>NC_090280.1:96329250-96644607 GCF_037392515.1 Haliotis asinina
AGAGATAGTATTGTGTCTTACGGAATTCCGGACAAGAAAGGTGAGGAGAACGAGACGTTAGTCTGTGAGGAGGAGGTGAGGACCATCATGGAGTGAGTTTAGTTTTACGCCGCACTCAGCAATATTCCAGCTATATGGCGGCGGTCTGTGAATAATCGAGTCTGGAGCAGACAATCCAGTGATCAACATCATGAGCATCGATCTGCGTGGTTGCTGAAGGCCTGTTCTACCCCGGGACCTTCACGGGTCGGACCATCATGGAAAACAAACTTTATATAGATAATGCATATGCTGGGAGTAAAGTGGTGATAGTCTGAGGATAAGCCATGTTCCCTTACTGGTCAAGCTGACAGTAGCAAGACCACATCTGACATCGTCTGCCTTGTGCCAGGACCACGCTGAGGCAGTCTCCAATGAAGACAACTGCTTCAGAGTGAGAGAGGATAGGAGGCTGCTCATCACACGCATGCTGGAAACCAGGAAAGACAGCAGTGATGTTCCCCTGGTTAGACAACCTCATCATAGACAATAAACGCTTCGACATAAACACTGATACAAATGAACTCATTGAATTGAAATTGGGGGTGATCGGTTCTTGATCAAACCTATTCACATTTATTCAAAACTAATATGACTATAATCTCTTGGAACTCCCACTCTTCAAAACAACATAAATATCAGAGTTCTGTTGATAATATTCTTCCACAACGTATGATTGTTTGTTGGAAACATGATGAGGTCAGGTGAAACGGGTTTAACGACGCCCTCGAGAATATTCCGCTCACATGACGAGTATATGCGTGTGTATGTGTGACTGCTTGTACTAGCCCAAATTTAAGCTGGTGTTATCGTGCGAGGACACTGAGATACAATGCCGCAGGTATGCAGCTGTTACCAAAATAGGGAATATTTCAATAGCGATGACAGCACTAACTTTTTACCCGTGAGTTAATGGTATGACAGTGATGTTTTCTCATTACCGTATACAAGCAAAGATAAAGAAGTCACCAATTTTGGAAGAAGACCACCTGAAATCTGTAGTTGACACTGTGTTGACTCTCCCAATGGTAGATTCCTAGGGGATACGGAACGTTATATTACATCAGCACATAATGGACGTGTCACGGTTCGCTACCTGATCACAGCTGTTCGATCAGATCATTGACTTTGAAATTTCAAAACAGAACGAATCTGATCACTTTCCTTTCATCTGTGAACTAAGCATAGTGACTCAACCAATGAGATACCGATTCAACTGTAGAGATACTTACCGTTTTCAAGCAATAGAACATTATCTATATCGAAACGTCGTTATGATACAATAAAGAAGTTGATCATCCATTAAGACGTGTCATGCCTGGTACACACAAAGTTCATTAAAAACTCCATCTGCCTCTGACAATCTGCAATGATGCGGCCCTTGTGAAAATGTGTATTTATCTGTTATACATTTCTTATGTTTGTGGCTACAACATTCAACGATGTCAGGCTTCAATATCACCTAACTCAAAGTTTATTTAACAACAAAATTTATAAATTTCCAGTTTATCGTAAAAATGACCTGAAGTAATAGCAAATAAATAGTCATCGGTGCTAATAAGCACTTGTTTACTTCAGAGTGATTATTCCTTATGTTTGTTTGTGTTCAGTTTTGGGTTTTTTTGTTTTATTTTTTTTTATTTTTTTTTTGTTGTTGTTGTTTTTTTTTTTGTTTTTTTTTTTTTTTTTTTGTTTTGTTTTTGAGGGGGCGATTATGATGATTATTAATATTATTACTTTATTTCATATTTAAAAATTTTAAAACAGCTGGACACCTACTGTTGATTTTAGTCACGAATACACCTCATGACTGAGAAGAGAGTGTTTCATGTGTAACTGGTCTTGGGACTAGATCCTGTTTGGTTTTACGTTCTGATACTGGTAGCCCAAAATGGAGTTGTTCAGTGTAATGCTCCCTTGTACGTCTCACTACACCGTCTGAAACTGCCTCTAAGCTTTTCCTTAGTCCATGACTGTGTTATAAAATCAGTTCCATTATAAAAGAGAATAAACATCCAACTGTTGTGAGAGCGATTTCTGAAGATGTTCTAAAGGGAACGTTGTACAGTGTACATGTTTTACACACATTGTTTTGATCCGTACTGTTGGAGTTTTCTGGACCCCTGATTATATTATCTCCGATGGCTCAGGCTTCAGGATAACATAACAGTCTTTTGCAGCAGAGCTTATAGCAAGCTCTGGGATGAGTGGCTAAATATAATAATTGAAGTAATCCTTTTCACTGATTCATAGTCAGCCATTGAGGCCCTTGAGTCTGGAGTAGATGGGTCAAGAAATGATATTGTTTGCAAAATTTTGAAACTGGACACAATTTGAAAACTAAACATATCCCACGTAATATTGTCTGGGTGCCAACGTATGTCAGTTTTCAGGGTAATGAAACAACAGATGATTTTGCCAAGTCAGGACTGCTTTGGGACAAGGTATTGTCAAAGACATTTTTGACATGCCATTGTGAAGATGGTCTCCATTTCACGGATAAACGTACACTCGAAATATAACCCTGATATATACGTGTGTGGACGCAGAAAAGAGACAAGTTGAAATGTCAGAATTGATTTCGCGGATTATATCCCCCATACCTATCAATATGTAGCAAGGTGTGTGCAGCAGCTGCCACAGTTACTCTGACCCTTCTCACCATGTGACAATGGATCAATAAATGTGCGCGAAAGGAACATATAATGATTTTATGCTGATAATTTAAACTATATTTTCCAAAATGACAAATATCTTAAGGTGTGACAGGTGACAAAGAGTGTAGAGGGTAAGATGAGTGGACATGTGGACTATAGGGTGACAATGGGGTCATGACGAGAGTGAATAACAAACTTAAGGATGGACAGGTGAAGGAAAGGAAGGATGGAAAGATACTTGCCCTTCTCATGAGAAGGTAGTCATGATGTGGAAAGGACGATTAATAGATTTGTTTTTAAAAAAAGGTCCACTGGAGACAACATTCTCTTCCCACAGAGGTTACTCCTGTCATATCTTCCTACGTAACCTCTGTTCTAATACGGCTATATTTCCCGGCCATCAAGAAATCCCCTTGCGGCAAAAAAGTGCAACAGGAATTATCTCCCTAGTTACAATCCAATCAGAACACGTGTTAAATAGACTTAGCTCCAATATGGCGGCCCCCATGGAGTTGGTTCATCAACGTGCGAAGGAAAGATGCGGTATTTCATGTTTAACTGAAAATCAGAAACTGGCAATAGAGAGTGTAGGGATCAATTGCCGGCATGTGTTTGTAGAAACAAAAACTGGTAGTGGCAACTTTTCCCGATGCATTCGGAAATTACCGACATCTTTCGAATGATCACTCTTGAAACAACGTCTCTGATTGCACAACTAAATCTGAACTCCTCCAATCGCGAGTCTTGAACACTCGCACCATGAAAGGGCCGTATTGGGAAGAGAATATGGAGACACTTGAACAGACAAAATCCTTTCTGCATTTTCCGGTGTGTTGTGGGCATATACATGTGTTTTTTTGTTTAAGGAGTATTAAAGGTCTATGATGTTGCTTGTAAATATATCGAGTCTGAACCAGACAGTCCATCATGCGATAAGATGACAGTGTTCAAGAATCACTATGAAATAGTATGATAACAGGTGTTTGCGAAAAGGTGAACGTATCCTGCCCAATCGGTGACACCTGTCATAAATATATGCAAAGTCTAGACAAGCGTTCACCTGAAACAATTCAGGATCGTCTGGTACAAGTCAAAATAGAGAATTGCATCTGACATCATTGTGTCACTGATGCATCAAGTGTCTACCATAAAACGATTTGAAAGCTTTAGTGAGGCATAGTCCGTAGCACCCTTGATCAGACAACTCCTGTGCAAACGTTGTATGGTGAGCTTTGAAATCTTGGTAAAAAGAACACACTCGACTGTAAAAGTAGTGGTATGTAAACACTAAGACAGGAGCTGTTTGAATACTGCTCGACATGAAAGGGAAGTTGACCATTGGAAAGTTGAAATCGTCCCTTTTGTCATACAGCCTTCTTTAGTGTTTTAGTCATTCTGAATCTCCGTCCATAGAGGTCAGTATGCAACAGCTTAAGGTATGTAAACGTCTTGGCGAAACCCATGCAGCAATTCATATTGATATGCATACAGAAACAGATCCGCAAAGTGGGAAGCACACTTAGTGCTCATGGGCATTCCTACTAATTGTCGAACTGTTTACCCCAAAATATTACAAAGATTATATTAAACAGAAAGTCCGGCATTTAACGTGTTTTTAGGTAAATTACACATGATATATGCTTTCATTCGTAACCAATTGTCCTGAGCCTTTGAAGATGAGCCTTCAATTTGGATAGTAGGCATTAAGAAGGATGAGTACCATAAACTGATGGTGCCCATGAATTACTATGGGAAGTAGGACATTGAAGTTGAATAACTGATCACGGGGTTGGATAATTGAGAGATTGCCCTGTCGTAGGATACTCACCATGAGGGGGATTTTTGGAGGGCTGGGACGGCTTCTCGGGGCCTCGAACACGGGTCGGGTACAGCTGGAATCGAACGCTATTTCTAGGAATTGAGTACCTGGAAAGGGATGGAACTCTGTAATGACAAGGTCAAATAATAACTTTTTTTCATTATTAACTTAACACATATTTACATCATTGGTATTGTCCGAGTAATGGAGCTCATTTATTAAAGAATGTAATCTAAATCTGCATAAGTGATAACGTTACTCTGTATAGTGGTTAAACGGACGTCATCAATCAGTTTTAATGTCTTTACCACCCTTTCAAAATTTCTGTAATAATCTCTGTCCAATCATCATTGGATATTCAGAAAGTTGACGGAAACGCTGTATATCTTACATTTCCGGCTATTCTATTCTCATTCGGGTAAGTACATGCGGGTACCCGATTCCATATTTGCCTACCCGTTCAAGCCCTATACTGGTGCAAGTGACGTTGCATAGTGGCCATGCGATGGGACGTCAGGCCAGTGTTGCTAGGAGTCGTGAGATCCACCGATTGGCCATGTTGTTGACGGCGATGGTGACTTTGAGCTGGGGTAGTTGCTATGATCAGAAGTTATAAAATGGGACTGCAATCGAAGATCGTTTTTTCTGTGTGTGCATCATCTCCTTGACCGTCTGGTGGTCGGTTTAAAGTTAAAGAAATCTGTAGTGGACAGAGCTGTTTGTTAGCAATGCCGACATGACATGGTAACCAACACAAGACTATGTCGAAAGTGCAAGTGGAGAGTTCATTGTACAGTTCTAAAATATGAAGCATGAAAGGATGTTTTGAAAATGAATCATTTAGTCCTGAAAACAGGAGAGAAAATAATGGTAAACTGTTTATATTTAGAATAGTGCTGAATGGAAACCTAGGTTATTTGGATCGCCATGGTTTAAACTGTAGAAATATAACTGTTATCAGGAATCCGGGAAGATAAGATTTTAGATCCAACGACAATGGCCATTCAACCTTACCACTTTCCTTGGAACCAATGCTGAAATTTGAACGATGAGTGTAGTATTAGGCCACAATAATTATTGTGATATTTCTATTAAGAGATAAGTTGATTTCTGTCAGATATGTCAGGCTTACTGAGTGAAAGATCTGCTTTAGGTCTTACTGTTATCCACGGTAGACAGAAGCTGATGAGGAGATATTAAGTCAAAATCGACATTACATTTTGTAATATGATGTCGATCCAGATACAATTGACCGTTTGGGTCTGTTCAGAAATAATTCCTGATGAATTACACAGTTTTAAGCTGGAGTGGGTTGATTACACCATAACTTAGAAACATTTTAAGAATTTTACATACCGTCATTTAAGCGAAGTCTCCACTTACAAACTCTCTACTGGAGATGTTCTAAAGGAATCTAGACAGAGCCCCAATCCTTTGTGGTGTATACAATAATATAATTTATCTAGATTTCTTTTCACTTGTAAATAGCATTTCAGTTAGGCCCCTGTCAGCTTATATTTCATGAAGTTGAATGACCAGACAACTAATATGAACAACCAGATGTGATTTCCGTTCATCCAATATCCACAAGAACCTCTGTTACGCGCCATGTGTCCTGTCAGTAAGTTAGCAATAGCAGCGTGCGTAACTTGCAGCTATAATGTTGTGTCCAACAGATACCAGAGTATAGGATATTTTTGAAAAACTTTCTCCGGCTGACAAATCAATACAGCCATGTGATATTCACCATGAGTTTTTCTGTTCACAAATAGGCTGCAAATGTTTTTATTGAAATATTCATCAATAACAAACAGCGTGGCAAGTGGGTGATTCACTGATTCAGTCCAATAGGCCTTTTTCAAGCATGTTCGAATACTTGAATATTCGTACTGAATTGTATACATTTTAACACGTCATTCACATTGTGCATAAGTGGCAGGTACTTAGATTATATGAATGTTGTCCATTTTATAGTACATTTGCATGTGTAGATTATAATTGGGAAAAGGAATCTGAAGAACACATGATTAACAGTTTGCTCCGAAAATGCTTACTTTTATGCCAAAGAGTCGAGGGATGTGCTGTTCTGGTGGTTCTGACATTGCAGTGGTTGACCCTATCGGAACAATCCTGCCGAGTACAGCAACAAACTACAGTGTCAGATCTAATGACTCTGATTACTCCATCTAACACACCAGAAACAGACCTCACGGGAACATATCACTCGTATATGTGTCCCTTCCAAGTGGGTCTAAATGTATTACAATGAAAACTGAACGTAGTGACAGCTGATTCATAACGGGGTATCCATGTAGTATGACCTTACAGATAGTGACAATAAAGGGAGATGAATATTTAGTCACGGGTGTCATCATTGTTTGTGACACATCATGTATTTTGATGCCATAGTCAGCAATAATAGTGTCAGACGTAAATAAACTGCTTATGGTTTCAGTGCCCTATACACATGCTGAACTGCACTGGGAAGGTTACACAATTATACTTCTGTATTAAGCTTAGGTTTTAAATGGCATATGAACATTTGTTTGTTTACTGTTCGTAATTGTTTTGCAACGTTATGGGCAATTCATATGGGACTATGGCATAAAGTTGATTTTCTTTAGCATTATGTTTTATTCTCATCCAGACCTATTAGGTGAAGGGACTGGCATCACACATTGTGATGATCTGATTTTCATAGCCATCGATGTCCATGAAAGAAACGATGTCCTTGTCGCCATGAATGGTACCCATGTTCAACAAATGTTCAATATTACCTGTGCGGGGACAATAAGGGTATATGATATCGATGGATCGGTATCAGAGTTAGCGGGGTAAGAATATAAGTCCATTTTCCATTGGAATGACACTATTATGCAGCCAATTCCACACTCTGCTCTCCATGCAGATTGTTTTGAATGTATTCTTAGAAAAGCGGGTTAATGATATAAGTCCATTTCAGATTCGAATTAAACTTTGATGTAAAATTTAAGGATATATTCTAATTTTTTTTAGTTTTGAGTCTACTCATGCTGTGATGTGATGATACCACATGATATTTATATAGCGCTCATATACACGCAACCAATACATGCTCGAGCCGTTTGTGTATTCCCTTGATCAAGGCATTCTTTTAACCAACAATTTACAATTGTAAATTACAATTAATATTGTAAATTATATAATGATGCTAGAAATAGGTTTATTACTCCACTTTTGTATGGTAATGTCAGCAAACAAAACTTAATGCACATACTTAGCAGTAAAGACAAAACAATCATCAAATATGTTTGGTAAATTTGTTAAATATATACATCAAACTAGAGCTACAACTCTGAAAACATAAATCCTGCCACTTTTAAGTGCACTTACTTCAACTGATTTATTTTGCATTATGGGCCTTTGGTCTTTATACTGAATAAAATATCTGTCTGTCTGTCTGTCTGTCTGCCTTTTCTGTCTTTTAACCACCTCCTTAGGGAATATTCAACTCATGCAGCCTGTCAGGCGCAGCGAGTTATCACACAGCCTCATTCGCACAAATATAGCCATTTGCAGAAGGGTAAACTGGGGCACAGTCACAACATATTGTCCATTGATATTGCATGTTACAATACTTACAACTATATGTCTGTATGTGTTCCTGTGTCCTCCATCTGTTCACCTACCGTCTGATTAGTGGGTTCTTTAAAGTGCACAGGGTTGTGTTCTGTGCATATGTCAAGAGTAAGGCCAAAGCATGGAAGAAATGTTTGTATGTGATTAGAGAATATTATACTTATACTTAGAGAAATTTATACTTACTATTATGTTACAGAGTATATGTTTGTGTATGTAGATTTAGATATATGTAGATTGTCTGGTAATAAACGATGATACATTTTGTAAAGGGTTAGCAATTTATAGTATTTTCGACCTTTCACTCAACGAACTGAATGACGTTTCGCAATAAATCTTTTCATGGCTTGTTCCAGGGATAGCACCACATATTGTTCTACGGGTATGTAGATATAGAAGTAATGGCTTGCTGACCTGTAGGAAGAAACTATTAATACATCTTCTGTTGTGTTTTTGTTTTTATTTTGTTTCGTTGTTTGGTTTAATTTGGGTTTTTTATGGTTTTGTTTTGTTTTGGTTGTTTGGTTGTTTGGTCTGTCTGTCTGTCTGTCTGTCTGTCTGTCTGTTGGTTGGTTGGTTGGTTGGGTTTTTTTTGTTTTGTCTCGTTTTGTTTTGTTTTTGTTGTTGTTGCTGTTTTCTGGACAAGCGATATTTGAAATTGCTGAACGTCGTTTATTCCAAGGTCTAATATCCATACCAAATACTATCACCTCTATGCCCTCATTCTAACCGAAGTACAATTCTAACGCGTACTTGCAGCATCCACCTAAACAACCAACACTCCCCGCATCCCCAGACCACTGTGTACAGACTCCTGTAAACTTCCAGCTATCGACCACTGTAAACCTCCAGCTATCGACAACAAAACCCCGATGTGTGTGATTTGCAAAATAAATTGTGATTGTGGACAGAGTTACATAGGCGAAACATCCGAACCCATTAACATCCTTGTGAAAGAAAACCAGGCCTCCGTCACCAACTCCGTCACCGAATTATCCATCTCTGATCACATCCAATCAAACCCTCATCTCTGCATGAACTGGACTGACATCACCACTTTTGCCAACAACCGAAAGGACTTCAGCTAAAGCAAACTCATCGAAGCCATTCATATCAAATATTGACATCTTGCTTGTTATTCTTGAGTTTTTAAAAAAAATATTAAAACCTTCCACATTGGTTGACGGCTACGCTCGAACTTAACGCATGAAAAACACATGTACAGTCACTTTATTTTTGTCTTTCACATACCTCTAAAAACATTAAACGTAAAAGCTAGTGATGCGTACATACAATCCCTGCAAAGCACTATAACTCCAGTTTACTCAACACTAAAAGCCTACCATCAGCCGAGGTCAAGGGTATTACATTCCACCAGCTTATGATGCACTACTTCACCAAGCCCAATCATATGTATAAACATCTCTGCTTTGTTAACGCCTCTCTGGTGTTTAACATCTTGTTGGTCCACAACAATGCATGAAGCTGGATCTGATGCCTGCTGTTGATATAGCTTGGCGTCAACCGGGACAAAGCGGGACCAAATAATACCATGCGTATAATCACGCATGCGCGAAAATGGCAATACATGCCCATGCTGGAACAATGCACGTCGTGCGTACCGTACCGCACACTAAACGTACACAATAAGCCAATAATAGTTGACCTGTACGTAAGTAAGTCGTGCAACAGCGTGCCATTGCGTGACAATGCGCGCCATTTCCGGTCACGCGTTGCGTGCCAAGAGCGTAACTAACGCGAACAGAACGCAAACAGTACCCAAACTTGACTTCATGCTTTCATGCGAACCATCTAAATTACACACATTGCTACGAGCCAAAATTCATGAAAGTGTCAGGGTGGCGTTACTTTCAGTATATGTACCTTGCCACCACTGTATGGTACATTCCTGATTGACAACGGTACAAGAATCTGTATCGAAACGTCGCACTCTCGTGATATCCATAACGTTTGTTCAAATTAATGCCCAACACTTGAACTTTTTCATTGAGAAAGGTAGACGTGTAAATATGAATAGAACTTTTCAATTATGGAATTCACATACAATTGAAGGAGAGTATCATTATTGTTTTATGTCTTGTATGCCCTAATTTATAGAAGCAAATATATCAAACAAAAATAATTATTATGCCCATCCAAACAGGCAAACGTTTTCACTACTACTAAACAGTTCAAATACTAAAGACATTGAAAACCTATCCATGTATATTTGTAGTACTGTCCCTTAGGCGTGTATAAAGAAAGCGCACATGATAAGTTTCGAGGGGGGCATGGGCTTGTGTACCCTCGAGTTTGGCAACGCACTTCCCTCGCTTCGGTTCAAATAGTATTTTTCATGTCAAAATAAAACATCGCCACCATCAAAGGTACACTCCAATTTCCTCACTAGGTTGTGCTCTCAGATTTCCACAGCCATATTTAATAATTACTCATGCTAACTTCCTTCAGCTGATGTGTACAAATAGTACAGTTAGTTTCAACTTTCCATACTAGTTTGAGCTGTGATTGAGATATCCCAGTTATCCCAGTTACACATTCCATTTCAGTTCAGATATGTTCTTGTCACAATTTGTCTGAAATATTGCCAATGTGACGTTAAATCCTAATTCTCGTTAACAAACGACCATAGTTTCAAATCGCTCTCATCTGTATTACGGGGGTTGTGCACATTCAATGAAATCCCGAGAACAAGTATTGATGGTCTAGTTCCCATCACCACGCACCACACATGCGTTTGTTTCACTGTTAACGAGTGCGTTAATGCATTTGTTTCACTGTTAACGAGCGCGTTAATGCGTTTGTTAACGAGTAGAACAACTTTTATCCAAAGTTGAATAACAATCTGAGATTTAATCGTTCCATTGGCAAGGTAAATTTATGAGGATTCGCAATCTTAATTTCACTTCATTTGAAATACTTTTTTGTGTAAAGTGAAATTCATCGGTACGTTGTCACGGCAAACAGACCATAAGGTGTTATATATTAATATATAGTTGAGAGATATTCCAAACACGTGCCTTCAGGTAACACATGCATTTCATGCCAGGAGAGTCGACGGTTTGTCGTCATGCCATCTAAAGACAGATGCATTGTTTTCACCAGCTATCCGTATTTTGTTTGGCCCGATTTTACGAGTAAACATGCTTTTCTTGATATTTTACTGCGCATCCCACAGGACGCCGAGTTAGGCCGATGTGAATTATTTCGAGATATGCAATTTCCAAATGTGTAAGTTATAGGGAAAAGAGTAACAGCCTAAAAACAGGTGGTTATTTTTCTATTTCCGGCAGTCCCTTAATACGGAGAGCTTACTTTTCTTGTAAATTTTCACTTGGTCCTACTGTCTTCTGCCCAGCGCTGACACAGGGAGGAAGCCATTGGATGAGCAGTCAGCAGGTCCCCAGTTCGAGTCGGCAGAAATATAAAAAGGTTGTTATATCATCGGAAACACAGAAATGACAACTGTTGACCTTAGTAGGAAGCTTGTGGATCGGTGCTTAAGTTAGCTTTATATATTCACAGTGGAATGCTGGACCAAACGAGGACGGAAGGGATGTCCAGTACTTGTTGAATGGTTCGGAACATGCTTCTTTACAGAAACCTAGAAATCTGTTGTTAGAAGATCCATTGTCAGTGATCCATTTCAACGCCAGTTCACGATTGTGAGCAAGCAAGGTTTCTTATGTGAGTGACTCTTCTAGAAGGCTGTAACATCCGATACAGTGTATCACATGCGGCTTTTAAAAATGCGAAACAGAAATAGCAAACGGGTTAAACGTCGATGAGAAATTGCTGTGGTTGGTCGGAAGGTTCAGGGTTGTCTTCATGTTGTATATTTAAACCGTTGATTTTCCTAATTTTTTCAGTAAACATTATCGATGTGAAATTGATTATTCCCAGCAGTATCCATGCTTTGTTCTCTATGGTCAGTCTGTATGGAACAGAAAGGGAAGTGACCCGTTTCGTTCTTGACAGAGATTGGTAGAACGAAGCAAGTATTCAGTGTGTTGTCGTGACAGCTGCAGTTTAGTGTTAACAGACGGTTGCTTCCATCATATTTCAATATGACGACCATTAACAATGATTCTAAAAGGTTCTATTCATTTCTTAGTAGATAAACGTACTGTCTCGGGAAATTAGATGAATATTTAACCGAACTGACAGTGTCTAAATTTCATTGGAAACCTAACGCGTAGCGTTCATGTCATTGCTTTTATCACTTTTCGCTTCTTAAAAGCCTTATTTTACATATATATTCGTTTCATTATTTAGGAGATATACTTATTTTGTCTAGATGAATGTCAGACCGAATTGATTGTAAATTTCATTTGAAACCAAACGCATAGTGATTTGGCGTGCTTCTACCCTTTCCAGATCGACCTACAAATCAGACTGTTAAAAGACATTTGATCTTTATAGCTGGCGATTTTGAACATGGCATGCGACGAACGAGTGACAATACTGGCCTAACGCGGTGATTTTAGTAAATGCAACTAAGTTGTGATTCCTATAGCTTGGATATTCATCATTTAGGATAGGATTATCCCCAGGCGTTTTGAAGTGCAAACATGGATCGCCAGTAGTGACATCCTTGGTGGGAAAATGTCAGAAACCAGAATTCTAGAGGTTGTGATATTTTTTTGAACGATGCAACAGAAGCTGATGCAGTATGAGTGTATTTAGTGTTGCGCCTGACCTTTGTTTTCTTTTTCTCAGCATTTCCGGATTTCTGCATAAACAATGCCACAGGTTTGACACAAAGGACACGTATTAAACTAGGTGAATATATCACGTTGTGTAAGCAATTCTAAACGGAAAACAGATATATGAGGGAATGTCAATACGTTTTGAGCCTTGCATAGAAAAACACAAAATATGGATATGAACCACATCTATTTTTCAACATAGTCCCCTTGTGAGTCAAGACACTTGTTCCATCTTTTCTGCCAGTCGCTGATGCCATCTCTGTTGAAGGTGCCATTTTGGTCCTCAAATCAAGCCTCAGTAGCAGCAATAAGCTCATTATCATTGTGAAATTTTCGACCACGCAAGTGTTTCTTGAGATTTGGGAACAGATGGTAATCACTTGGTGCCAGGTCTGGAGAGTAGGGGGATGCAGCAAGATTCTCGTACCCGGCTGCAACGCGAGAGGTGTGCACTGGGGCATTGTCTTGATGTAGAAGAATACCACGTCTGAACTTGCCCCGGCGCTTCTCCTTGATTGACTGTCGCACTTGCCTCAACAAGTTAACGTAATATTCCCCATTCATTGTTCTTCCTTTTGGTAAGTAATCTATGTGGATGACGCCGTTGCTATCCCAGAAGACTGTCGCCATTATCTTCTGCACTGATCTGGAGGCTTTGAACTTTTTGGTCCTGGGAGAAGTGACATGTTTCCATTCCATGGATTCTTGTTTGCTCTCGGGATCATAGTGGTGGATCCAGGTTTCATCACAGGTTACTAACCTAAAGTGAAAATCTTCTGGATTCTTGTTGTATCTGGTTTGCATGGAGTTGCTTATGGTGACCATTGTTTGCTTCATTTCATCTGTAAGCATTCTTGGCACCCATCTTGCGCACACCTTAGACATGACGATATGTTCATGAAGAATTGTTTCGATGGATCCGTGTGAAATGCCTTTGGTCTCCTCTTACTCGTGGAGTGTGATTCGACGATTTTCCACCACAAGTCTATGCACTCTGTCAATGTTTTCCTGACTAGTGTTTGTTGTTGGGCGACCTGGACGGGGGTCATCTTCAAGACTCTCTCTACCATGCTTAAATTCATTGACCCATCGTTTGATGGTAGCAGATGAAGGGGAAGACTTCCCATAAACTGCTGAAAGCCTTTCTTCAATGTTCTTCGCCGAGTTTCCTTCAAGAACTAAAAACTTAATTACTGCTCTATACTCAATTCTATTCATTTTCACTCAGTGTGAGCTGTTCAATACCTTCTGAGAGTAGGATACCAAAATATATATATATATCACATCAGCTACACCCCAAGGTTCAATGTCGTACCATAGGCTGTGACACCTGGGTATGAAAAATGCTCAAGGCTCAAAACTTATTGACATCCCCTCGTACCTATAACCAAATGTTACTAACGTTTTTATTGTAAAATTAGTATAAAAGTGATGATTTTTTTGCTTGTTGTTATTATAGCTGGGGCTGTACATTGTAATTGAGCTTTAATATTTATTAAACAAGATAACATGACTGGTTGTTGTGGGATGAACATGGAGGGAAAATAAATAAATAAATAAACTTTCAAAATTTGTTATTTCCATCACGTCTGCTGTTTGGTATTAGCCACGTTAGTGGTCCAGCTGAAGTAGTGCGCAGTGAAGCCGTCACTAAACAAACGCATTTTTAATCCAAACTGATAAGGTCTAATTATATTAATTGTCCAATCAGATTCGAGTATTTCACCTAGTCATGCTTCTTTGAAGAATATTTCCGACTCCATGTCATATAAACAGGTGGAAGAGAAGAACCCATACGAACGCAAGTCGCTACACACTTTATTTCTTTGTAGATTATTTTACATTTTTCAACGAAGAATGAATAACGCTGGACAAAGTCCCTCAAATATATATTCTATGTCACTGAATTTACTTCGAACCCAATGCAAGATGCAGGATTGGTGGGTTATTGTCTCTGAAAAATAAAAACATTAAATTGAAAAACAATTACAAATTTGTCAAAAGGTGTAGACGAAGCATTGCATGTTCCTTGGGAAATTTCGTTCCTTGTCATGTAAATGTTCTAAAAAGTTTTGCTAAATCAATTATGCGAACTGTTTAGCAATATTCCAGCTATATGGCACCAGTCTGTAAATAATCATGTCTGGATCAGGCAGTCCATGTGTCCATGTGTTAACCAACCAACATGTGTCAGCGAGCCTGACCACCCGGTCACGACCCAGCGAGAGTCAAGGGACGCTACTCTGAGCAGCAAATTGCCAAGACTGGCCATTCTGGGTAGCAATGTTCTTCATCACCGATACTCGGGTTGTAATACGAAAAAAATAAACACACACACACACACACACACACACACACACACACACACACACACACACACACACACACACACACACACACACACACACACACACACACACACACACACACACACACACACACACACGGGTTCTTCATCACCGATATTCAGACAGTAATACAAAAAAATAAACACAGAGAGAGAGAGGGAGAGAGAGAGCGGTCACAACTCTCACCTTTGCGACATCGAGTGAATGCACTGATGAGCCGCTAGTGCCTATGACAAGAGCAATGAGGTGCTTCATTGTGTTCACGATCGCACATCGCCGGTCTTCCGTCTGAGCATCTACAGCCCCGGCAGTGCCAATGCAGGACGCAGCTATCTCCGACGTTGCACACGGTAGAAGCTGAAACAGTAACACCATCGACTGTACACTCTAAACACATGATGTCACATTTGGGATTACACTTTCTAACTCTGGAGGTGTGGGTTCGAATCCCGGATGGGTCTCGCCAAGAGTACTGGAACCTGTACTTTACTGAGAAAGTGTATTCCTAGTTATAAAAAGAGCTGTAGTCTCGGCTGGTTAGTTTGTTGGTTAACACCGCACCCACCTACATGACGGCAGTCTGTAAATACTCGACTCAGGACCAGCCATCCCAGTGACCAACATCATGAGCATCAATCTACACAACTAGGATGCCATGACAAGTTTAAGCCAAGCCTGATGACCCTAATCCGTTATTAAAATGGGCTCCTGAATGCGTCTCGACAAGAGCATGTCTGTGCATATACTGCCGGTGGTGGGTAGCCCAGTGAATGAAGCTTTCGTTCGTCACGCCGAAGATCTGGGTTCAATTCCCCATATGGGTACAATGTGTGAAACCCATTTCTGGTGTTCCCTGTCGTGATATTGCTGGAACATTGCTAGGGTTGGGGTAAACCTAAACTCAGTCAGTCAGCTAGTCAGTCAGTCAGTCAGTCAGTCAGTCAACTAGTCAGTCAGTCAGTCAGTCAGCTGGTCAGCTAGTCAGTCAGTCAGTCAGCTAGTCAGTCAGCTAGTCAGTCAGTCAGCTAGTCAGTCAGTCAGTCAGTCAGCTAGTCAGTCAGTCAGTCAGTCAGTCAGTCAGTCAGTCAGTCAGCTAATCAGTCAGTCAGTCAGTCAGTCAGCTAGTCAGTCAGTCAGTCAGCTGGTCAGTCAGTCAGTCAGTCAGCTAGTCAGTCAGTCAGTCATTCAGTCAGTCAGTCAGTCAGTCAGTCAGTCAGCTATTCAGTCAGTCAGTCAGTCAGCTAGTCAGTCAGTCAGTCAGTCAGTCAGTTAGTCAGTCAGTCAGTCAGTCAGTCAGCTAGTCAGTCAGTCAGTCAGTCAGCTAGTCAGTCAGTCAGTCAGTCAGTCAGCTAGTCAGTCAGTCAGTCAGCTAGTCAGTCAGTCAGTCAGTCAGCTAGTCAGTCAGTCAGTCAGTCAGCTAGTCAGTCGGTACACCAGGAATGAGCCTCACTCTTTGTATCCATCATGTCTCTAAAGTCTAACACTCTATATTAAAACCCCGGATGATCGGGTATGGTACTGACAAACCTAAAATCTTAACCTGGGATAATCAGGATTCGAACTGAATCGCACAGGTTTCTAGCATGAACAGACACTAGGCCACCGTAAGATAGTAGTAGTATCAGTAGCAACAGCAGCAGCAGTAGTAGTAGTAGTAGCAATAGCAGTAGTAGTAGTAGTATCAGTAACAACAGCAGCAGCAGTAGTAGCAGTAGTAGTAGTAGTAGTAGCAGTAGTAGTAGCGGTGGTAGCAGTAATAGTAGTAGTAGTGGTGGTGCTGTAGTAGTAGTAGTAGTAGTAGTAGCAGCAGCAGCAACAACAACAGTAGTAGTAGTAGTAGTAGCAGCAGCAACAACAACAACAGTAGTAGTAGTAGTAGTAGCAGCAGCAGCAACAACAACAACAGTAGTAGTAGTAGTAGCAGCAGCAACAACAACAGTAGTAGTAGTAGTAGTAGTAGTAGTAGTAGTAGTAGTAGTAGTAGTAGTAGTAGTAGTAGTAGTAGTAGTAGTAGTAGTAGTAGTAGTAGTAGTAGTAGTAGTAGTAGTAGTAGTAGTAGTAGTATGGAAATATCATAACATAATATCATAAATTGATAAATGTTAGAGCAAAGTTAACACTTTCAACCAAATATAATCTACATAGATTTTTAAAAAATGAAAAATTTAATGTCCCTGTTTGTTTGGGCTTTCTTCGTTCCGGGTGTATATGAAGAAAACATTTATATCTTGTTTCAACTCACCAGTAGAGACGGTACCCAGAACAAACACAGCAACAAGGAGAATGCACGTGATTCTCATCTTGGCGACTCTGTGGGAACTCCTCCGAATAACTGGTTATATAGCCCTGGTTCCTCAATTTATTATGGTGTTTACAATGCACAAGCATCCGTGATTCCCAGAAAAATGTCTCTCTCGTTAATAATTTCCAAGAACCTGCATAAGCGGCTGTGAACGAACGTGTGTAGATTGCCGGGGGCGACGAGCGAGTAATGTAACCACCTCACGTCCTCTTGACAAATACACTTATTTTGGTATAACCAGGTAATATATATGTATGTACACCAACATCTTTGTCCACGAAACAGTAGTGCGCATTACCTCAATTTAACGGTAAATATTGTCACCGCATTACGTCAGTTCAATCAGCACACACTGTCATGAAAGATTTTCTTCAAACAAAATAATGTTTTTGTCATGTTATATCCGTACTGAAATATCTCTGTTCTCATCTTCAAAAGACAAACGACATCATCATGCTTTAAAAATGTTAATTTCCAGTTATACTGTGGTCATAATCGTCTTATCGTGTATATTTTCTCAAGTAGGTGTGTGTAGCATTTTATGCGTAAATGAGGCGTTGGGATATTTACATTGTCAATGTCCTACAAGAAACGGAAGACACATGCAAAATACAAAAAAAGGAAAGCCTACAAGATTAGACACGTTCATGCTTTTTACAAAGGTGGAAGATTTATAATAGCAAATAGATTTAAACAATCCCCCGTAATCGACATATTTCTGCTGTTGCTTGTTTCTTTGTGTTAGCTTTCTATATGGAGCGTTGAATAAGTTCACTCTATGGGATTTGCTAATACATGTATGTGGAACTTTTACCTTGGGCCAACATTTAATGCATTTGATGGTGAGATTGTATATACAACGGTTTTGAATGCAAAATATATAATTTGCAAGTGGGAAAATCTGGGATATGTATTTTTTTCGATAACCCCCGAGTTTCATCACCAGGTATAAAATTGTCCGTCTACTATCAATATATGTCCGCTGGTTATGTATTTAATGATGTGTTAAAATATTAATAGTAACTGAATTAAGTTTGACGCCGTTTTCATGAATATTGCAGCAGTATCACGACAGGGTGGGGCGGGGTGGGGCGGGGCGGGGCGGGGGGGGGGGGGGGGTGTAATAAACATATGACCGCTGAGAGTCTCAAACTTCAACAACACGCTGAGTTGTTTCAAAGGCATTTAGAAGTTGGAGGAATCAAAGTAAAATGCTTCACGGTTCAACTTCTTTATTATGCACTTCACCTGAAAAAGAGACTAGGATCTGTCTCGAAACGTTGTGACCTTGTATAATAAAGAAGTTGAACCGTAAGGCATTTCTAGTTTCAACAACACGCGTTTATCACGTCAAGATACATACGTCGGTATATGTACCTGCAGGAGCTCTGATCTCTGACCTCATTGCCGAGACAAGACAGAACAAGCGTAACTACGAAATTTCTTATTTGCGCGCAGATTGTGAGAGATATCCGCTCTTGTCAGTTTTACAAGGAAACATAATCATGATATATACGCACACGTGATCAGGTGATTGAGGCTGTGCTGGTTTCAACAAGTCTTCAGCTAATTGAAGAGCCAGTCCAATGGTTGAGGAAGGCCTGAGTTAGTGTGTACGGGTTGACGATTTTACCAAAATTCAAACAATACTGCGGCCTCTGTGGATCCTCGAACCCACGTCTGAGGCTTGGTGAGCGAAAGCTTGTACTACTAGACTACCCTGCCACCAAGCAAATGAGTGAGCCAGTGAGTTTTTGATTACACAATACCACTAAGCACGTGCAATCCCAAATATTACATATGTTACATGAGAAAGTTTAGTTTTGCACAGTATTTAGCAATATTCTAGGAATATCACGGCGGAAACACCAGAAATGGGCTTCACACAACGTACTCATGTGGAGACTCAAACCGAGGTGTTGGGCGCGACGAGCGAACACTTCAGCCACTTGACCACCCAACCACTCCGAACCCAAACTGACACAGAAATGGAATGAACCACTATGTTACGAGCAGTTACGTCACGTCAAATGACGTGTGTGTCAGCATCAGCATAGTGTCGGCGTTAATCTTATGCGTTAAATAAACGCGACTTACAATTTATCATCCACAACTGTGTTCCACAGAAGATACCGCTTGTGTAAGATATAGAGAATACTGCACGAGATCTCATTACATACGAATTATAAGAAACGAGTGTTCTTCCTATGTCTGACCAAAGACATGTGTACCATAGGAAGGTCACGAGTTTCGTATAATTCGTATGTAATGAGACCGAGCGTGGTATTTTATTTATTACCCACGTGTACATGCGCTAACGTGACCGAAACCGGTTTCAGAAAGACGTTGCGGAAGAATGTTGTACTGTTCTACACTTTTGCATGACGTCACACTGTTCAGCAACATCCCAGCTATATGTCGGCGGTCTGTAAACACTAGATTATCCGATTATTGGTTCCTGTTCAGTCCGAGTGATTCAATCCGTGAGGGTTCGGGTTAGAATACTGGTCTTCAGTATCCCATGCTTCTCCTAAGAGGTGACTGACAGCATCGGGATGTCAGGCCCGCTGACGTGTATGGTGCCCTTAAGTGCACAATGGTCTTAAGTGCACAGAAAGCATTAATATTCATCAATGGGCGGAGCTTATGTGACTGCGTCACATTCACAGCACAGTACATGTCAGCGGTTGCGCGGATCGGTGCTCATGCTGCTGATCATTGGATTATCTGTCCAGACTCGAATATTTACAGACCGCCCCCATATAGCTGGAATATTGCTGAGTGCGGCATAAACCTAAACTCAGTCACTCACTCCACTTTCATACTTTCATATATTCCTATTCCTTTCGTACTTTATTCGTACGATTACTAAACAAATATCGTCTCTTATTTATATCGAAATTTAAATCTATGCATTTTCTGTATAATCGTGGTGTATAAATATTGTGTTATTTACTAATTGCTATCGTTATTAAAAAGACTGTGGACTCCATGCTCTAATATTTACTGCGCCATGCAGCTATACTATTGCGGCGGAAAAGCGACAAAACCAACCAACCAACCAACCAAACTGTTTGATTCAATATGTCTGTTTCATATATACGTGTATATAACATGCTAATAGTTTAACCCCGTTAATGTTCCGTATAAGACACGGAAGTATAATGAGTGATGGGTACTTAAACCCACCACAGAGACCTGTATGAATAATTGTACATAAAGGGACAAGTGATGAAGTACATATACTGACCCTTACGTAAACGGCGTCAGGTGTTGATGACAGAGGTTGACGAGTCGTCTACACGTACAAACACTGACGGAAAAAAGTTTCTGTGCATAACATAAACTTGCGTAAAACAAACGTTCCGTCAAAGGCAGTAAAGCATGTAGGAAAACATTGTGCAGGAAGTGTGATGTCACGTATCGTGCGTAGCACGTAGACGTTATGTAGAGTGAACATATCGCTTCTTGTGTGCGTTTTACATCAAAGTTCACACACCTGACACTGAAACTGAAGAACGGTTGATCATTCTCTAGCCTCGGAATGTTTTGGAAAACATATTAATTTCAACATAAACTGCTCGTACGTCATGTAACAGCTTACAGATAATAAGCGTCCTCGCGTATGTTGGAGACAGAATGCCCAGACATTTTGGTGTCCGTTGAAACACGATCTCATCGCTATGGAGACGTCTTCAACAAAATAGAGACAGACAAACAGACAGACATATAGACAGTCAGACAGACAGACAGATGATTTTATTTATTTCTCACTCGTAGTTATACAAAAACATATAGAATGATTACATTTATACATTAAATTATAAAATGAATGACTGTACTAAATGTCCTACGACCAGTCGTTCAGCGGCTTATATCGTATTAAAATATAGAAAATGTCTGGTAATTTTGTTTTTAAATGTACACGAATGATTAGCCTTTGACCGGCGGTCCATCTAGTTTTAATTCTCTGACAATGATACCCTTCATTAGTTTACTATCCTTAGTCGGCAGTTTTGGTTTTTTATACATACTTTCATTGCGTTTATTGTTAGTGCATCACTCACTCACTATACCTTCAATCCAGGCTATAAACCAGGTTCAGTATTGAGATACTGTTATCAGGGCACCTGTCACCACAGAGGAGCCTTGGTTATGACAAAAACCATCTTGATATGAGGAATGAAAAGGACGACTGCACTTTGTTTAAAGCGATTCTGATAACGTGCGTTACCAGCGTCCCGGCATGGCGGCAGGTAGACCCCTGGGCGATTATTTACCTCGAAGATTGGTCTTCCACGTGTACACAATCAAGATGATTTAACACAATTATTGGTGCAAATACGCTGAATGCACTGAATTTTCTTATTAATCACCATGTGTTGAAGAATAAACATTTTTTAAATCGATTGAGGATGTCGGAAGCTCAAAGTCGATCTGGATGTCGGCTGATCCTCTCGGTATTTTGAAAATGCTTGTTCTTCAACACGTCGACTTTAAGAAGTAAATTCAGTAAGGCGTTACCAGCATCACCTTAGGTACAGTGATCTGGAACCTCTGGCATTATTGGTATTGTATAGTTCAAGGCAAAACATTTCAAAACATCTCCAGATACATGGGGTTGCCTCTTATCGATCCACAAGGGTTGGGAAGTGAAGGACATGCAAAGTCATGTCGTTGTGGATAAGCAGGGTGCGCAATATCGACCTACCTAATTGTGGCGTGCATGTTGCTTTAATCTAGTGGTGTTGTGGTGATATCATATATGCTGGTTGAATATAGAAAGCTACTGAACAGCAATGGGGTCGTTGGATGTGACATGCATGTTTCTAAAGTCCAGGGAGGTTGTCGCACCTTGCGGAAGGCTAATGAGGTTGTTAGGGTGGAATACAGTTATGTTTAGTGATGTCACATGCATGTCAGTGATGTTTAGATAGGTTGTTGGGTGTCACGTTCATGTCGCTAGTGTTAAGTGATGTCGCCGGATGTCACGTGCATGTCAGTGATGGTAGTGAGGCTGTTGGTTGTTACGTGCATGTCAGTGATGTTTAGTGAGGTTGTTGGGTATCACGTGCACGTCAGTGATGTTAATGAGGTTATTTGGTGTGACGTACATGTCAGTGAGGTTTAGTGAGGTTGTTGGGTGTAAGTGCATGACAGTGATGTTTAGTGAGGTTGTCGGGTGTCATGTGCACGTCAGTGATGTTAATGAGGTTTTTTGATGTCACGTGCGTGTCAGTGATCTTAGTGGTGTTGTTGGGTGTCACGTGCATGTCAGTGATGTTAGTGATGTTGTTGGGTGTCACGTGCATGTCAGTGATCTTAATGAGATTATTTGGTGTGACGTGCATGTCAGTGATTGTAGTGGGGTTGTTGGGTGTCACGTGCATCTCAGTGATGTTAGTGGTGTTGCTGGTTGTCACGTGGATGTCAGTGATGTTAGTGGTGTTGTTGGTTGTCACGTGCATGTCAGTGATCTTAATGAGATTATTTGGTGTCACGTGCATGTCAGTGATTGTAGTGGTGTTCCTGGTTGTCACGTGCATCTCAGTGATGTTAGTGGTGTTGTTGGTTGTCACGTGGATGTCAGTGATGTTTATTGAGGAATCATCACATCCCCCGCAAGCTTAAAATACTAGCGTCTCGTGTACCTGAACCTTCAACAGTTTCAAGTTTGTTGGAGACAATTGCAAGTTAGAAACTTCCCGGCAGAACATTTTGTCAAATTCAATACAGGAAATATTAGATATATCTGTGGAGAGCTCTCTTACGTGTTTCCATATAAGTATCGACTTTTTTGTAGGGGTTCTTTGTCTCGCAGCATTAGATATGAAAAACAGTTGTAGTGACGTGAAATATGATGTTAATAATTAGCATGATTATGAATGGCCGATCGCCGCAGATCATTGAACAATTTTCGAAAACTGAGGGATGAACAATCAGTAGATCATTATAATATTCCAAGAGATAGATGCAATGTTGTTTGTATAAAGAAACGCACTGATTGATATAAAAGAAAGCAAGCCAATGTTGAAAAGAACATCGATAATTCTAAAACGTTTTGGTTTGAACTAAAAGTCTTTGTATGCAGTTGATAGCAAGGACGGTCTGATAAAATAGGAAAGGTCAAATTTCAAATTTCAACATTCTACTTTAGGCGCGACTCGGCTGGTTATCATGGGTAGATAACCTCATTGATAACAACACTGTGAGTGCATTCGGTAAACCTCACATGCAGAACAAAGCAGGAAGTGTAAGGTAAATGTAAGGTATAACTCAAATGTGAAGAACAGGCTGTTTTTTAAGGTAAGTTAATGACTTGTGATTAATGTGAACGGCAGATACTGGTTACTGTTACAAGGGTTAACGTGAAACTGGTCACAGATAGTGACTGTGGATAATAATTAATGGGTCATCTCCGGGTTGCACCGTGGATCAACGGTGTACATAAATAGCGCAATTTTCAGAAACCTGTATTGCGTAAATTGATTTAATTTACTGTCATTAATGTGAACATATATTGTTGGCATAAAAGTTGTATTCGGGTTTGGATGATGATGGTGATTTAGAGAGTTGACGGGCCTCCCGACATGCTACGTATTTGGCACAGTGACGATCAGTTTCATACAATATTTTGTAAATTTGCTTTGGAATGTGATCGACAAACGTAGCAGTATAAGTCGAGTGTATTCGTTTTGATATTTCTTGTGAAATCTCATGTGACAGACAGATGTTGGTGAAAACTTGTAGGCATCCCTGACAAATGGTGCCCAAAACGACATGACACCATGCAAAAGAGATCATCACACTGAGATTACATGGGATTCATATATTACTTACTTAACTCCTATGGGTTGGGTATGGTTTGGAAAAATGATGGTGCATTATCTATGCATCCGTGCATAAAATAAGCACCACCCTGTATTTTTACCAACTGTTTTTATCTGAAATGAAATGCTAAAAACTCCTTCTGCAACATAACCTCTTCAGTTTGATAGAGAAAGCATTTAACTTTTCAAAAGCGAAACCATTATAGAAATTACCATGTGCTTTAATTAGGATAATTGCCTATATTTAAAACAGGTGTTTTTCTGTCCTAAAACATTATTTTGAAAAATGAAATAATAATTGATTCTTTGTGGCCTATAAGTTGTTTGTAAACTAAGATTTAGGAAACGTTACACTCAAACCAAAAAATATAATTTTTGTTTTATAATGCAGTAAAAATAATTACCGGTATTCGGCAAGAAGAAGAGTTTGTTCAAACAATAAACTCAAAATCATAAAAGATTTATTCCAAAATCTTATTAATGTGGCCCTTTTCAGTTTTTGTCAGTCAGGAATCCTCATTGTTGGAAAAGGTGTGAATCTTTGACATTCACGTTGTTCTGGACTAATGAAAGCTTACTTGAAAGTGTAAACGCCTTCTTGGTATAAAACAGAATTATTAATTATGGTCAAAACGTAACTTAATTGTGTAGCCTAATCAGGGGATGTATTGTTATTGTGGGTAAAAGTCCCATCACATTTTCATCAACATATTCTTTCAAATAAATAATGAAGAGTAGAAGAGGTAATGATATTTGTAAAATCAGCGGATAAAGCTTCTTTACCCATAATGTTGATTAAATTGAGGGTTATACCCTAACTTTTTGCAGAATTACATTATATTCTTAAAATAGAACGATGCTTAATTAATGTACGTGTGTAAAGATAATAAGTGATTTCCCATTAACACTTTTGACCTCACAACAGGCAATGAAACATCACCTTGTCTGATCATTGATGACGTTCTTACAGCTCTGTTAATTATGCAAGACAATTTCATGACAGTGTCATCATCCTTGCTTTCATCCAACCCAGTTTCTTCCAGAGTAAGAAGGGCTGGAAAAGGTAATAAATCTTTTTTAAAAAACAAAAATGTTTTTAAGGCTTCTGTCTTCTCAGCTTCATAGATGTAAGCTATATTGACATTCAGGTCAAAGTTGTCTTAATCGCCACTGGTAAATAACGATCGGGTGCTTCTGTGTACCGTCGAAAATAAGCAAGACAAGTTGTGATTCATAATCAACCAAACATATAATCTCTACTGTCACTTTAGAAATGCCGACCCTGTTAATGAATAGACAAAAGAAGCACGTAGCAAGCCAATTTCTTCATGTAAGCCCTACAGGTTGCGAAGATATATAATGAGATTGTTTTGAGGGCTTGCCCAACCTTTTCAACAACAATTTCCAGAGGTATCTACGTCCCTGCAAAGCAATACGATACAAAAGTGAATAACCTTTTTCATAATCGTGACATAAGCCAAAACACTAAGCTAACCTAAAAACTTTTCCTAAAAGTGACTCGGTTTCATGTAGCGGAAATGCCAAAAAAAATTGCCAAAAAGTGAAAACATAGAATTCACTTTTTCCCTCCAGAAGATGGCTTCGCGTTTGACCAAGGCAGGAAGATGTTGGGTCTTCCTGTGCGTTATGATGTTGGCCTTGTTATTGGTGACATTCAGATATCTGGTAAGTGACAATGGGATATCTGGTAAGTGACAATGGGATATGATAATGGTAAGTACCGCTGTTGGTCATGTTGCTGATCACAATGTGATATCTGCTAAGAGACAATGAGATATCTGGCATGTGAAAATGTTGGCCAAGTTGCTCCTGACATTGAGATATCTGGTAAATGACGATATTACTAGGTGCTGCCCATTCTATATCAAGTCATTGACGCTTCAGCAACCCATGCTTGCCATGAAAGGCGATCGAGTGAGCAGCTCGCACCTCGCTGACTTAGTTCTCACATGTCATCGCTTCCCAACTGTGTAGATCGATGCTCATGCTATCGATCATTGTACTGTCTGGTCCAGATTCGTGTATTTACAGTCCACCGCCATATAGCTGGAATATTGCTGAGTGCTGTGTAAAACTAAACTCACTCACTCTAGTCACTGACGATGTCGATGATAAGAGGTAGGTGACGGTGTTAGTCATGTGGCTTGTGACCATAACATATCTGGTACTTGACATGTTGCTAGTGAACTGCCCCAGTAACAGAAGGGCACTGAGGACAATCTCTCATCCTACCGGGTACCCGTTTTACTGCTCGATAAGGCCAAAAACACTTAGGAACTCTAAGGGGCTGCTGGTGTGATAAGGCACTGATATTGCTGACTGTGGTATAAAACAGTGTTCATGTTATCGATGTGCAAAGTCTGTCAAACGTTCACATCAAAATGGAAAGTGTGAACTAGTGCCATTCTGGGTACAAGATGCGCACGTAAAATAACTAAATCATCTCATCATCAGAATCGACATCACCGTTGAAACACCGTGAAACTGTCCCACACAATCGAGCAATCATATAAATCTGGACTTTGAACCCTTTACCATCCGGCCATGGCTCAGTTACAGGAAAAACACGGTACACCAGACAAACACCGTTCTCCCTTAGATTTAAAAGTGTCACAAGCGGAGTCTTTTATCCATAGCCATAGCAACTGAAGCGAGTATTCGTGCAAGCGTGAGAGTTGCGGTAGTCTAAGCGATACGATCGCTTTGTGGTAAGGGTCCAAACGAAGGATGATAGTTGTCGTGGCAACCGGCCCGGACTGAACGGTGGTGACAGCATTGCGGTTTGTGGACTTTGCTCTAACTCTTCAAGTTATACAGTGATGTGTTCGCGTGTACCGGATATCCTTGTATCACAGATGCTTGTGGCGATGCTTGACGAATGAATGCAGCCTGACAATACCGACTGATGGGACATTCTGAATCTATTGTGTAGTTTATGCCACAAACCACGACCACGAACTAAATAGCAATGTAACGAATATTTATGATTAACCCCTGATTTGGTGAATGTACGATGTCGAATGTTGTCTGACCTGTTCCTTTTGTGTGCGCATTTCAGTATGTTACAAGAAATGAAATCAAAGGAGGCGAAAAGAGGCCAGTGGAAACGTCAAAGGAGACGGCGATTCTCGACGGAAAAACTCCCGTAAGGCTGCAAATTCTTATCAATATTGCAGTTGATGATCCTTTAATGTTATCATTATTGCTTATGATGATATACATACGGGTAGTATATTGGGAGGGTGGAGTGTGGGGTAGGGTGTGGTGAGTGTGTGTGTGTGTGTGTGGGGGGGGGGGGGGGGGGTTGGGGTTGGGGGATGGGGGGTCTGGGGAGATGATGCCGAATTTTGCTGTCTGTATAGACTCCTTGAAATCTACTGAGGTGTTTGACATCAGTATATTGTGTAACAGCCACGTGCCTTTACCTTCAAGTCTGCAGATACGTTATTGGGCCAATTGCCGCCTCTCGTCATGCAATGCATGCAACTGCCCCAAATTCACCAACAGTTTGTACAGGAGGGATCCTTGCTTGCACATATAAAACCAATGTCCCAGGTGTACTGCACTGGGTTCAGCTCCAAGGGACCGTTGCAGTAACTAGATCCCCCTCACAGCACGGGAACGAAGAGGTCTAACGTCGTCTTGTCGTCTATGGGACCGGGTAGCCAATGTTGGTTATCAAAATGAATGTGACACAAGAATTTGAATATCCGTGATGAAACGCTGGTCACTAAGATTTCCCTGTTCAGTTACCAGTGCCAACTTACAGTCATGAGAGACACATCCCCACAACATAACTGACTCTCCACCAAACAAACCTCCCAATCCCGCTAGTTGCTTCTTACAGCCAGCATGGGTTTTGTCTTCTCAAACTGCCTTCCACATACGATATAAAGTTAGAGAGTTTGGATTCAACCTGGCTTCAGCAATATTCCGGCAATATCACGGCGCGGGACACCGGAAATGGGCTTTAAACATTGTGCCCAGGTGGGGAATCGAACCCGGGTCTTCGGCGTGATGAGCGAACATTTTAACCATTGGGCTACCCAACCGCCCCTACTACATCAAGCAACAACTTCTAAATCGGTACGATGAAATGGTATCATTATAATCTTCAGACCATTGTCACTTGGTCCGTACCATGACATTACGATCAAATGACGTCACTAACCACATCACATCAGCTTGCCGCTCAAGTTGGTGCAAATTGGGCGCATAGTCGTTTCCTCCTGGACATGAAAAATGATGCCCATATCACCTTCACAGGACATGAAAATGATGCCCTAATTACGTCCTAAGGACATGAAAATAAATCCCCTTATTACCCCTCAGAACATGAAAATGATGCCTGTACTATCATCTAAGGGCTTTTGAAAAGGGCCATGAAAAGTTACCCCCTCATAAAATGAAAGTCGTGTTCCAATTATTTCTCCAGGACATGAAAATGATCACCATGCTATCTCCTCAGAACACCAAAATGATGCCCACATTACTCTCTCAGGACATGACAATTATGCCCCTATTATCTTCCCACAACATAAACATGATGCCCGTACCATATCCATAGGACTTGAATATGATGCCTCTATTATCTCCTCAGGACATAAAATTGAGGCCCATAGTTCCCTCCCAGGACATAAAATTGAGGCCCATAGTTCCCTCTCAGGACATGAAAAGTGATGCACGCACTACCTCTTCAGAACATGAAAATGATGTGTGTATGTCCCTGTCAGGCCATGAAAACTGATGAACGAACTTCCTCTTCAGGACATGAAAATGATGCCTGGATTATATCCTCAACACATGAAAATCCATACATCAGCCTATCGGTTGTCTCTTCTTTCAGGTCACTGTTGCTGATGAAAAGAATAAAAAAGCGAAACCTTTCGGAGGGCAACCCAGTCGGAAACCCAAGGTGTGGTAAAATGTGATCATATTGTTGCGAAACTTAATCTTATTTCATAACAGAACGCTATGATCGAAAAACACCAAGAACAGAAAGCCTTCACCCCATATTCATATATAGAAGACATCAATGAATGAGTGAGTGTGTTTTGTTTTACGCCGCCCTCAGCAATATTCCGGCTTTATGGCGGCGGTCTGTAAATAATTGAATCTGGTAATCCAGTGATCAGCAGCATGAGCATCGACCTGCGCAACAGGAAACCAGTGACATGTGTCAACGAGCTTGACAAGCCGATCCCGTTAGTCGCCTCTTACGACAAGCATAGTTTCCTCAAGTTGTGGCAAGCATGGGTTGTTGAGGGCCTATTCTACAACGGACCTTCACGGGTCCGAAGACATTAATGAAACATGTAGGAGTGAAACTGACTCTGTTGAGATATTTTTAATCTAATCAAATATGTCTGTGAAATTGGGAAACACCTTTGATATATGTGTGTGTGTGTGTGTGTGTGTGTGTGTGTGTGTGTGTGTGTGTGTGCGCGTGTATGAGTGCGCCCGCGTGCCCGAAGTTCTGAAAGAAACAATCCGATAGTGAAATGCTATTTATCAGCTGTTAATACATTGTAGAAAATTCAGCAAAATATAACATGAACATGCTGTTGAAATGCAGCATTAAAGTATGGGATACATTAAATACGCTCACCAATTACAGAAGCTGTGCGTGGGCGGTGTCATACCACTGAAGAAATTCCCCCAATATGACCCGGATGTTGACACTGACCTCGCAGTGGTGTCAGCATACTTTAACATCGGACGCTTCAAGAAAGGACTTTCGAAAGGCCTCTATTTTAACGTTTCAACATACACAAGCTGGGCGGGGGCCTTTTCCCACTTGTACAATCCTTTAGTTTTCTATACGGACTCTGAAACATTTGAAAATGTAATTAGAACAGTGCGGACCAAGCTGCCAAGACATCTGACACGAGTGATACGAGTAAACCAAACGTCCATGTGGTCATTTAAACTTCAGGACAGAATCTCAAAAATATACCATGATCCGAACTATCCAAAGTTTTACCCAAACACAGTGGTTCCAAAATATTCGTGCGCAATGCACGCGAAATATGAGGTAGTGGAAGATGCCATTTTGAACAAATATGTCACTTCCGATTACGTCACGTGGTTAGACGTGGGCTACTTCCGGGATTTAAAACGAAACAAACCTTTTAAACTCGTCGTTCCCAAAGACTTTTCCAACAACACTGTGGCTTTCAACAAGCTCCATTATCCTGATCCCGTTGTAGAACCAGAAGTTATTTTCAAAAAGAACAGTTTATATGTTGGGGGAGGAATGTTCATTGGTAGTCAGCAAACGATGTTGCTGTTTATCATTGACTACCGGCATGCATCGGAAGTGCTACTACATATGGGACTCAGCAACACTGACCAGCAGGTATTGTATGCGATGTACCATAGTACCTTACGGTCACGTGTCAATCCTGGGGTTGATCTACAACTTTACAAGTCGAACATTGTTGGAGATTGTTGGTTTTACCTGGGATTTCAGTGCTACAGGGAGTTACGTTGACTGTAGAACATTTTCCAATTCTGCTGATGGATTTTGTGGAGGAGCCTCATGCAATCACTCAGAGTATCATTAGTGGACAGTGAAAGATAAGAATATTCTTGGTGGTCCGTGAAAGATGGGAATTCCCTTGATGGACTGTGAAAGACCGAAACATATTCTTAGTGGTCTGTGAGAAATAAGAAGTCCTTGATGGACTGTGTAAAAAGATAAGAATATTCTTGATGGTCTGTGTAAGATAGAATATCCTTGACAGACTGTTCAGAACATGTTCTTGGAGATCAGAGCATGTTCTTGGTGGATTGTTAAAGATCAGAAAATATTCGTGGTGGACTGTGAAAGGTCATAACATCCTTGATGAACATAATATGCCTGAGGGCCTGAGAATGATCGGAACATCACTGGTGGGCGTGAAATAATCAGAATATATATGATGGACTTTGATAACACCTTGTGCCAACACTATTTGATAATAATCCTTATAAGGATGCTCAACCGTTCATGCATATAGAAGGTTCATGCATCTTCATGTATTTGTGCTCAGGCGAGATGATTCCATCATATGAATTACTTGGTTCATGTAACTTTTTTTGCACATTCAACGTTAAAATCAACGTTAACCAACGTTAACCTCATTATTCTTATCACCCAAGAAGAAAAGGCGACAACAGCAGTCTTGCACAAGCTAACACGCCTTTCAAGCTGCACTCGCCCTTGCTAGTACCCTTGCCAGTACCAGTAACGCCTTACGCCTAATATGCAGAACTAAGAACTGCTTCAAATATTATTACATTACTAGACCAACGTACTATAAATTCTTTTCATTGATGCAAACAAAAATATGTTAAAGAAATGAAAATGCTAGCAAGACATTATTTTCAAGCTTTTAAAGACCGTCAATAACCCCTTTTTGTTTGTCAGTACATCCTCGCCAAGCTTTCTGTACTTGATTGCATAATGTATAAACGTATGTGTTACCCAGGGGGCAACATGGCATTTGCTGCTAACAGTATCTGTCTGTCTGTCTGTCTGTCTGTCTTGTCTGCGGTGTTGGCAAATCCTGTAATTTTTCGATGGACTAAAAGGTTCAGTGGTGCACCTTTGCCCTCGCTGTGCCAACAGAATAGCACTTTTTCTCTCTTCGAGCACAGGCAAATATGCCACAGGTACCAACTCGCAATTTCTTAAGTCTATCCAGCTCACTACTATAAAATATTTTTGACAGTTCATGATTGGAAGTTTATTGCACTGCATGTGAACCTTCTTAATAGTCTCATAGTGACTGAGTCATGTTATTTCTCCTTCCGCTCAGCATTTGCTGTAACAACCCCACACGTCAACTTTAAACGTGTGCACATTTGTTTCACTAACGCAAAAGCATTCGAAAACATACAATGTCATATCAAATTATATATTCTGTGAGACATGAAATGAAAAATAGTTTTTATCGTGTAACGGTATTGGACCTCCGTGCCTTTTGTGAAATTCATCTTCACTGTCCTGTTTTAACTGACGATCTATACATTCAGATTGCGAAAGTAAATGTTATGTGTCATTACTGTAATTTGCCCCTTCGGGGAAATCCTTCTCAATACATATATATATTTATACATTTTATGGAGTAGACATGTGACTAATACGCCTCATTGTTGCCAAACAACTTGAAGGGCTGGAGCCTGACATAGACACAGACCTCGCTTGTTCAAGTTCAGATCTGACAGGTGCCGAAAATATCATTCCGACATGAATGTAATATCTCAGTGGGTTATTGTTTTCCTAAGTACGTGGGGTGCTTCCTACAACATTGGAGATAACGGTATCGTTGTCCTTCTGATGTTTCCGGAAGCTCTACAGTTTTATGGTACAATGTGCCTGTTACAGAATTGTAGGGAAAAGCCTTAAGACCTTTCTACTTTGACCATGTTCTAGAAGCCAGGACCTCCAAATGGTGAAAATGGGGTGCAGTTCTGGCGATTGAATGAGATCTCATTTTTGTTAAATCAAAAATTATTTAACTTGGATTTAAAGTCAGTTGTCATCACCTATCGTGTGTGACTACCATGCAGGGCACCTTTTAAGCTGCAGCTTGTTATGTCAGGCATGGCAACGTTTTAACCCAAAGCTAGATAGTATAATTTAGTTACTCTCAGTTGGACTGGCCGATATTCATGAAAACAGTAGTTCGGAATGCTCCGATCATGATGTAAATATGTGGACAATAATGTTACATATATGTCCATCGCAAAGATATTTGCACATTACAAATTAAAGCCTTAGGTATATTAATCCAGATATAGCATTTGAAGGTCATATATTCCTTTAAATGGCATTGCATACGTAAAACAAAACATTACATGGAAACAAAAGTTGGTACTTTGTATTTAAATGGTCAATATTACAAAATGTATGTTCAAAAGCGACAGCTCCGGTACATTTTGAGTTTTTCATTTAACCAAGTGTAATTTTGCTCCTGTTTTGTTTAACACCATTGACACTTTTTAATAACCCTTGATAAGTGAGGTAACTGCTTCAGGGCATGCCATTTGAGGTCATGTGCTCTCACAATGAACAACCCAGAGAATGTCCAAAATAGTGGTGAGAATAACTATTGTATTTTCATATTTCATGAATTATTTGATTTGTCAAAGTAACTTTAATCTATCTTTCCATTTAAGTCAGGGTAATGTTTGTTTTTGAATTGTTCTATATTTGGTCATTTTGTGGCAAATAGTAAGTTAGTCAAAATTATGTAAACACGTGTTTTCATGGCACAAGGTTAACATTTTTCTCAGTGCTTTTGTAAAAGTGTTCATTTGTATTTGTAAGTGTTTTATTGTATTTCAAATATGCTTAGGAGCAAATAACAGGTTTTTTTGTGCTTTTGACATTTGAATGAATTTGGAAGTGGCAGTATGGCTATTTGCTCACTGGCAAATTCAATTCTGTTTTACGGCTTACAATGACATTGTCCTAAACCGTACTTAGTTCTTCTACTGTTTTCAGTTAATCTACTGTAAAATGCAACAGATATGAACATTAGAACTAGAATTGGAAATGGATGGACATGTCGGACAGTGAATAAAGTCATGCATTATTATACAGGAACCGTGCTGTTCGCAACACTTTACATAGTATGCATATGACTGGCATTGCATACATAAAAACAAACATTACAAGAAAACACAAGTTGGTACTTTGTATTTAAATGAACAATAATAGAAAAGGTATTTGATGAGAACATATCAGTTGAACAAATTAAAGGTATTTTTCCAAAAATATGTTGTTTTTCTCTGATTTAGCTATATCATTTAAAGATCATATATACCTTTGGTTGGTACCGTATGCATGAAGGTCTATTACAAGGAAGGAAAAGTTGGTACTTTGTATTTAGATCAGCATAATGACTGTTCAAGAGTAAAAGCTCCATGCGTTACATAGTATCAACGATACCAAATATGTGGAAGATACTGACGGACTATCATTAATATGACACCGCATAACAGAAAGCTACTAAATGTATAACTATATTATTCCTCGTGCATTTCGTTGTTCATCAAAGAATGATGAGTGAGTCTGTTCATCATAACGTAAGCAACATTTCCTGCATATCAATTTGTATTTATTGTTCTAATAGGCATATTGTATTCCCAGATGATATGGTAGTCAATGTCAACAATGCACAGATCACGGGAACATGTCACAAGTCCACATCCACATGTTGATGTATACAACAGGTTCAAGCTCTTACAGCTACACCTTCCTGTACATGACTTTCACATGCACACACATGAAGTTGAAGAATGTCCACGGCACAATTTAACCTTAACTTACTTGCAACATTATCACAGAAGAATATATATTTAATGAAGTTTTATTACGACAGATACGCATTGTGTCGTTCATTAAAATATTCAGGCCTCTGTTCTATTTACATGCAAAAATAAGCAGACAAGAGTTATAAAAACATGGCCATGACACAATGAGCATCGATCTTCGCAAATGGTATATGCTGACATGCATCAAACAAGGCGGGATTTACACTGCAGCCGGCTTTGCATTTCCAACAGCGTCTTTCCAATACACTTGGTGCGATCATCTGCGATATAAGACAGTGCAGTCTGACTCTGTGTTGGCATAGACGGGTGTTTTCTTTGTGCTACTAGTAGATGTGGAGGAGGAAGAAGACATGGACGAGGAAATCCTAGCATCTCTGTGCATGAGGAAGACCCCTGATAGGACATGGAGATGGTGGAATCATCCCTTAAACCAACAAAGATTACTTGAAGGAGAATGTAATCGTCTAATAAGAGAAAAGAGGATGATGAAATATTCCGCAACTATTTGAGGCTTTCAAAAGAGCAATCCTATGCATACATACAATACCGAAACACACTAGAATGCAACCCGCTGTTGCAGCACGGAAAAGATTCGCTATCACCTTAAGATGAGTTCAGAACTTTTCACCGTTCCTTAACAGTCAGAGTTTAAGAGCTCTTTCATTTCTACATTGGTACATCAAGTGTTACAATTCAAATCAATTAACAACAATCGTTGATGTGGTTTCGAAACATTGGACTAAACGTAAGCAGAAAATACACTACAAACAAAGAGTATGGGAACAACCTAAACGTTGATAGTCACATATAAGTTTAAACGCAGCGAGATTATTTATATTCTAAGGTAAATGCAACTTTTTGTGTGCTTAAAAGGCACTTCAAGGGACAAGTTCCCAAGCAACTGATTCAATATTCGGTGAGTTTGGGTGAAATGAAATAGCGTCAAAAACAGCAAAACAAAGGTGCTGAAACACACTAGCACCCTGTTTAATTCAACAGATTAGTGCATTTGGAAGACAGACTTCTCTCGCAACGTTTCCTTTGAAAGAACGTCTTTTTACTGTCATTCTGCTTGTTCTTAGAAAGAAATGTATCATATGTTTGCTTTTCTATGAAATGTTATGTACAGACAGGCTCAGATACACATTGTGAATAATACCCCATCAAAGTCACAGCTTCTCTGCATCTGGAATCGTGTGTTTTTATGGAAAGATGGGGGAATACTCTTACCTGATTGCCTAGGAGTTGGGAAAACACCTTATTGGAGTGACGTCATCGTAGGAATTCCTCATGCGAATTCATTTGAGTTACGTCAAAAACAGGAGGCCTACCTATTTAAATCGCATCGGATCGCAACGCGTACAAAATTCACACCTAGTGTATTGTCAAAATGAAACAGTATTGCTTGGGAACGAACCATATTAGTTCCCCCTTACGACAACATTGGTTGCCGAAGATCAGTTTTGAACCTGACGCATTTGTGAACCCGAGGGAATGAGTAATGAATAAATACATAGTCAGTCTCATGATATGGGTTGTAGTAGGATAGTCACCCGGATACCCATGACGGGTGGGTAATGAATACCCGAGTACCCGTCTCAAGACCCGGACCCGTTATGCCGGTGTGATTAATCAGATTAAACAATGTAATGTGTCAAATATTCTTTAGTGAATAAAAGGTTGCATAATTATTGAAGATTTAGGCATAATTTACAGTCACTTTGTTATTACAACACATGGTTAAGGTATTAAAAAATCAAAGTTTTAGCCTCAGAGCTGAAGACTACATTTGAAGTCAGAAATTAACATAACGGGTATCCGGATAGGCTAGGGTAATAGGGGGTGGGGTACGCGGGTTGAAAATTTGGACCCACCCAAGCCCTAGATTGTAGATGCTTCCCAATGTATGTCGCCAATATCAGCTGGTCTCTGCATGAGTGGTAAATCAGAGGGCCAATTGTCAAGTTGCATTTGGCTAGACAATACTCGCACAGAAGTTGGTATACACGTTGGCAAACGCTTTAGAATTAGATTTTCCAAAACCATGAAATCCTTTACACATTTTGATAGTAGTGGGTGGCCTCGACTGTATGGATACTAAAATACCATCTGTCGTTCATTTCCCAATTTCAGTGTGTCGCATGACTACCTTGTCCTTTAAGCGGACCATTAATGAACTGACAATAGTTATCGCATTATGGGATTGGCTAACGTGAATCACTATCTAAATCAACTGATGAACGTCGAAAAAACAAGATCAGCTCTAAAATACTGACAGATTAACAATACCAAGTCGGCTGTAGTGAACTCCATTGTTCCAAAAGATATTATGAAGCAGCCAGCTGTGGTCAGCAGAGCGTGTTTTAAATGAAGGGAAGCTTCTGTTGGCCTAGATCTATATTTATTTTTCGAAATGCAAATGTTACTTACAGGGAGGTTATTTTTTTCTTTTCAAATTCGTTTACCTCATTGTAAGAACCACATTCGTTCTGTGTGGCTGTGACTTACACATGACAGTTGACTTATTGGACAGAACTTTCGATCCAGTCTAGACCCTCAATGGTTCTGTATCTCAGAGCTCACCGGGGCTAATTCAGTACATATGTCCTCGACTGGTGTTCCCCAAGGTTCCGTTTTAGGTTCACTTCTGTTTGTCATCTATATTAATGACATTGTTGACGGTATAGATAACAACATTCGCCTCTTTGCAGATGATACATCGATATATATACGATAATAAATGACCAAGTCACAGCAGTCGCAACTTTAAACAGAGATTTGGCAAAAATTTCAGATTGGGCTAAAAAGTGACAAGTTAGTTTTAATCCTAGTAAGACTGAGAGTATAACATTCACTCGAAAAACGCAAAATAATGTCAGGCCGAACTCATTAATGAATGGCGAAGTTGACAATCATAAACATTTAGGTATTACACTTCAAAGCGATTGTTCTCGAAAAGTTAATATATGCGATATGATAAAGTAAATTAGTCCAATGATCAATTGTCTGAGAAGTTTGAAATACCGTTTTAAACGCTAAACACCTTATGTAATTCCTTTATCTTACCACTTTTTGATTACTGTAGTCATGCCTGGGATAACTGTACGATTGAACAGGCACACCTACTGGAGAACTTGCATTTAGACGCCTTAAGATCCATATGCGGCGCGGTTCGTGGCACAAGTCATGATAATTTTATACAGAGAAACCAACTATAGCACATTGAAAGAAAGACGACACCGCTCTAAGCTCATAATGTTTTATAAAATGTATTATTGTCTGACTCCAGATTATTTGAACAATCTTGTACCAGGAAGGGTATCTGAACAAAGCAACTATAATCTTAGGAATAATACTTCTATTCAAAAAGTTAACTGTAGAACACAACGATATTCAAACTCATTTTTACCAAGCGCGATTATGTCGGGGAATTCATTGCCTGATGGATTTGTTAATGCTGTTTCCCTCAGTCAATTTAGAGCAATGATAAACCCAACAGAAACTCATAACTACTTTGATTTGAATGTTGGAACAAGATTTTGTCAAACCATCCACTGTCGCCTCAAGCTCGGCTGTAGTGATCTAACCGCGGACAGATATAAGTGGCACATATCGGAAACATCCAGGAGTTCATGTGGCCATGATAACGAAGACGTTCTCCACTATCTCTTTTAATTGTCAGAACTATACGAATCTATGTAATCTATGTATTTTTATGCTCAAGGTTATGATGATAAAACAACTTTATACGGAAATGGTGCATTGAAGAACGTAATAAATAATGATATTCTCAACTCATTACAATACTTCATTTAAAAAAGTAACCGTTTTCAGTGATCATTTTCTATGCATATATATTGAATGTAAGAATATCTAGATGTACACGATCTTCTGCACCAACTGACTTGGTTACTAGGCATAACCAACACCTAGCAACAGTTGTATGTTATTTGGTCCTACTATTGATCTTTGTCGTCAAACTTCTTCAACTATATATCCACCTGTTGGAACACTTTAACGCACTGGAGCGGCGTTAATATAAGCTTCTTGCCTTATCCCGATTTCAGCACATTTTTAAATAAAAATACGTTTAAACCAATTGAATTAAAACATTCGGTCACGTGTCGGGATAAATGTATGTTTTCCAGTTTCAACCAAATGTGCGTTCACTTAATAAGTGAGTGTTAAATGTACATATCATGCTTTTGAAGGATAATCTCATAAACTTTGTACATGGTTTCCCCCTATTACCTTATCAGTAAAAAAATAGTTTCCTACATGTCTGTAAGGAAATGCTGTAAAGTAATGAGATGACTGAATTTGGCCGTCTGAAACAGTGACCGTTCCATGATGATCAACTGTGAATATGGTGATTCATATATATAGGTGAAACTTCCCATCCCGTTGACGCCCGCATGAAAGAACACAAATCCTCTACAGCCAAGGCAGACAGCAAATCGGCCCTCTCAATTCCCCACTGATCGAATCAAGTTCGGCGAATTCTAAGTCCTAAAACCAAAAAGCAGGACTTTACAAGACGGAAACTGTTGGAAGCCATCGAAATCCGCCGCCACAAACCTTTGATCAGTGGAGACCAAAGATACTACATACCATTGGCCTATGAAGAACTAATCAAACCATAGACTATCTAAGCATTGTGTCTGTTTGTTGTTACTGCTTAATCCCACTCGTCATTGGCTTCTTCACTAGTGCTCTTTCTTGGTTTAGTTCCCTACTGGCCTCCTCCAATCATGTACCACTTGTTTACTTTATCACATACTGTTGTTAATGTTATTCCACTGTTTGTCACAACATAGCATGTATAAAAGCTTCTCACTATTTGGTTGTATTCACATTTAGCTTCAAAACGATGTAAGAATCTACATCGAAACGTTGCTCAACGTAATATACAAGAAGCTGTGATCCATAAAGCTGCATGTTTCATTTTTGACTCACCAACTTCCAGAATGCCCATTTAACACGCTCCATGATGGTTACACAGCGTTGAAAGTGTACCGAGCTTGATACCATTAACTATGCTTCTCATTTAAACATTTATCTGATGTTTGTGGAATGTAATTTAATAATTGAGCATGCTTCCTACACCTGTAGCCCCACTTAGTTGAGTTATTCAAATTTAATATATGATGTAAATGTAATCACAAGAATCGTATATCATCTATCCAACAAGAGGTGGAGTCATAATAGGTGTGCAGTATATTCCGTCACATGTTGGATAATATCTATATTGTGGTGAGTTAATATTTGATATTTGTGACACATTACCTTAGATTTGTGGCTCAACTGCACAAGTGTAAGCGATATTACCTATTGATCAGACAAACGTAGCAGTACCTAAACACCGATCCACCGTCACCACCCCACTCTAACCCTACCTATCCCACACCCTCTTCCTCTCTCGTCATCAAGCACACGACGTTCACCACCTGGGGATTCAGAAACGCATCCTTTTCCAGGTCAGTAGGAATGCCTTGATGAAATTCAACGTAGGGATAAACACGACTTTGAATGACATTATACATGAGCTTCCATCGTTTGTAGAGCCATAGAATACGTTCGGGATATGGTTTAATGTTCAATCTTTCTAGAAGCTGCTTCACCAAGTAGGTTTTTCCACAGGAGGTGGGCCCAGAAACAATCATGGCAAACGGGTGTTGCAACTTAAATTCATCACCCACATGGAGCTGCTATTGCTGCTGCTTGAGATCCTCTCCAGAAGTTTTGTTCAAAAATGACGGGACAAGTCATGAGCCCAAACATATTGTTTGGAGCACACGGACAGGAATACATGGTCACACGGCGACAGTCCTACTACAAATGACACATTTAGCCTTTTGTCTCTATTTCAAAACCTGTTTTCATTCGTTTTGTGGGCACTGCTTCCATGGTGTTTTCCCTATGGACGACATTTTTTTTCCTTCAACTTCTCTTTCGCCTGTTGAAAGACTGGTTGGGTGGGAGACGTAAGAGCAAACGTGTCTGTAGAAGTGGGTGAGTCCATTTTGACCCCTTGTTTCTCATAATAGATGACATAATCATCTACATTCGTAAAGGGATTGGGTTAGCCCTTGGCCTGCAAGTAGTAATTTTTGGTCCATTTCTTAGGGTCATCCAGATAGGGTCTCCAGTATCTCCTGTCCATTGTTTCTGCTCACACAGCGGTTTCAGATGAAGTGTCACTATCACGGGTCCACGACTAAATGTACCTAGGTTGCCCTTTTAGCCCTTTATGCAGAACTCCCCTCGTGTTCAAAAAGGAGCAGAACGTGATTTCGATCCACAGTCCTCTGGGTTATGAGCCCAGTGCGCTTCCACTTCGCCACTCTGCTGTACTTGCATCTGCCTTGTGTTAAGACATTCATATCAACCAATGACAACCAAATAGTCACAAATACATTCAGTCCCTATATTAAACATGTAAATCCATATGACTACCCTAGGGGCCATCTCTGTCCGAGGTACTCCTACCAGGGCCAAACAGGGACAGTCTGAAGACCACTTTTCATGTTCACTCCAAGGATTATCCTCTACGTCCCAGTTCTTGAGAATGACATTACATTGAACACACCAAAAATCTGTTTTCATGAAACCGTTTGCACCACTTCATTCAGACTGAGGTCGGGGGATGATTGTTCAAAAAAAAAAAAACATGAGTCAGTGACTCTGTGACCAGCTTCGTGCTCTCTATGCTTAGGGGTCTAAGACAGCTCTTAGTCTTGAGACTTGTAGACCTAAGACTTCTAGGCGACCTCTACACAGGCCAGAGTGTAACTCAGTAAGTAAATTTACCGTACTTGTGGGGAGCTAGGAAGGGAGTCCTTTTTCCTGATGGGTGTCCCCTTTTCCTCCTCCTCCTCCCTGGCTGGGGTCCCAGTGTCAACCACCTTTCCTACTCTCTGTATCGCTTGAACGAGGCCAGAATAATTCTTCCTTAGGGTATCCCGGTGAGTAGCTTCCATTTTCAAGACGGAGAGAGAGAGACCTGGATGTCGTCTGAGTATTTAGGAATGAAACTGATGTATGATCCAAAATGAAAGGGATTTTATATATTCCCACTGTCAAACCGGATGAAACCAGTTCATCTACGAGGGGATGTCAATAAGTTTTGAGCCTTGCATAGAAAAACACAAAATATTGGTGTGAACCACATTTATTTTTCAACATAGTCCCCTTGTGAGTCAAGACACTTGTTCCATCTTTTCTGCCAGTCGCTGATGCCATCTCTGTAGAAGGCGCCATTTTGGTCCTCAAACCAAGCCTCAGTAGCAGCAATAAGCTCATTATCATCCTGAAATCTACGACCACGCAAGTGTTTCTTGAGATTTGGGAACAGATGGTAAACACTTGGTGCCAGGTCTGGAGAGTAGGAGGGGGTGCGGCAAGATTTCGTACCCGCATTCCTGGACAGCAGCGGCTGCAACGCGAGAGGTGTGTACTGGAGCATTGTCTTGATGTAGAAGAATACCACGTCTGATCTTGCCCCGGTGCTTCTCCTTGATTGACTGTCGCACTTGCCTCAACAAGTTAGCGTTATATTCCCCATTCATTGTTCTTCCTTCAATGTTCTTCGTCGAGTTTCCTTCAAGAACTAAAAACTTAATTACTGCTCTATACTCAATTTTATTCATTTTCACTGCCGTCAGGAGGGTCTGTTTCTGTCAATGTGAGCTGGTCAATAACTTCTGAGAGTAGGATACCAAAACGTATATATCACATCAGCTACACCCCAAGGTTCAATGTCGTACCATAGGCTGTGACACCTGGGTATGAACAATGCTCAAGGCTCAAAACTTATTGACATCCCCTCGTATCTGTATGGTTGCTAGGCGTCTGACCTAAAATACACCCATGACTGCGATGACCGCTCAAGGTCGTGGTGAAAAATAAGGTTAGTGTTTTCCAAGGTCATTGCCGAAATGAGGTCACGCAGGTGTTTGATGACGCCAGAACCAACATGGCAGATTTTTCTGCTATTTGAGCCTGTATACAAAATATATGTAGTCAATTCAGCATATGGAGAGGCTGTGGAAATATGTTTAACTCTTATTCATTTTCTGTACAAGAAGCTGATCTTTGCACCCCCAGCACCCCTATCTCGACCCCTTTTGTTCTCTATAAATTATACCATTGAAAGAGCAGTGAGATGACACGAGACTTGTCAAACACCCTGTAAAATTGTTATGTGATAGGGCGAAAGTTTCTGTTGTTTGGACTCGTATAATGTGCTAGAATATAGGATATTTTTCAGTGCTTAAATTAGCACTAGTAGGATGCTGAGATGGACGTGTGCTTTATCTCCCAAACCACAGAAAATATAAAGATGTAAAAGGAGCCCAGTTAAAGTCTAGAATGACTGGCCAAGTGTAGGTCGCCTCAGCTAAAATTATTTTATATTTTACAGAGTATATTTTGTTGTCTCAAGTAGAAAACATATTTAGGTGACGTTTTGGTCTGGGACTAAACGTTAAACGACGTAGTCTGTGGAGATTGGCACGACACGTGATGAAATCTGTAATAAAGAAACATATTGTATGTAGGAAGCTAATAAAGGGACTGAGTTTTACGCCGCACTCAGCAATATTCCAGCTAAATGGCTGCGGTCTGTAAATACCCGAGTCTGGAGCAGACAATCCAGTGATCAAACAACATGAGCATCGATCTACGCAACTGAGAACTGATGACATGTGTCAACCAAGTGAGTGAGTCTGACCATCTGATTCCGTTAGTCGCCTCATATGACAAGCATAGATTTTTTTAATACCAATATATTAACCCTGACCCGGTCGCTAGTAGATGTTATGAAAACGTATACAATATACTTAACACGAGGAATAGAGTCGGGTGTGTCGAGGCCACTAGTAATCACCACAGCTGTTGAGTATTTATTGGACATCCCTGCTGGTGATCTCAATAAAGGTGCTCTTAATGAAGGTCCATTAGAAAAATAGCTCGCATTAATACAATAGATATTGATGTAATATAATACTGAAGAATACGGGCTAGTTCGCATCAAAGGCGCAACAACTTCTGTCACAGAACGCATATAAGTATCAATGGAAAAATGATGTTTTGATATTAACGGGTTGTTGTTTGTTTGTTGCTATTTCACTTTTGGTTTTGTATTTTGTTTCTTTGGATATTTTATTAATTCATGTTTGTTTTATACTTTATTTTTATTTTATTGTTTGGTGTTTGTGATGGTGCGGTGTGTGCGCGCGTGTGTGTAGGGGAGCGGGGGAACGGAGGAAGGCATCTTAAAATGTCCAATTTTAAAGTCTTGCATTGTTGCGCCGACTAAACATTGCGACGACGACATGGCCTTGTGGGTAAAGCGTTCGCTCGCCACGCTGAAGATCCGGGTTCGATTCCCCACATAAGTAACATGTGCGAAGCCCAGTTATGTTGTCCCAGCCGTGATATTACTGCAGTATTCCCAAACGCGGCGTAAACTCGCTCACAAAATACTAAATATGCTTACAACAAATTGTCGTAATACAGAAAAATCTGAGAGTCACCTTAACAAGAGCGTGTGTGAACATGTATGTGTATGACCGCTTGCCTCTGATTAAAAACCAAACCTTCAATTGAAATGTGTTAACAATTTACACGGATTACAAGTAAACATGAATATTAACAATGGTAGAATGTATCATAATGCCTGCATTTCGTATAACTAAGGTACTATAAACAGCAGCAAAACTAATCAACCATATCGCCATAGCTATATCATGTGTAACATAGCTGCATACAGCTGAAGAAGAAGAAATATTTGTCAAACAAATACTCTACCATGTAATTATTGAATGACGTACTTACAATACGCATGTGCTGCACGCAGAGTGTTGCGGAAATAACAAAGCGCCCATGGACATTAAAAAGGGCTAACCTGATTATTGTATTTCATATATATTATAATAATTATAGTTCATATATATATATATTATTGTATTTCACATATAAACTCACCGATTGCAAAATGCGTATCAGAAGGTAAATATTATTGTAGTGTGAATCCATGATTAAGCTTGGACGGATTCAATTGAACCCATGTAATCGAATGTCACAGGTTTTCCAAGTAGTATATGTATGGTATATGTGTATGGTATATATACAGCCCGTATAGAAAAACAACATCATATCTGGGAGTAGCGTTAACCAATAATCTACAATTACCTGAGGGCCTTTTAGGTTTGTAAATGGATTGTTTCTTAATGATAAGTTGGTTGTTGTTGTATTTATTATTTGTTTGTTGCTTTTTGTGTTTGTATTTGTTTTAGTTGCGTTTTATGTTTTGTATGTCTTAACAATTGTTTGTGTTATGTTTTGCTTTTTGTTGTGTTATTTGGTGATGTTTCTTTTGTTTGTTTGGGTTTTTTGTAGTTTGCTTGTTCGTTTGTTTGGAGTGACGGGGGGGGGGGGGGGCTAGTTGTTTTGAGTGTTCTAGTTAAAAAGCCTGAGTGCTTGCACAACATTCCGAAAACAATCCATTCCGAAAATAATCCATGAGTGCATATAATTCGTTCGTTGTTCGTTCGTCGGCCACTTACACATGCAAGGTGGTGTTAGATAAGAATGTATTCATTAGACATATTGTCACCTGATATGTTACTAACAGCACATTTACAACACATTTACCGTTTACTCTAAATCGATGGTAATTACCTATGCTCTGCTAAAAATAGGTCGCTGACCGTGCGAATTTCTAAAAATAGATTTGTGTTTACGTTTCCTATATCTTCGTAGCAACTATTTATCTATTAATCACGTCCCTCGGGTTGTTTATTGAATTCAACAATTTTTTTAGATATATTTCAATGTATTTATTATCAATGTTCATTGTCCTAGTATGATGGCACATTATCCGTTTCAGAACCAATTTTTAATTCCCAGTTTATTCATCGAGCGTACACTTACTGTTATTAGTTGAAGGGAAATCTTATTTCCTGATCGTTCGCCCAAATGGCATGATAGAAAAGATAACTTCTGTTATTTGCAGGTCGCCTACTGGAGCAAAATAGTTGAATGGGACGTTGGTAACAATGAGTGGAAATGTCGGCGATCTTACTCAGTATCAGAGGGACATTCTTGAACAGGTAAAATATTATGTTGTGATGGTCACAGTCACTGGATCTAATTGCCATCAGCCTCAAGACAAGTTACCGTCATTCAGTGTTATGAATTTGAGTGAAGTATGGGTGTTAGCCATGGCACCATATATGTGTTCTTTGTCAGATACGACATGCACTTATTTATTTAATGGTGAGCTATCATATGACAACTCATATTAGCCATGGAAATGATATGAACAGCATAAACGCTACAGTATCATAAATCGCGAGACAAGACTTGCTCTTGTGTGTCGAAATCTGATGATTGGTCTTGTGACATGTGATAATCCCCTGCGTGATGTCGCCCAGCACTAGCAGAGCTTTTGTCTGATCTGATCTGTTTTATCTGAACATGTTCCAGGGACCAGTCATTTGCGCTATTTTTGGTACAGTCAGATCAGAGTCCGTGCTGTTGTGTCAGAGTGGGGTATTCCAAAATACGCAACATCAGCATGGCAACACACAAACACACCACTACACGAAAACATATTCGGCCACCCCAGAACCACAGCACACAGGGGTGCAGACACGCCCAGAGCACCACCAGAGTCCCACCCAAGCCACCCACACACCCACACACACCCACACACCCACACACCCAAACACACACACACCCACCCACCCACACACACACACACCACACACACACACACACACACACACACACACACACACACAGACAGAGCATCCCCACCAACAATGCACGTGTATACACACATCTCTACTCACCCATTCACTACCCTTTCACAGCATAAAACAACACCCACTCAATGATATTTTGTTTTTAATAATAATAGTATGCAATTTGTTTATGGGTTGGCATTTTCCCCAAATTGTTTAGACCATCTCCATGGTATAGTGGTCAGAGAATCTCACTGGAGAACAGAAGGTCATGGATTCGATCCTCAACCACACCATACCAAAGGACGTTTAAATGGTGGCATCTACTAATGCCTACTAAATAGCTACAGTCTTAAACAAACAATTTTACACACCAGTGGTCACACCAAAATTATACTGCCTCTACCCTTTCACTGAAGTGGTAGGTCCCACTTGATTGTGCACTAATGCCTATAGGGAATGAAACACAGACTTTAAATGACATTTTATAAGGTGTAATCATATCACTTTCATGTCTTCTCACAAAATTACATCACACTGTAATGTCTCTGTATAGAATCTCTTATGGAATGGGGGATGGGCGCAGTGCGACATCTGCACCAACTTGTTTCTCTGAGTTTTCTCCAACTTCTGCAGCACTTTTACAAAAGCAAAAATGTTAGGTTGAGCCCTTTGCACAGTCTTGTTAATGTGGGAATGACAAGCCTCGAGATGGTTGTTCGTCCTCGGACCATGCGTCGCATGATGGTTCCATATTCCGGCTAGGAACTTGGCATGGTCATCCACCCAGATGCTGATGACATGGTCGTGGAAGACATCCTTCTGTGCAATGGCAGGGGCATCGTTCATGATCTCAATCCATATCCATGTCTTGAACCATAGCCACTCCAAGGAAGGGAAGTGCTGCTGTTCTTTGCACCCAAATGCTGAGTTCAGAATCCTGCTGATAGACTTCGCTGAAGCCAAGAGACCTTCCTCCAAAGAGCCTGTGTGAAGTGAAAGTAGCAGCCAGGGTTATCACAATCTGGATCTTTCGTCTCTGCTTATTCAGTCCATTCTTCCCTGAATAGAAGGACTTGACTGACGCTGCTTCATCTCAATTGAGTCTTGAAATCTCCTTGTCGTAAATAGTGGGTACTGGCGCTGTCTCAGTCTGCGCCCGTCGCCGCAGAGCACTGACAGTTTTCAGAGCACCTTGATCCTCCTGTGGATGGTTGTGAAGGGACTGATTTCAAACAAATTGTCCAACTGCAGTGCACTTTCCAAGGCAGCCCCCATGAAGACACTTCCAGTGTACACAGGTCTGTTGTCAGTTTTTGAGTCTGTATCTGTAGCCATCTAGTAGTATATGCTGTCCTCCTTTCTGTGATATGAAGTACTCAACTTTCTTTGGGTTTGCCATGGTTAGAAAAGAAGATTTTGGTTACAAGAATTTTAAAATAATACATTTCCTCTTCAATAAGAAAAATCTCTCTCAATAAATTGAATTCCTTCTCACTCCTATCCCTAAATATGTTTTCTACCCTTCTACTGTGCGAGATGCAGTATAGCCTCCGCTAACTGCCCTTTGTCCTCTTATTCCCTAATCCATTGCATTAGTGCACTCTAACCGGTACAGTCCATGCGTGTGCAGGTAAGCGTATCACTGTCACAACAATTTTTGTAGCTATTATTCCCTGTAGCTATTTGTCCCTGTGGGCATTAGTAGACCAAACCGTTTAAATATGGTACTCGGTGGTCCCTGCCTGGCATTGATGGGTAAAACGAGGACTGGTCAGCTCAGAGTCAGTATAATGTGTCAGCTTGGTATTCATACTTAACTGTGGCATGGCATCACAATGAACTTAAACTATAAAACCATGTTGATCATCCTGTGAGCGAAATATTTTTATGTACGGTCTTAAAGCCTATTTCCCCTCACCTCCAAAATGGTTTGGTTAATACTGAAATGAATAGACAGGTTAACTAGAAACAAAGTGCCAGTTTCGTTTTTGAGTCAACTGATCATTTTCTGTTCAAAATATGCACCGTGATTGTTGAAAATAAGCGTTACCAATTATGATTCTAATATAAGAACAATGTGCATACATTACAGGGATCAGAATAGTGTTTAATGTTTGTGTCATGGTATGCTAAATCTTCAAATTGTGGCATGACTTAAATTACATACATCATTTAAAACACTTTTTGGCTCCACATTAGACTGTTTATCAGTGGCACTTTCGATCTTACAGTTTAAATGAGCATGGCCATTTTGAATGCCACTGAGAATAAGCAGTAACAGGAAATCCTGTTTGGATGATAAAATAGTTCCTGGGTTAGTGTATGGGCCTGGAACAAATGAATCTGAACTGTTCTTACAGCCACAAGAGTGTTCAGGATATCCAGCTTTCAGGTTTGCAGGTTCATATGATGTTTACTCATTTATTAAATGATAAATTGAAATGACATAATTAGTGATTTTTAAACTTTTAAAGTTTTAATTGGCACAGGTGAATTATATGTATTATGGCACCCTTTGAAAAAAGTTACATTTTTATGCCTGCATAATAACGTTTTTTTCTTTTTTTCACAGTTCAAGAACAAAGTAAAGGACATATTAAAACCGGAGCATGATGATAATTATCTTCTCCGGTGGCTGCGAGGTAAGTATAAAAGATGCTGAAATCTCACAAAGAGGTTATCTCATCTCTTATCAGTGCTTAATTAAGAGTCATCATTCTGTAGTCTTTCCAGTTTCTCAACCAGTCCATATATTATGTGCCATATAACAGCATTGAAGTTTATATCTATTATATGTTTTTCAGCCAGGAGTTTTGATTTGAAGAAATCTGAAACAATGATCAGAAATGTGAGTATAGCACAAGATATGGTAAACAATATTCGGCTCAACTGAGGCCAATTTCACAAAGTAGCTCTACAACTGTTTTAGCTCTTTTTTAAAAGTGACTTATAAGTGTTCCAAACCGTGTGCTCTTGTACTGTTTCAGAAGCATTCTAGAAGTGGCAAGTAATAGGAATGACAATCTACATGGATTAACCATTTCTTTATTGTATGATAGCAACATTTCGATAATGATATTTGTACCATTTTCAAGCCTGAGGTTGTGAATAGATACAGCAGTATATAGTTCTCATGTACCCTATGTGATATATACTGTGGGAAAAAGTAAGAGATCACGTCAAAGCACAACTGTTCGCCTTTTCTTTCAGTTCATAATAAATAAAAGAACACTTGTCCTTTTATGTGATCCCCTAATTTTTTCTCTCAGTGTATATCATATAGGGTACATGAGAACTATCAGTGACAATGGATGTTAGACAAGATGATTAACACTGAAAATGGTATATGTAGTGTAACAAAACTTCATGTCTATTCTTGGCTTCAAGTATAGAGATAATAAAGCTCTCAGCCTTGAAAGTGATTTCCGCCAAGATACCAGTCTTATGCTCCATTTTAGTAAGGTCACCTTTGTCCATTCTACTTCCAAGCTGCAGTATGAAGTAAACAGTAAATTCCAGCGCAAGTGACATCAGTCATGCTTACAGTCACCATTTTGAATTTTCTTATGTCATGTTTGCATATCGTGTGACCTTATGTCACCTATAAATAGATCGGTCAACATTAGCATCAGAGTGGCAATTTTGACAAGCAAGATAAGATCCAGGGCTACGTCACATCCAAATTCTCATTTTCAAATTTTAAGATGTTTTTATTGTATAACTTTTAATTAAGTAGGATATTATTAACACTCTAGGCAGGAAAACTGGAGTTAAATGTAATTGTGCAAAATTGTTTTGAGTGTATTTTTCAAAAGTCCATGTGTTTTAAGATTTAGAGGTATTCCATTTTATTCAGTCCCATTGTTACCTTTCCCTTTTAATGGACAGTTATACATCACCTCTGGAAATGCTGAGGCGCTGAGGTAACCTAGTGGTTAAGCCTTCACTCATCTCGTCAGAGACCCAAGTTTGATTCCCAACAAGGGTACAATGAGTGAAGCCTGTTTCTGTTGCCCTTCACCATGATGTTGCTGTTGCCCTTCACCATAATGTTGCTGTTGCCCTTCACCATGATATTGCTGTTGCCCTTCACCATGTTATTGCTGTAGTATTAAAGCTAAACTCACTCTACTTCAAACTAGATTCACACGATTAGGAAAATCGTAATTTCAAATCAGAACTTGTTTTCAAATCAGTCTGAGTGTTGTGATAGTTATGGCGCTACAGTCACTCTGAGGTTCAGGGCCTGGAATAGTGTTAAACCAGAATGACTCTTCACATCTGTAAATAGAGTGACAAGAATTACCATTTTATTTTTCAATATTTTAAGCTGACCAGTGATCGCGGTAGGTTTTGTACGAGTGCATGCAGAAATAAAATCATAAATATGTAGTCCAACTCTTTTGCGCGCGAAATTTTCAGTTCAATCCTGAATCATGATAAAATTTATTGTCCGTCTATGTGTTGCGGTTTTAAGGTACTTTTTGAAATTATGTAGATCAGAATCTATGCGTCCCAAACATGCACAAAATAGGTTTTGTTTGGTTTTATTATTTTTCTGTGTGAAAAATGCATGTTTCTGTTTTAACGCAAACACTGCTGACATTATATTTTAAATGTTTAGAAACACATACTTCACCCAACAGCATACACAATCTGCAATGTGATTATGTTTTCGATATATTATCAATGCTCAAAAATCACATGAAAAATTGATGAGTTGGTGAAAAAGAATTGCATCTCAATGAAACTTTTGTCATGGATGTAAAGTATTTCTTGGTTGCCATGGTTACAGGATAATGCATGGAGGAAGCAAATAGGGGCTGATACAATACAGGAAGACTTCAAGGTCCCGGAGGTTTTACAGAAGTACTACATTGGAGGCTTCTGTGGCCATGACAACGAGGGGTGTCCTGTGTGGTACGAGCCATTTGGTCACATTGATTTGAAAGGTAAGAAGTAGAGAAGTCCAGCTGACCGTGCTGTCCATCCTACAGCAGCACCTTGTAACTTCATCTGATTCCAAGGAACCTTTCCCCTGGTGATACAGGTGAAATATTTAGAGTATGGCATTAAATAAACAAAGAAAGAATACTGTAAAGATTCTGTTTGTTTGTTGTTTAACACTGCACTAACAGTATTCCAGCTGTATGGCAGCAGTTTGTAACAGTCAAGTCAGGACCAAACAATCGAGTGATCAACAGCATGAGCATCAATCTATGCAATTGGGATACGATGACATGTGTCAACCAAGTCAGAATGCCAGACCATCCAATTCTGTTGATCGAACGTAGGAAAAAAAAGTAACCGGAAAAAGAAAAAAGTCACAGTTTTTTATATAAATACTTATGTAAATACTTAATTAAGATAAGGAATATAAGCTTTGATCATCTTCTTTTAGTTATTTAAAACTGTTGCTTTGATCATCTTATTTTAGTTGTTGTTCGTTTACTGAGCAACTTCTCACCTGCCCAGCTTGATAGTTTGAGCCACTTTGTTAAGTAAACTACAGTAGAACACGGATATAACGAACTCCAAGGGACCAAGGGATTTAGTTCGCTATATCCATTGTTCGTTATTCATGTTTGACCGCCATATTGGCTTATAGAGATGAAGAGACACATATTTACATGGGCTACATATTTTTATTCTTGTACATTATGGTTGGCTTCATTTTGTAGAAGAGGCCAGTTTCGTCAGCATTAAAAATGACGAGTTTTCAGCCAATCATTGACGAGGTTGGGGTCAACTGATGCACTTTCCCCGTGAGCTGATTTACATACGATACCACGCCTCTGTTTGAACCTGTCAATCCAACTGACTGTTGATTTCGGAATGCCAAAGTCGAGAGCGATGTTTGTCTTCGATCTTACTCCTGATTCTACAGCCTGGATTAGCTGAAGCTTTGTGTCAAAGGTGATAGGTTAAACTATGTTGATTCACCGCCAGCGAGGTTAAACAATGTTGATTCACTGCCCACAAGGTTGATGTATACCGCTAAGTCGCTGAGTTGACACTGAGCTGACACTGAGTGAGTTCGCTACTCACATCGTTAATTGGGCTTGGGGTCAGGAAATCAGTTCGCTATAACCGTTAATTCGCTACTCACGAGTTCGTTATTCACGTATAATTTTAATGATATTATAAAGGGACCATTGACGGGACTTTTAAATTTGTTCGCTATATCCGTTTGTTCGCTATATCCGTGTTCGCTATATCCATGTTCTACTGTATTCATATGTAAAAACAAATCTCCACTGAGCAATTTCCTTCACTGTCCTGATCTACTTAACTTACTTGATATTGAAACCATTTTGTTAAGTAAACTATTCTTCTGAAAAAACAGCTGGCAGTCCATCTGCAAATTCCTGACTAGAGTTGGTCAGAACATTAGACTTATCATCTGAGAACAGGATGGAAAAAATGTGCTTTTAGTGAGAACTGAGAACAGAGAACAGAATGTGAAAAATGTGCTTTGTTGATAAAGAAAAAACAAATAACTGAAAAAGTGTTTCTTTTATTCCTGTTATTTTTTTTCCTAGTAAAATCTGTTTCTTTTTTTCCGTTTCTTCTTTTCCTGCTACCTATTTTTCACGCACATGTTAGTCACCTCTTGCGACAAACATCAGTCACTGAAGACTAATTGTAACCCAAATCTTCTCGCTTTGATATGATTTTTATGCACATTATAGTGAAGTTTATCACAGGAAGTGCGCATCAGAAATCCAGGATAGGAGCTGCAAATCCAAATTCACAATCATGTTTCTGAGGTTTTTTTCAGCACCATACATGTGCTGGTGGGTTTGCCAAAATGGTAAATGCTGACCTCCTTCTTTGTACTTTTTCACAATGCTTTAACTGTTGGATACTGTATAAAGAAGCATTGTCTAAATTTGCACTCACTCATTCAAACACTATTTACAAGAAATTCTATTGACATTGTTACATTTATTGCAGTATGTTTCTACCCTTCGTGTCAATGAGGAAAAGTTGTGTTTGCTCACAATGACATCATTGTAAGTGGGCGTATGTAATACTATAGGTCTTTATCTATTGTCAGTCCATTAGCGCTGAAACATAAAATCTCTTCTTTTTCAAAACCAGCTGAGATTGTTGTTATCCCCCACAACGCGTTTTGCAGGGGTATTTAAATGGTTTCCTTCAGTCTGTGCACATTTGTCTTTTCTGGCGCATAACTTTCAAACTGTTCAATAGTTTTTCACCAAACTTGGCACAGAGTTAGATCTGGTGAGGCACTGATGCCTTTTGGTAGTTTTGGATTTCTGAATAAAATATGTTTGCTGTTTCTATGGCAACAACATAAAAATACTTTCGGCGTTTTAATGGCAACAACTTTGACAGACATTGGTGGTAGTGCTTTCTTACAGAGCAAAACTTCAAAACTGTTCTCCGTTTCATCAGATTTCATACATGGGTAGGTCTAGTGGTGAACTGGTACCTTTTGGTAGTTTTGGACCTCTGAAAAAATGGGGTTTTTTTTGCTTTTTTTTGTGTTGCCATAGCAAGATTTTGGCTTCAATTGAATTTGGTGGTAGTGCTCCTTTCTGAAGCAGAACTTGAAAAATTTTCAGTACTCTTCAACCACTTTACTATGTACTCACCAAAACACTTGACATAATCGTAACTCATAGACATATTCATGAAGAATATTTTGCCATTTTGGGTGGTATTGATGACTTTGTCTTTTTGTTATTCTTTTCCCAAGAAGTGTTTTAATTCTCTACTACGACAATTTTTGGGTGAAATGTAATGACTTATGGATTTCCACTTCTTCAGAATCTACACCGGAATGTTGTGTTCATCTTATAAGAGAAGTATTTTTGACAGTGTATGAAATAAGCCAAACTCCCTGCCGGAAATCAGGGCTGTCAACTTAAAAAATTATCAGCCCAAAATGGATTTAACAACACCAGACACCAAGAACCAAGAATTCACTCACATGTATAAAAACATGTGAAATTGTACATCAGACTGTATGGCTGGGTAGCTATAAATTTAGACTGTCCATCAGAAATCTAGCTCATCTGGGGCAGTCAAACGGACCAAATTTCGTACATTGCTGTTATGTATATCATTTCCAAATTCAGTTCAGAGGAATTATTGACTCACCTTCACAATAGACAAAAGAGCTTTGCAATCATCATAATCAGTTGACTGGTTGAGGGAAGGAGCAATGTCACAGCAGGAGTCACCAAAACTGGGCTTCACACACAAGCATTAAAACAAAGCTTGGGATTCTTGTTAGGATTCCAGTTTTGACATGAGTCACCAAAACTGGGCTTCACACACAAGCATTAAAACAAAGCTTGGGATTCTTGTTAGGATTCCAGTTTTGACATGATTCCTCCAGAGATTAGTGTCACCCAAAAAAATCACAAATTTGAAACTGGTATTTATCTGTGGTGAGTTAAAGTAAGAATCTTACCCTGCACAACTTCCTCTGAAGCCCGATGAAGCAGTCAGTCAGTTTGAGGAAACAGTAACCTTGGTAACTCTGTATTCAGTTTTGTTTTGCTAGCATCAGTAGATCATGTCACTATCAGAATTCATGACCAGAAAAGAAATAGTATGGACAGAGTCTGTATCATGTGTCTATCTATCCGTAGTCCTCGTCTGAGTGGATGCATGTCATTACAGGCAGGTGTTCTGTGGAGGCAGTGAGGTAGCCAAGTGATTAAAGCATTTGCTCATAGCACCGAAGGCCCCGGTTCGATTCCCCACATGGTTACAATGTTTGGAGCCAATTTCTGGTGTCCCTAGCTGTGATATTGTTGGAATATTACTAAAAGTGTCGTAAAACCATACTCAGTCACTATGCAGGTGTTTTGCAGTCTGTCTTTCTGACTTTCCGTGTCACTGCATTCTGTGACTCTCCATGGTGTTGCAGGTGTTCTGCGGTCAGTGAAGAAAATGGAGATTATGAAGATGAAGGTCCAGCAGATGGAGAAGATCTACCACTATTTCAGGACAGCTAAAGAAAAGGTGAGGTGTGCAAAACCAAAGAAACAAGAGCATGACTATATTATCTCTGACTAATCTTGATCTAGCTACCTCTATTCATACTGATTAGTCATCCAGTTTTTATCCTTTGTAGATAAGATAAGTGTAAATTTATGAATCAGCCATAGTATGGCATGGGACTCTGTTTGAAGGTGAAGTACAATATGTACTACCCATTAGAAGTTTAGACCAGTGTATGAAATCCCTAAGGAAGTCCAGAAAGCCAGGCCCTAGATTTTCAAAGCTCTCTCAGCCTTAAGATAGGCACAAGTGCCATACATTAGCATTAACTTATGACTGTCTTAGAGCTAAGACTAGTAAGAGAGCTTCGAAAATCTAGGCCCATGGCTGATAACTAAAATATGTTGCAAGCCTTGTTAACATGTAATCAGCCCTGTATTAATAATAGGAAATTGAGATATGGTCTTAAGAGAAGTACATAATGAATTACTTGAAGGGAGGTAAATTTTATTATTACCCACGAGGTACTTCGTAAAGGTGTTTCATAACAAAGTGTTATGACACATGTGTGTGAAGTTTGACAGTACTGGTACTACTTTCCCATTCCCATTCATGCTTTTCATTCACATTTTCGCACCTGAGAGCATGTAAAATGAAAACACTTCTATGGAATTGGATAAAATGTATTTCATTTATTGTGGATACAAGGATTATTTTCAATTCTATGATGACTAAAGTTTCTGTAATAAAAACGAAAATAAAACAATCTGTACAAATACGTAAACAAATACGTCTAGTAGGCCTCTCTTGAGTGTAAACAAATATGGTGTCGCCCGTAAAAGTTATTGATTTCGAACCAATTGACGGACAATTGGTTGGAAGAGTTGTGAATGTTATCAAGAGATTGAATACCTTCTGCGTGTATGTTGCCAGGACTGCACAGTAACACACAACATCAAAATACAAGCAGCGCGTGTATCTCTATCACTGTCACTGTCAGCCGCATCCATTCGTGTCCTCCTGCACAAACATATTGTCACTGCCATGCCTCCCATTTAGAGATCAAAAGCACTTCCCAGAATCTGAACACAATAGGCTTGAAATCGTCTTCGTTCGAGGTTGTAGGCTGTGTTTTGAGACCCAATTTTCGGTGGAGTCTTCAACATAAACATCAAATCTCGACAAGTGGGAATTTCAAGCTGAGATGAGAAGGCGTCACTGGCATCCTGCGCAAAGCCTCACCAAATTATTTACAGTAACTCGTCCTCCAATGAAGAACATTAAGCTCAACTATTTGAGACATACAGTTCCCTGTTATTCACATTCATCTTTGTTGTTGAGTTTGCCGCTCCTAATTAAATGCTCCATAGAATCTTCTTCTTAGGTAACACATGACGACTAGCCCAACAGTGATGCCGACTGATGTTCAGGCAAGATTTAGGTCACATAGTCAAGTATTTACACTTCACAAGTGTTTTGGTGAATTACATTATTGTGTTCAAAAACAAATCCTCATTGGAAAAGAATTAAATTTTCATTATGACTTAATTCTGTCTTAATTTGTTTATTTTCTTGTGATTTGGTGCCGTATAAGGAAATACATTGCCTCTACGCAGCGTACGTTTTCCTGGAGTGAAGCGGTTGACATTCCAATCGCCAATATGATGTATTAATCCACATTACACGGTTCTGTATAGGAAAGCAAAATATTGCTTTATTTTAACAATATTTTCACTTTTTAGAAAGTGGGTAATAAATAGGATACAAAACTCATTCCCCTTTCATATCAAGTTTATGTCCCTCGTGAAATAATTTTGGTTTGTCACTAAAGTTTGACAAATTATTTCTCGAGGGACATAAACTTGATATGAAAGGGGAACGAGTTAAATATCCTATAAACATGTTCAAAAGCAAATTTAATAAAACCATTACTTGGTGGTAACTGTTAATTCATTTAGTGTCACTGCCATCTGAATCAGAAAAGTAGAAAAGAATGACATTATTCATCTACTGAATTAATTCTATAGAGCAGTCACATTTAGTGTTAGATAAATGGGTAGGTTGATTTGTGGAAGTTACAACTTGATTGATCATGAACTTTATAGACATTATCTGGCTACCACAATTGCAAAATATTTTCAAAATATTTCCCGTAATCAGTGACATAGTCAGATATATGCCCTTGGTAAATGTGCTGACAAACAGGGCTGGCTATGAAATAATGTTGTAAGCTCATCATGTAACTAACAAGCAGCGGGCCACCAGGCAGACACTATTTCAATTTTCATGCACTGATCATTTTCTCTACTAACATGGGCAAACCAACAGCAAACCTTATGCAGATGAATTGCATGACTGTCTTGCATCAAATTGCTGAGAAGCATGTGCAAATATTGTTCACAAGAACATTTGGTCTTTTTTATGAATTCTATAATTTTCTCTGAATTTCATCATTTGCTGAACTAAAGACAATAGTTTTTCAATGTTACGAATTTGTTGTATAACACGCCAGTTCATGTGTAAACAGTACCTCTATATAGTATGGAATATTTTACAAAATCCACTTTTGACAGGAACTTTTGATGATATTTCCCTTAATTACAATTAAGCCCAAATATTTCTTCTTGAAAACACTTTGCAGAAATGGTAGGGAAATTATCTTATTTATTACCAGCCTGAAACATTTAATATGTTTTCACAATTAGTTTTGAAGTCTCAGAAACATCATGTGTTTCATGTCTTTCATGTGTTTTATGAAAGGGTAACAAAGTTCCTGCTCAGATCATCATAGTGTTTGACCTGGACAAGTTCAGCATGAAGCACCTCTGGAAGCCAGGTGAGTGAATGTCCAGAACCTTCACATGAATTGAGGTTTGTAAACCTAGTCTTCCCCAGAATCTCTACAAAGACATGTATTGAGGTCTATGAACCTAGTCTTCCCCAGAATCTCTCCGACGACATGTATTGAGGTCTATAAACCTAGTCTTCCCCAGAATCTCTACGACGACATGTATTGAGGTTTGTGAACCTAGTCTTCCCCAGAATCTCTACGACGACATGTATTGAGGTTTATGAACCTAGTCTTACCCAGAATCTCTACGACGACATGTATTGAGGTCTCTGAACCTAGTCTTAGCCAGAATCTCTACAAAGACCAGCATTGAGGTTGAGTCTTCAACAGAATCTCCAAATGGAGACATGCTTTGAGGCCTGTGAAACTAGTCATCACCAGAAGCTCCACATGGAGGCATTGATATCTGTAGAGCAATGCCTGCAAGGACCCTTATAAGTAGGCAGATTTTGCTATCTGGGGAGCACATCTCCCAAGGAAGCCTCATACTGAAACAAGCGTCTGTGGACCTATTCATGCTAAGAACATTCAAAAGGAGATCAACATCTGTTGACCTTGTCCAAACAGGAACCCCCTCGAGGAGACAAGCATTCTGTAGATCTATATTTCTCAGGAATCCCCACAAGGAGATACGTATTGAGGTCTATATTTCTCAGAAATCCCCACAATTAGAAAAGTATTGAGATCGGTGGATCTCAGAAATCCCCAGAAGGAGATGAACATAAAGTCTTATGGATTTCTATTTCTCAGGAATCCCCACAAGAAGATAAGTATTGATATCTGTGTATCTATATTTCTGAGATATCCCCACAAGGAAATGAGCATTCATCCCTGCAGATCTATATTTCTCAGAAATTCCCACAAGAAGACACGTATTGAGATCTGTGGATCTACATTTCTCAGAAATCCCCACAAGAGGACAAGTATTGAGAACTGAGAATCTCCATTTCTCAGAAATTCCCACAAGAAGACACGTATTGAGATCTGTGGATCTACATTTCTCAGAAACTCCCACAAGAAGACAAGTATTGAGATCTGTGGATCTTCATTTCTCAGAAATCCCCACAAGAAGACAAGTATTGAGAACTGAGAATCTCCATTTCTCAGAAATTCCCACAAGAAGACAAGTATTGAGATCTGTGGATCTACATTTCTCAGAAACTCCCACAAGAAGACATGTATTGAGATCTGTGGATCTTCTTTTCTCAGAAATCCCCACAAGAGGACACATATTGAGAACTGTGGATCTATATTTCTCAGAAATCTCCACAATTGACAACTGTTGAGGTTTGTGGATCCTTATTTCTGAGAAATACTCACAAGGAGACAAGTATTGAGGCCTGGGGGGTCAATATTTCTCAGGAATCCCCACAAGGAGACAAGTATTGAGATCTGTGGATCTATATATTTCAGGAATCCCTACAAGAAAACAAGCACTGAGGGAATTGCATCTAGTCTTTGCAGTCTGTTTTTGTTTTTTTTTGTTTTGATGTTGATTATTTTTTGTAGTCAATATTGGACAGATTGTACTCAAATGTATCCTAAAGAATTAGTAACATTAGGAACGAAAAAGAAACTTTTAAGTTATTTGGTACATAAGTAAATAAATAATATCACATTTACCAATGTTTTATGACTGATTGATCACCCCAGTTTTCTGTCCCCAGGGGTGGATGTGATGTGCGACCTCATCACCATGTTCGAAGACCACTACCCAGAAACACTCAAGTCATCCTACATTATAAATGGTACAGTCAACAAGTGTTTCGTACTAACATGAGGGGAATTAAAATATGATGCTGAAGTTGTTTGATATCCTTCATATATCAGCCGCTGTTTGTGTTAGTAACATGGGGGATAAGCCTTGTACTTAGAGCTATTCCTCGTCATGCTGAATACCCTGGGTTGATTTCCCACATGGGTGCAATGTGTGAAGCCCATTTCTGGTGTCCCCATTTATGATATTGCTGGAATATTGCTAAAAGCAGTGTGAAACAATACTCACACAATCACTCACTAGCAAAATGTATAAAATGGAGAGGAACTTTATTCCATTGCACTATATGCCAGGCATGTTTAATGAGCTTACAATTTAGCTATGTTCAAAAGTGACAGCGCTGCTCAGGAAAAACAAAACTTTTGTTAAAGGTCACATGCAACCAAAAAATCAAACATAATTAAAACACATTTCTCACTTATTCATGACATATAATATACATTGCTGCTTTTAAAAAAAACCAAATAAACAAAATTATAAGCGTACAATCGCGATTCAAAAGTGCAATATTTTGTACTTTGGCTTACTTCCCCTGAAACGAAGCCCTCGGGAGACCGAATCCAGTCATAGCGGGTGGATATGCACTCAAGTGTAACGACGGCTTCCGATTGGCTGTTTCATTTGCTGATATGCTGAGGGTTCATTGTGTGTACAGAAAGATGATCTGTTTGATGGGCATTTTTAGAAGTATGGCGAGTCACAAGAAAGTAAGATTCTTTATGGATAACAACTTCTTTTTGTGTACTTGATGCGTTGTTTCAGTATGGATTCATATACTGTTGTCAAACAAAATCATATACACTAAAAGAAGTCGTTATCCATGAAGAATGTATATAGAGATGTTGGGTTTGGAAAATACATGTTCTCTGAATTTGCGTTCGATCCAATCAAATATCATGTCAGTAGAGATGGTAAACTACTGCGTGGCTGGAATCTGTCCAAGTACAAAGCAGGACTTGAGTTTGCACCAGTTTCCGTCAGATCCAGTCATCCGAAAAAAATGAATGTAGTTTGTTTGCAACCCACAGACATAAAAACATGTCATGTGTATCACACGTGCCTAATTGCATAATGTGACAGACACGGGACTCGGGTGCACGAGTCATAAATCAACTTATTTTCTTTATGTCGTATAGTCTGATAGGTGCTAAGTTTAAATTGCACGTGGTCAATGATTGAAGCTGTGTATTGCATGTTGTCTTTAGCAGACAGGCAGGCAGACATATAGGTGTGAATAAACCAGACAATGAGCTTTCTCTGTGACAGAGACTGCTTACCACAATCAACAAGTTTTTTTACATAACGAGTAGATTATTTACTTGTTTGTGTACACAACCAAGATTAGGCTACTGCTCACGACCTAAGACGCTGGACATGCATACTGTTTCAAGCTCCACGAACCTATTCACTGCGCATGCGTTATGGACACAGCGCAGCACAGCAGTTGAAACCAGTTTTCCCCCCAGCGCTGGGGGGAATTTAGTGAAACGTTTGAACTCCAATTTTGCAGGCTTTTCTTTCATCGCGTTTTTTTTCAGCTTTATAGGTTGAATTGGCATTTTTTTATGATTTGTTTCGGTAAGTGCATACCGAAAGGTACCAGAATCTGCAAAGTTGTGTTTTACGTTGCATGTGACCTTTAAGCATTTTGCTGAGAATGTTTGTAGTTCATGCAACATAATTCCAACTAAGGTGTCACAACATTTAAGTCAAATATGAACTTAACAAGTTTTGATAAATACATTACTAGCATTTGTTCCTGAAATGCATTACAAACCCAGGAATATTCTACATCAAAATTACCACATGAAATCATTCACTGAAGAACATACATGAGATATGATAATTAAAAGAGAGGGTATTTTTTATGTTGTGCAATAAGATAAAGTTCCTCTCTATGTATGTTTATTATTCTTTTTTTTTTTTTAAACAGCTCCTCGTATATTCCCAATCGCCTACAATCTATTTCGACCATTTCTGAGTGAAGGAACAGTGATGAAAGTCCAGATACTAGGGTGTAAGTTAACACTATTTATTCCTTCAAATGCCTTCATGGTGATAAGCTATGGAGAGAGCAATATCGCTGGTTTGAATCCGGTTCACCTCATTTTAAGATGACACTTGTTGTTACACTGCCTAGCACTGGGGTATCTGTGTCTTTGACATGGTATCTCTGTGGGATGTTGAGTAGCAGGTACATACAAGTATAATCAAGAAATACTGGGGACAATAGTACCCATTTTGAAAACATGTTAGTAAATAATCGAGTCTGGACCAGACAATCCCATTATCAACAGCATGAGCATCAGTCTACACATCTGGGTATGATGACATGTGTCGACCAAGCCTCACCACCCATTTCCGTTAGACACCTCTTACGGCATGCATTGGTTGCTGAAGACCAAATTTAACACATGACTGTTATATACCATACCAAGTATACCTCATTAAGACCATAAACAAATTAATCTTTTCAAGAAAAAGATGATGAGGAGTGACTAGCCCAGTTATTATCTGTATTTGACTTTACTTGATAAAGAAAAGATACTCCAAGGAACTCTGTTGCTGACAATGCAGGTTTTATTTAGGGAACAATACTGGGGTTTTTGGAGAAGTAACTGAGATAAAGTGACATCTTTCCCTGGTTGTTGCAGCCAACTACAAGGAGGTGCTGGCACGCAACATCCCACCTCAGGAGTTGCCCACCTACTATGGGGGAACCAAGAATGATCCCGATCCAAGGTGTACAAACCAGGTGAGTGTTGAGTGAGTGTCCAGATGTAAGAATACTAAGATCCACGTGTGTTTTAAGGAAAGCCCAGATGTACTGTATATGGCACTTGCGACTATCTTAGTGCTAAGACTGCTTCGAAACTCAAGGCCCACATGTGTTTTAAGGAAAGTCCAGATGTGAGATCCAATCAAGTTTTGACGAAAAACCCATATGTAAGATCCAGGTGAGTTTGGGGGGAAAACCAAATGTAAGATCCAGGTGAGTTTTGAAGAAGAGTCCAGATGTAGTATCCAGGCGAGTTTTGCAAGAAAGTCCAGATGTACTTTCCAATGGAGTTGTGAGGGAAGGCCCCCATATACTATCCAGGTGGGATGAGTAAAAGTCAGAGATCACTTGTGTATCCCCACTGGATTTTCCCCATTGCTGACAAGCCATCATGTAACTGAGATACTGTTAAACTTCCTGACCAGATCTGCTTTGGAGGAGAAGTCCCAGAGTCCTACTACGTCCAGCAGATCGCTGACCTGTTTGGCTTCACAGAGTCCACCATCGGCCGGGGGTCATCTCTACAGGTGGATTACGAAATTAAAGTAAAGAATAGTGCCATCAGGTATATTCAAACATGCCATTTTGGAATATTCCACTTCTGTATATCGATGCTTATTGTAATGGTGTAGCTACATTTGCTTTGAAAATGGCAGCCGTTGTTACCGATGATTAGTGCGCTCAGCAAATTGTGTTTCGACCGCACTATTTATTTCTCCTACCCACCTTTATGTTATGTCAGTTGTAGCCCACTTCTCATAGTATTGTTACATTATTGTTGGTGTTAAGTAAGTTTTGAATACACTGAGAGTTTAACGTTTTCTCAGTCCGTTACTACGGAAGTAGTGAAAAATAACTACTTTATAATTAAATATCTCTTTTGCACATAGGAGTTAGTAAAATCATCTCATGAGGTTAGATAGGTTAGTTTCAGATCTTTCCGTGCATATATGATGAAAGATGCTATCATTGTTGCGTACATGCATGGGAAGGCAATTAGAGTACTTTACAAACACAGATTCAGGAACAAAGTGAATCTTGACTGCCAATGAGAGTTTGTTTTCTCTGACGCCCGCTTCGGTCATATTTAAGCGAAAGGACCAAAATAGTGCGGGGTCAGTAGGTCATAAGCATATAAACACACACGTCAGTCAGGCACACACATCAGTCAAACTGGATACCTAGTGGAATATGTATTGGACACTTGGGAATTTACACTCTGGAAATGGAGCAGTCATTGTAAAACTGAGTAAGTACCTTCTCTAGTGTTGCTAAGTCAGGGGAAGTGCGACTGCCAAGTGTCAATCTGAGCATATTGAATTTTTACATTACTGACCATTAGCCTTTGAAAACTTAGAGTTGGCCTGCGTAAATTAGTGTACTGCCTAGTGCCAATCAGAGCATATTGTAGTTTTCAATCACTGGCCTTTGCATTTGAAAACGTAGAATGTGCCTGCATAATAGTTAGGCTTTCCTTATATAGTAATAGCCTGATAGTTGTCTTCTTAAACTGCATTTATTCATGACTGGTCGAATGGTGTTGAAGTTTCCATGGTCTGTCAATGAGTTGTCAGTATTTCAGGCAGAGTGTTGTTTTCACCCTTGATAGTGAGTAGCTCCCTCGTTGTTGAAGGTAGGGCTGTAGGTGAAGTATCTCTTATAGTTGCTTTTAGGCAGGTTCATGTTTGTGACTCTTTTATATGACTACCTGTCGATCATTAGGAAATTGTAGAATATATCTGCCTAATATTCCTCTCTGACGAAACAATGTCAAACCGCATGTAGTCTTGCATTGGTTCTAATACAATTTCTGAAATTCATCAACCTTGTTGTGTGTTGTTTTCACGTTTATGCTATCTACAGTTTATAGATAGATTGTTGAATGACTAATAGTGCATTCCACTGTAACATGTATTTCCTGTTATGATCTTGAAAGAATCATACAAACCATACAAATATTATTCCCTAGGTGGCAGTTTAAGACTGATGGTTTTGACATTGGCTTTGGAGTTTATCGTCGTACAAAGGACGGTCGCCAAAAAGCAGGTGATATGGAGGCTGTGATGGCAACAACAAGGGTTAACAGTCACCTGGTGCCAGAAGATGGCAGTGTCACTTGCAGGGACACAGGCACTTGTGAGTTACCTCCCCTTATCTAGGCTATATTTCACACTGACTTATTTAAAGCATGCAATTCTGTGATGACTTCTTGGCACGGATATTGCATCTTGTTTTGCCCCTTTTAAGCACCATTTTCACCACAGTGTAAATATAAACATTGTCATTCCTCTGGTATTCTGGTATTAGCTATCACAGTTTAGAGGTAGTGAAATGTTACATTCCGCTTTACTCTAACACATTTTCTCATGACCATTGATGATTGAAACTCCCATGAAACTGATGGTGCACTACTACCCACACCCCACCCCCTGGTCTGAAAAGGCTGTATCCACCCCTGACTGCACCCCAACCCCCTCAACCCCCTTTCATCAAAAAGGTGTATCTACCCCTGACTGCACCCCAACCCCCTCAACCCCCTTTCATCAAAAGGTGTATCTACCCCTGACTGCACCCCAACCCCCTCAACCCCCTTTCATCAAAAAGGTGTATCTGCCCCTGACTGTACCCCAACCCTCTCAACCCCTTTCATCAAAAAGGCTGTGTCCACCCCTGACTGCACCCAACCCCCTCAACCCCCTTTCATCAAAAAGGTGCATGCACCCCTGGTGTCTGTCACTCACTTCATCAGCTGTATGCCAGTAGTTTTGAAACATATACTGCTTTCCAAACAACTGACTGTTTCGTTGGATTTGTAGATGTGGTTCGATTTGACAACACATACAGCTGGACTCGGGGGAAGAAGATCTTCTACCAGATCGAAGTCCTGGAACCAGACATGACAGACCTCCAGATGCCAAGATCTCCATCCCAAGACAGCAACAGCGTATTCTACGACACAGTCAGCAGCTAACCTCAACTCAGTGATATTAGGAAATAATGTTATCTCCACTAACTACTAATGACTTATAAACGATGCTAGCTCAGACATCCAAGGTACCAGCCACTGTGCACAGTTGCTCTCCTGGTGTACCAGACACATATCAGTATGGGTTTGAATCCCAGTGTGTCCAAGATGTGACACCTCAAGGTGTATAGTTCTACCGAGCAATTCTGTTAATTTGTCTGTCCATTTGTGACAATTTCGTTCAGCCAATAACTTGAAAACTGCTATTTGGATTATTTTCAAAGTTCAGGATCACAGTCTTTGTCTAAGTGAAAGGTGCAGTTCAAATTTCTGTAATGATGTTTTAACTTTTTTAAGAATTAAAGCAATTTACAAATTTGAACTTACCTACCTAGTGCAAAACTCGTGAGTTACCTCCCCTTATCTAGGCTATATTTCACACCGACTTATTTAAAGCATGCAATTCTTTGATGACTTAAAACATGTGAAATGTTCTTCTTGACACTGTAATTCTGTCCTCTGGATTTGTGCATGTTGAACGTTAATGTGTTTGATGATGACCAATTTCAGACAAAGAGCAAATTTTAAAATCATAAGAAAATAATGTTTTGAATGTGTGAACCCATTCTCAAATGTTCAACAGTTTCGGGTATATAATAGATCTAGATTACCCTTAAACAGTCTTCAAAATTGACTTTTTAGCTTGTAGCAAGCACTTGTAGCAAGTAGCAAAATCTCTTACCTGGGAGCAGCATCCTATCATAATTAATCTCTCCCTCCTAGTCCCATTACTGATTTTGGCCATATGGAACTGTATTAGGTCTCCTGACCCTCTCTCCACTCACCCACCACCTGTTCACTAGTGGTGTATAGGATCAAACCTCTAAAAGTCTGTGGGTCTACAAGTTTGATTTTCATCAAATCTTCAAGGGTATCTGTCTGCAGTCTACATCTCCAGTCAAGTGGAGATGTATCCTTTGTAAATGATGGCTAATTGATGAATGTATGTGGTTTCACTGAAAATACTAGGTAGCAAATTCTTGCTACTGTGTTTTCCTTTTAGGTAGAAAAATAGAATTTTAAGTAGCAAATTTGCTGCCTCAGGTGCAATAATTTCAAACCCTGTAAAGGCTTATCAGGGGAAGTTTGAGCACATGATGTACATTTTGGCAGAGGGCATCTTCCACAATATGTTGTTATATATGTCAATTTTTAATGTCTTTGCACTCATAGAAAATGCTTTTTCAGTATTTGCACATAAATGAACAGACCAAGCCAGCTAATGCTTGTGTGAAAGTGTCTGCGATTGACGGGATCAAGGCCAAGTTTAGGATCAGGGGAATGAACATACCTCATGGAGTACAATATTCAGGGACATGTCATGGTATTTTATTGGATGGCCATGACAGCTTGACGTGAGACAACTGTGTCGTGACTTGTTGCCATAACAACCCAGGGCTAATTATCAGGTTATTCTCTAGTCACTGGTCATTCCCCAAATGTGGATGATACAGTCCACAATGACAGTAAGATTATGGTCATTTTCTTGACAAAATATTAATGATTGATTTAAATATTGTTCAGTGGCCAAGATTTTAGTAAGAATGTAATTACATTGATATTTTGACTCCATAGAGACAGGGCTTTCTAAGGAATGTCAAGGCCTTTGTTCTTGCCCATGAAACTATTTATATTTGACTGTTTGGGATGCATTGACATTTCACCCTCATTTTGACATTTCAACTTGTGTCTCACTGGCCAGGCAAGGCCAGGCATAGAAAGATGACACTGGTTTTTTGTCTTTGTATTCTGTGGTTATATACTTTGTTCCTGTGTCCTAAAGTTGAGAATATATGGCAGGTATCCAGGAGCGAAAATACAACATTTTCTGAAACTACAGAAGCTAGATGAGTTTTGCTGCTGCTCCTTGCAACCTGTGTGAGTGAGTGGAAAGGTGAGCTAGTGCATGAGTGAGTGAATGGATGGATGGATGGGTGACTGTGTGAATGAGTGAGTGAATGAGTGAGCAAGCAAGTGAGCCAATGTGTGAGCAGGTGTGTTAGTTCTCAAATCTGCTGCCTTTTGCAATATAACAGCAACATTGCATCAGAAACACCTGAAATTTGTGTTACAAACAGCACCTGTTTCAGAGATGTAAAGCCAGATCTTTGGCAGGACTAGGGATCACTTCAACCACTGGGCATCAACTGTACCTGAATTCACTGAGGTTGTTTAGCAAAAGGATAATTGAAATATAGGGATTGTAGTGCTTTACCATTATGCTGTTAGTACCAAGTATGATATTATGTAGGTGTGAGGTGAAGTATTTGCTTCTGTTATATGAGGGTAATTGTTAATGCAGGTATTTTTGTTTGTATATGTCATTGTGCATTACCTGTGTGATCATGTCAGTGGTCAAGTCAAGTCCCATCAACTTGTCTTTTCTTGTCATCTGGTATTTGAAAGATGAATGGCTGTGAATGTAACAATATTTAGTTTGGTTTTAGTGTTTAGAAAATTTCTACTGGTAGAAGTAGTATTTTTCTGTGAAATAGATATTTTGATAACAAAGTAATTTATGTGAACAATTGCATGAGACAAGAAGTATTTGTAAGGGGAGACAACCAATGGGAAATATCCAGGACCTTAATGCAAGGTGAGGATAACCGTGTACCTGCTGCACTAGGACATAAACAAATACTTACTGAAAGGGGAGATATTCAAAATGATAAATTGCAACAATGGTGTGGTTTGTTTTTGAGTGGCTCTGAGCACTTTCTAGTGCAAAGATAGTTACTGACATTTTCTGTTGTTATAGATAATCAAATACATCATCGATGTTATGTTTTACTGATTGCATTTATGTTTTATACAAATTGCCGGTGTTCACATGGTGGTGACTACATACCTATTCACTTGAATATTTAGTTTGTCTATGTGATATAAAAAATTCCACATTACCTGGCATCTTGTTACATTATTGAATAATTGTATGAACAGAATATTTTTATTTTTTGTGTGTTGAGTTATCAAGGTGAAACCGACAATGCAAAATATGCCCGTATTTGGAAAAGGTATGTTTAAAACATTTTATGTTAAAGAACTTTTAGATTGTTTGATACTGTTTACCAATATTATGTAGTATTTAACTGTGTTTTTAACCTTTTTTAATGCTTTTGTTGTCACCCTACGTACACATCATATTTGGAACACCAGCCACTAGCTATTGCTTTGTTGCCATGGCAACAGGTGCATCAGGAAATCATGATTATGAAAACTTTCATGAAATGTTATTTGGGTTTTTTTTTCATTTTCACATGAATTTAATGTGATGATTTTAGAAATGTTGTTATATCACAATGTTGCAATGAGCTAAATAAGTTCCAAATGTTGCTAGATAGGCAGGCTACCAATTGTGGCAAAATATTAATACTAGTCCACAAAATGATTCCCTAGCCCGAAATGTGAATGTGGAGATGGATTTCATCATTAAGCTGCCATTATGATGAATACTTTTGTCAGGGGGTAATCTTGCATGCGTTAAAAGTGTAACTTAACAAGTGAGAGAGAGTGACATATTTGCAAAATGACCCCATGAAAATTCACAAATCTGTTGGACCAGTGACTTTTATTTACTGGCCAGACTGGAATTTTACTAGCCATGGGCTAGGAGGCCAGTGACTGTTTCCATGATCACCTTTGCACATATCTCATATTCTCTGATTCCATGTACCATTTTCTGATGACGCTCACAACATGGACGAGAGTTTACATTTTATGTCATAAAATGTGCATTGATCTCTGATGTCATTTAAGACCCTTACAGACTTTACATTACTTTTATTCAGACGGAAGAATGACTGATGTGCTTACTTGCATGACATTGTGGTTCAGACATCATTTCTGGAATATTTTTTTAACTAATTTTTGATAATGTTTGATGTTGTTTTGGATTCCACCCTCAATCTGTATATTTTGAAACAAGGCTACAAGAAAGAAAAAATCATATTATCTTTATTCTAAAAGGACCATGACTCACCTTTGTGATCTTGGCATGTTAAAATAGGTTTTCCGTTAATTAGAAGTACTCATACTAACATGACTAGTTAGACTACAATAGTCTTGATCTTAAATTCTATCTTGTTTTTAATATAGTGACTAATGAAAAATGGAAGACAGTCATAAAATGATGTCACAGAATTATGCATCATGTTGATATTTAGGATGATCAGATTACCCAAATACCCTGTATTATAGCAAGATGTAGCTGTTTAGGTATGAGTTTTAATATTTGAATGAAGTGTCACCGGGGTTGAAATTTGTGTCGTTATCTATTCAGTTAATTTTGTGGCTTAAGATGGACTGATGGTTAATAGTCTTACTTACTATCTATATGGTAAAACATATAGATCATATGTGCACATTTCACTTTTGCCTAGCAACCATTCTATCGGAATTTCATTGTCTGTGAGGTCATTAACCAATTGAAAGCAACATCATTGAAGACACCTGCATTTGTAATAATCTCTGTTTTTGTTTTGCCGTATGAATTTAAGTTATTTGGATTCAGCAAAATTTCTACAGAGTGGCACTAGAGCATAGAGTGTCCTGAGGTACATTTGTCAACTGTTAATATAATTGTTTGAAAACAGTCCTCATTTTCACTTGTGTGACATTTGTCAACCATTTCTAGCAGTGTGGGCATCAGCAGTAGTAAGGTTTATGGACAAACATGGATCACAGCATTGCTTGTTAACACCCATTTTGAAGGTGTTTTTCTGACAAAGAGTTGCCTCCCGTAGTTGTGTCAGCAGCTGTTGATTATGATTCACATAAATTCATCCTAATTTGGATTCTTAATTTGTAAGCACCTTATCCTGCTCATGCATTTGACTAATGTTGATAATCTACATTGAATTGACATCAGTAATATGTATGACAAAAGTCCAAATCAATGTTAGTTTTCAAACACCTGATTAAACAACATAACTTTAAGGGTCTCTTGGTAGAAGCTCAGCTCCCTTGCCACAGGTTATTGATGTTTTTCTTGATGTCTTTGTTATAAGACGCTTCTGTCTCACGTTCCTGTCTTTTTCGCAGATGCCAACTTCAAGCAAGGGCAGATAACTCTAAGGATATTACTTTGTTGTTGCTCTTGTATTCAAGTATTTACATGACACCTTACCTTTCTCATGTTTAACATACATTAGCATTTTCATAAAAACACAAGATGTTTATCATGCTTTACTTCAGTCTTATCTCAAGAGATATTGTATGGACAGTTCATTTATGAAGTGGGTAGAGATTTTTAGTGTATGCTAATATGCAGGCATGATCTACTCAGGCCAAGAGCAGTGATGTGGTTCTATACCCTGCATCAGGGTCATTTCTTGACTGTATAGGACCATATAGCTGCTCTCGGCTAGCACAACCCCATTTATGTAATGTTTGATAAACCATTGAACACCAATCTCAATATATGTAATATGTATATAAATAATGTAAATATTGTATAACTTTAACATTTGAATTTGAAAATAGAACTGAGTCATTTTCATCTTGGCCCATTAGCACAATTGGCAAAGAAATCACTAGCCCTTCCTTTCTGACAACTGATAAATACCAGTATTAGATTTGGGATGTTTTTGTGCCACTAATCACTGTAGTGAGAATTGGAATCCTAACAGGAACCCCAATGTTGAATTTGGCTTCTATCAGTAGTTTGTAGTCCATGTATGGTACCAAAGTTCCAAAGTGCTATTACAGTATATACCAGACGGCTGATATCATGGTAGTATACGGATGGTGTATATAATTTATATGGGATAACTATTTATTTGTCTATTTCATACAATAATTAAAAGGTACTTACATTCTAGATGACCATTTTTCATATATTTTAGTTGACATTAATTGTCAGTGGAAATATACATGTGACAGTTAATTAATCACCACTTGATTATTTACTCCCTGTAAGTAATTCAGTCTGTGGTATGCAATTCAGTGACTGACTTCATGAGCATCAATGTCAAATCTCTTCATTCATAAACATCTTAGTGTATGTTATCCCAGAGACCATATAATAGATTTATATGGTCTCTGGTTATCCTAACAACAGGTTTGGCATACAAAATATGTATGTGTTTTGAAATGATGTGCAATGTTTAATCTGTGATGAGTGAATAAATGAAAATGTGTTATGTGTCCTGTGTTAGCATTTTGTGTGTGAAAGTTCATAACATTCTCAACAACTCCCTGGGTAGTTATGTGGTTTTGAGTGAGTGAGTGAGTATGGATTTACACTGTTTATAGCAGTATTCCAGCAATATCACTGCACACCAGAAATAAGCTTCACACGTCCTGCCCATGTGGGGTATCAGCTCAGCTCGTCCTGGCAGTGAGGTAGGCGAGTGGTTACAGTCTTCACTTGTCACAGCAAATGGTTACATTCCTCAGATTGGTACAGTGGGTGAAGTCCATTTCTGATGTCCTGGCTGTGATATTGCTGGAATATTGCTACAAATGAAAACATACTCATTCACTCATCCTGATAGAGATTGCGCAGAAAACGTTAGATACTTCTATGTCCCTTGTGGCACGATCTAAATGACCCGCTTCAGGGTCTAAATGAAGCGGGTATATCCATACAGTAATCAACATACGGTGCTGTGGTGGACCTTGAAGTGTCTAGCAACGGCAGACTAGGACACCCTTGCTTCCCGACGTACAATGGCGATATTTCGGTCAGTAGTATTTATTCTTGGCGTTTATTACCTTCATTTAAGCTGTAAATTTTGAAATGAAGTGATGAATTTGGTTTAGCCTTTAATACCTTGCACGTGCATTACGTGGAAAACCCTTTCAGCAAGGCCATTCACGTATCGTTTTCATGTTTTATGACACGTTTACGGGCAATACACAACAACCATGATATGATTCACGGGATTCAAACGCGGGAATGGTCTCACTGACGATTGCTGCCAAAATATTTCGAAATGAACTGCAGAAAACACCTGTGTATGAGCAAAATGCCTGTGAAGCTGTGAACCACGACGTCAAGATCGAACCCACTGAAAAGACCATGATCAAACATTGTAACCTCCAAATCTTCATTTATCGGCCCTTGCTACGAGCAACAAGCCCTAGACAGACATTTGCTCGTTTGTATAATGATGAATCCAGTTATATGACGGTGATCTGTAAAAACATCAACCGTGGATCGGTTTGACCTGTGATCGACATTATTGATTTAGGTGCTTGACATACGAACACTTGTATCAACCAAGTCAGGGAGCCAAACTTCCCACCGACATTAGTTAACTGCATGTTACAAGATGCTGAAGCTCAAACCCATACATTATAATGTGTTCTTATTGAACTATCATTTGATAAAAACGGACTGTGACAGCCGCAAATATATTTACGTATCACCGACAATGATAGAATTCCCTTTGACGTAAAGAGTAAAGCCTCTCCCCAAAATGACCAGCTGTCATATTTGGATGGAGATCTATTTTCTTGCTCGTCTGGAAAGATCGGTATTTCAGACATTGGTATACATGTCTACATGTCTACAAACTGTAATAAAGTCTTTTGAAACTTGTAAACGTTCGTATATTTTTGTATTGCCATGTCAAAACGAAGTAACTCTACTGTAGTTGTGTTCATAAAAGTTCGTTTCAGTAGTCCGTATGTTTCACTATCCGAACGTTTTTGATGAAAAACAGAAGTGTCCGGATTATCGCGGCCTGACTGTACATAGGCATTAACAGTATACATTTTCTCTTGAAAAAGATAATATTCCAGCTGTATGGCGGCGGTCTGGACATATCGAGTATTGACCAGATCACCCAGCGATAAACAGAATGATCATCGATCTCCTCAGTCGGGATACGGTGGCATTTTTGAACCAAGCCAGCAAGGTTGACCATCCAATCATGACAGGTGCTGAACACCAATTCTTGCCCGGATCTTCACGGGTGCAAACGAATGTAACACACCGGTGATAGGTGAGTGAGTTTGCTTTACGCCGCACCCGGCAATAGTCAACCTATATGACGGCGGCCTGTAAATAATCGAGTCTGGACCAGACAATCCAGTGATCAACAACAGGAGCATCAATCTACGCAATTGGGAATCACTGACGTGTGTCAGCCTTCACAGGTCAGTGGTGATAGGTACATTGGACTTTTACATGACACCAAATATAAGACGAGAAAGCGATAACACTAGGCGAGACAGCGATAACATGAGACTAAAGTGATAATATGAGACGAACGATAACATCAGGCGAGAAAGTGATAACATGAGACTACAGTGATAGCATGAGACGAGAAAGCGATAACACTAGGAGAGAAAGCGAAAGCAGAAGTTTAAAGTAATAAAGTGATAACAGAAGATAAAACGCGATTACAAGAGATGATACTGCGATAAGAAGGGAAGAGGTAGCGATGGTTACTAGTCTCACGTTATCGTTTTCTCACCGCCGTTTTTGAAACCGATAAGAGCGTTGACCACTGTCGTCGACCACAGAGATACACAGAGCACAATTTAAATTTGGTGATGAGACCCAAGAAGGGTATGTGCGAGTCAGGTTGTGGCGACTTTCCCTAACAACAAGCGTTGAATTCAGGGGAGCTTTGCGTTACCAATGTGAGTGAGTATGGTTTCACGCCGCTTTTAGCAATATTCCAGCAATATCAAGGCAGGGGACGCCAGATATGGGCTTCACACTTTGTACCCATGTAAGGAATCGAACCCGGATCTTAGGCGTGACGAGCGAACACTTTAACCACAAGGCTACCTTACCGCCTTGTTACCAATGTGGTTAAAGCCATTCGAGAAAACTCGAATCCCAACGCAAAGAATATGTGAAGCACATCCTTCCTGCTACCCCTTGGAATTTATTACACAAGGGTTAAACCAGTCATTCAATTAACCAAACTAACAAAAGCAAAATTCGATCAAATTATACAGTTTAAAACATAGGGGCACTTTAAGGGTACATATTTGGTAAATGGCCTTGGATATTGTCTTTTTTCAGTCAGTTGAATGAAAGTGAGACAATAGCTTTTTGACAGGCACTTATCAACAAGTCCGTTTTCCAACTGCGAGTGCCCCTCGGTGTGTACTAAAACTAGGAATGCGAACCGGCAAAAACAGTCTGACCTTTCCCCTCGGAGTATTGTCAAAACCCAACATAGCATGACAATCGGAACGCGGATCGTATTGACTGACCCTTGCAAAGTAGCCGTGGGTCAGTGAACTGGCTGAGTACGGGACGGAGGTAAGTTGTCTGTATTCTGCATGTGAGGGTGTGACCTATTTCAGTTACCACATAATATATGCATTAATTATCAGTTGTCATGTGTTCGAACCCCGACAGCGACGTGCCAAAACACAAGGTGATCCTTGTATCCCTGCACGTCGCTTAGCACTGTAAGACTTAAACAAGGTGTCTCTATGCTGTGTCTGAGAGGGGTATCCATGTTTATCGGTGACATTTCATCTCCGTAGACTAACACCGGTATTTGTCCGGATCAGTGAAGACAGCTCACTCGCCTGCATACCTACAAGCCTACATGCCTGCAGAAGTGCAATATTCAGATTCCACTCCCCAACATTACAAAATTAAACAACAATTTTACTGCCTGCGTTAGACTGTTAACCTTCTTAGCGCCACCCATGCATTCTTCTCAGGGCTCAGGTTCTTCTTACATCAGTGACTGGTAATGTCATGCTGCTTGGTGCACGACCAACATTAAAGAATCTACTATTTAACCTTTCACACTATAAGGTTTCATTAGGGTAAGCTGTTGTATGTTTTCTTCTTTACATCGATTAATGGTGCTGTCATATATTGCTTATTGCAAGAACGACTTTCGATGTGGGGTTTATTACAGAACTGCATAATATTTCATAGCTTGTACCCGCGTGGTTAGAAATTACAGGTGAAATTAATCCATACAACTTTCTTGCGAATCTGTACGAAGAGGAAGTAAGTAGAACCCATCCTCTAAAGGGCACTATACATCCTTGCGGCTACGATTGGAAAGTGAGTGAGTGAGTTTACTTTTACGCCGCACTCAGCAATATTCCAGCCATTCCGGCGATCTGGACCAGACAATACAGTCATCAACAGCATGAGCATCGATCTACACAAGTGGGAATCGATGACATGTGTCAACCAAGTCAGCGAGCCTGACCGTCCGATCCCATTAGTAGCCTCATACGCATATTCGCCTTTTTATGGCAAGCATGAGGTGCTGAAGGATTATTCTACCCCGGACCTTCACGTGTCCCGATTGGGAAGAGTCGTTGTAGTAGTCTAGTCGTTAAAGCGGTCACTCGTCACTCAAAAGACCAGGGTTCGATTCTCCACATTGGCTCAAGGTATGAAGCCCAATTTCTAGTGTCCCTTGTGGTGTTGCTGGAATATTGTTAAAATTGGAATGACAGACACAAAAAGAATTGTTTGATAGTGATAGCTTCTATGTGGAAGAACATCATGAACCAACTGAAGCCAGCAGCGAATAGCTTAAGGACATTTTTTAATGACCGAATTATGGGATATTATGCACTGGTTGGTTGATAATGACCTATGTATGTATACTATTATACTAGTTTGTATATTACGTTATACCCATTTGAAATAAATACATATGGTGGGTTAATATAAGATAGTGACGGCATGTACTGGTCAAGTGGGAGCGACACATCCACACACATTCAAGCACTTATGTAATTACTACATAACAATGTCACCTCAGAAAAACATTATTTACATCACTTGATATTTTTGAACGATTAAGACATGGTATTCTAAGATCGGAAGTGATTATTAGTCACTTGATTACCTGTCACCTTGATCTGAAGATGTGACTTAACGTCACGCGGACATTGCTAACGATGTGTCACCGATCTTTGTGAGTGATTATAAGTTTACGCCGCTTTTACAGCATTACAACAAGTTCACAACTGGGAACACCAAAATGGACTACACACATTTTACACATAAGGGGAATTTAACTCGGATTTTTAATCCGAAAGTTTTAAATAACCACAAGGCCATCCCACCCACCCACAATCCTTGAAAGCATGTTCGCGAGACAACAACACCGGTAGCCTTCACCTTCGAGGTAATCTCTGCTTGAAGGACATTCTACGTAAAACCTGATCTGACAAGTGTGAATTTATGACACCAGACTATAATCGTCTGAATGTCCACTAAGGAGTGGCTTCTTGTATAACTGACCAAGCGTGAAGAGAATAGCCGGTCTACCTCTGACGCTGTTGTGATTAGGTTTAATCGGGTATAAATAGCAATGACTGGCGACCTTCCGTCAGAGGACTCTTGAAAGGAGACAATATCATTTTGAGAAATGTGAAGTCATTCGTGACGGATCGGGTATTTCCGCAACTGAGAAATGTCGTTTACGGTGAATGGCGAATATAGGGCAAATGACTGAAAGAAGTTGCTTTAAAATCGCGAGGCGGTGGGGTAGCCAACTGGTTAAACCCCCCGCTTGTTTGATTCCGAACCCGGGTTCGATCCTCCACTTGGATAGAATGTCTTAAGCACATTTCTAGTGTCCAGGGTCGTAATATTGCTGGAATATTGATACAAGCGGCGTGAAACTAAACTCACTCACTACCAACTGCTATCATCAGCTCTGTTCAGCGGTTGGCGAAGGGTGGCCTTACGGTTAAAGTGTTGGCTCATTCCACTGAAGGCAAGGTTTGAATCCCTAGAAGAGTAAATAGCGTGTTGCCTATATCTGGTGTTTCCGAAATGAAATATAATAAAATATTGTCAACAGCGGACTAATGACAACATCATTCATTTATTATATGAAATATGCCGTTTTTAAGATAGGACTCTGCAGCTAAATATACCCAGTGTCATAATTTAAGCGTTACCGAGGTGAGTAACCTGTGGGGAGTGAATACAGGCCAACAGGCGTCAGCTAGTCTGTGTTTTCAACAGTTAAAGGGGGTGTTGTTTATGTCTATGCCACACAACCTGGATGATTTTATGAAACAGGGGAAACGGACACTGGAAAGTCCAAGACAACGATGCTGGAAAAGGTAACCCATTGTTTACCCCATACACATGCAGTACATAATAGCTATTTACATAATTTAACACATTTGCTTTGAATAAATTAATGATTTAGACGTATCTACACCAGAGACTTTGAAGTTGAAAATTTCTTGTCAGCTGAGAGGCTACTCAAAAATGACTGCGTGCATTCCGTTGATCATGTGGTTAAATACCGCGCGGCATTTGATCTAACTCTTTCACACACGTTAAGCCCCACAGTCGCTACCGGTTTCATTGAAATGGGAATAAATGATCAGCCATCAAACCCACATAGCCACTGAGGTCTCAACGAAAATGAGTGTGTCACCTATTGCAGGTGTTCCCCGTTGTGATATTGCGTGAATAATGCTAAAAGAGGAGCAAAACCAAACTTACTCACTCACTCACTCAGTCTTTCTTTCGGCTTCAGTGCTCTGCATGAACGACCAACGGCATCAGCAGCGACTGCGTGGCTCACGACTGTACTCCTCACAACATCGCGGTACTAAAAGATGCACCGCAAGAAAGTAAGATGTTTTGTCATGAACCCATAAATGTCTTAACACTGATACAGGTTTACTTACGTGTGTACTGAAAGGTGTGGCCATAGGGTTTAACATCCTTTGTCATTCACTCACGTAACCATTGTATTCGCGTGCATATACGAGTGTTTGTTCGGTTGTGTAACGCCGCATTCAGTAATTTATTAAGCTATATGGCGGCAGTCAGAAAATAATCGACTCTGGCCGGATCAGATTATCATAAAACATGAGGATATTTTTTATGGATATACAACTTCTTTTTCCTGTATTGTCGACGTTTCGCCATAGATTCTTATGTCGTTGTTAATACCGTTGCTTGGAAACCATATTAAAAACTATGTCGAAATATCGCCTATACCGTATGTAGAAGTTGTATATCCATAAAAAGTATCTTAATTCTTCATGTGCTCAACTTCTAGAGTGTCAGTCAAAGAAAACATCCAATCATCAACATCTTAAGCATCGATATACACAGTTGGGATACGATGACATGTATCAGCCAAGTCAGCGAGCCTGCTAACCCGACTCAGTTAGTCACCTCTTACGACATGCATGTTTTGCGTGACCATTCTAACGAGTGTCTAGCGCATGTACGACTGCCCAAATTGCTACTAGTGTAACACATCTGGCTCAGTGAGAGATCATTTCACAATCTAAAAGTGATGCGCGTCGATGAATTCGTTAAAATGCGTTAAAACCATCTAGACTACCAGTTGTTCGACTGTCCTTGTGGTGGCGGAGTGGGTTAAATCGCCAACTCTGTGTGCTGGCGCATAGGTGCCTGACTCTTAGAGTGTGGGCTCGAATCCTGAGATGGGCTGAATCTTCAACAGCACGAGAATTGGTACGTCACAGAGAATATGTAATCCCAAATATAAGACATGTTTAATCATACGTATAACATTTACCCACTACGGATTCCCTCCAACCCTCTCCACTTCTCTCCAGAGACAGTGTCTGTTATATATTACCCCTGATATACCGATCACCTGTCAATCGATGGATCTGTGTAAGTAGAGTCAAGGTCATCCGTGAAATCCCCACATCATGCTTCGAGCTAAGTGGATAACTGGTCATGTGACAGATTTATCCTTCCCGTCACGCAGCGCAAATGCTATGCACGCGACAGATGAGTAGACTTTGTTATAATCAAGCATACACACTACATTCGCGTATACTAGTACTTATACACTATATACAGTCAGTTCGCATTCGCCCCAAAACACCAGTGTAAGCCTTCTTGTTGATTTGCTATGTTTTGTTTGGGCGCCGATTCTGATATATGCAGTCGTGGGTGCATGTAACATTCTTTTCTGGAAAGACTAAAATAAAATATGAATTGTTTAACTGTCATATTTTACGAGGAGACTGGTGCTAGTCTAGACTACAGTACGCCACTGTTAAGTCAATCTGATTACAGCGACATGTTAGGTATAAGTCAGTTTCCTATAGCTGCAACAGTAACAGCAGTAGACAGTCACTGTCACCGGAGTTGTAGTACTGGTGCACAAGTTGCTGTTATTACACTGAAGCGAAGGCGAACGCACACGCCCACAGCGCTGGTCAAGTGTGAGTGTATTGTGACATTGATGGTTTTGTAGCTGATATTGTGTAAGTCGTTGTTTTATGGATCCACAGTATACACTACCCCATCACAATGGATCCTGTGTCCGAGACGACGGGGAAAAGGACCCGGCGTTGCAGAAGGTAAGGGGGAAAGAGGTTATGCTTCTTGGTAAATATCACAGGCGAAGTATATGCAAGATGCTTTTTAATGTGAACGATAACAATATCACAATATCTGAGGTTATTCTGGCACTGGGTGTCAGGTGTTAAGGAACGCACCCACCAGGTAGTGGTCTCGTTAACAAGGAAAAGGTTTCAAATTCCAGGGGGTTTGGCAATAGGGGTAGCCTAGTGGTTAAAGCGTCCGCTGGTAACGCCGAAGACACAGGTTCGAATCCCTTCCAGCATGGGAAGTACACATCCGGTGACGTGATATTGCTGGGATAATTGCTAAATGTGGCGAACACCCATATTCACTCAGTCACTCAAGAATTTCTGGAATATGCGTTTGGAACACAATGGGTAATGGTTTAAATTAGAGACTGGTGCCGCTTTCAGGACACCCTGAATGGTGCGGGATGTATGACAAGGGACAGGAATGGGAACAATTTAATTGTTTACGAGCCTTATCGGGAACACATTTTTTATAATGACACTCATCTAAAACTAACTATGCTCTGTTGATGCAGAGAAATCTGTATGCAGTCAAATCCGAGTGTCTTCCCTCAATATTAAGCCAAATGTTATTAACTGGTCTGCGTGATACATGTATATAATTGTTTTTTATATTTTTATTTGTATTTTTAGTTTGATTTTTTCATATTTAACTTCACACCATGTTCGCAACGACTTTACTCCATGACTCCATGATCCGCAACCTCATTCCATTTTTAACCTTTTAATATTTTATATACATGGCAATAATTAAAAACACAAAATAAAATAAAATTAGAAAGGCCGTCCGGATAAACGTCTATGATGTCGACAATGTTGGTGGTAGTAATGGTGAAGTGAACGCCCTTTGTACAGATGAATGTGTGTCACCAGGGTCTGTGTTGTAACTGTCAGATTTACTTATGTTGTGCAGGCGTCAGGTATATTTTCAGTCAACGTTCTTATATCGTTCACATTTTTGGTATCTTGTTCTAGTTTAAGGCTCAGATCCAGGACTTGCTGACTGACAAACATGATGACTACTCGCTGACTAAATGGCTGAAAGGTAGGTTGACGTGTCCGTGAAAAGATACTAGTATGTCTATACAAGAGTTTAATGTTTCATCATAGGCATATCATTATCACTATTGTAGTAGTAGTAGCAGCAGTAGTAGTAGTAGCAGCAGCAGCAGTAGCAGTAGTAGTAGTAGCAGCAGCAGCAGCAGTAGTAGTAGCAGTAGTAGTAGTAGCAGCAGCAGCAGTAGTAGTAGTAGCAGCAGCAGCAGTAGTAGCAGCAGCAGTAGTAGTAGTAGTAGTAGTAGCAGCAGCAGCAGCAGCAGCAGTAGTAGCAGTAGTAGTCGCAGCAGTAGCAGTAGTAGTAGTGTCTGAGATAGGGGTGATAGTCACGGTAGTATTTGCTCTGTATGGGTAGGGCTGTATTATCATGTTATGTCATGTCATATTACATAGAGAGTGATGGCTCAGGAGCCAAGGGGTGCCTGGACACCATGTTGATTTCGGTTTCATATTCGATCCCTGATTATGACCCTTGCTCTATCAATACCCTCGCTGCTCGCTGCTCGTTGATTTCATCTACGTTATACACGTCAACGGAGTACGACACTCAGAGCTTCCCTCTTAGACAAAGTCGTCAAGCCGTGTTATAAGTGTTAACATTGCTCAACACGGCGTTAAACAACATTCATTCATTCACACGTCTTGTATGTAGTGACGTTCGGTCCAACACAGTACTCATTACACCTTTGCTTATCTCTACAGCTCGGCAGTTTGATGTTGCCAAAGCCGAACACATGTTTAGAACGGTGAGTATATGTAAATGACCCTTCCCCAATCATTCCCCTCACGGAACAGTTGACGTTGCCAAAATACTAATGCACAGACTTATACTGAAGAAATAAAGTTTCGTGTCATCAATGAGTTTGCTATATTTTGATGAAATCGTAAATCCGAAACATACGTCCCTACATATTCATGATCCCTCAATGTGGCACTCGTCATAGATTGTGGCATAAACGAATGTATCCTTATATTTACGTACCGCATTAATTGGTATCATACACTTATCCATTCGCGAGTACATTATCTAATACCATAAACATTAATCAAGATATTGTCAATAACCATTCAGCGAGTAAGAAAATTTCCATTGTGCATGTTGCAATTTAGACCTGTTTCGTCAACGTTACCGAGAGCGGTGGAGTAGCCTCGTTGTTAAAGCGCTGGCTTGTCACACTAAAGACCCGGGTTCGAGTCCCCACATGGGTACGATGTGTGAACCCCATTTCTGGAGACACCCGCTGTGATATTGCTGGAATATTGCTAAAAGCGGCGCAAAACCATACTCACTCACTGAACCTAACCGGAGTATAACCCAACTCACCCACTCACTTTAGGCTTGAACACGATCCAACTCTGTATCTTATTCTTCAGAGCATGGCCTACCGAGAAAAGATGAAGATAGATGACCTTGTTAAGAACTACACTCCGCCAGAGGTGAGACAGCCATCAAAAGACTGATCCCAAAACATGTACTGGAGTGTATTACGTATCGTTTTATAACCAACAGTCTGTTGAAGCAGTTCATAAGCGATAGAGTAGGTTGAAGGTTAAAGCCTTCACTCCTCACGGGTTCGATTTCCTGTATGGGTAAATGTGTGAAACCCATTTCTGGCGTCCCCCCACTGTGATTGAATATTGGTAAATGCGGCATAAAAATACTCTCACTCACTCATTCATACGACAGTAAGTGGCATTGCATTTGGACTAATTGGAGTAATCCGGGGCGACTTACTGAGAGTGTTACGCTTTCCCCACATTGATCAAGGAGAAGATTAATCCCCAACATCACGCCAGGAATCAACCAGTCAATGCAGTCACTCGTTATAATGGGATCTACTGCACGCATCGTGTTCAGTTAATGTTAATGACCCAAAGGTTTGGGTGGGAAATGTAAAACGTCAAACCTCACGCAACGGAAGTTATATCTGAAACGAATTGTGATTTTCAACCAGTTAATAATGAACTGCAGATGCATATCAAAATGCTGTTTTCACAACATACCTTAGGGGTACTAACTACCAAGCAACGTGATAAGGGTATATATGGGAACTATCTGCAGTTTAAACAAACTGTTCAGGGCCCACTTGCACAAAGCAATCTTAGTGTTACAATGATTGCAACTCCCACTCTTCAATATAGGCTTAAGATAGTCATAGCGCTAATATCGCTTTGTGCAAGTGGGTCCAGGTTATAAATTAACACTTCTCCGTCTCCTGTTCCACAGAGAGGTTTAAAAATATATAAAGAATACAAGTCCGTAACGATTGGGCAAGACTAGATTGCCTCGGCTTTAAGACATGTTTCCCAGGCTTCTTTTTGATTAATTTTATTCTTATAAACTAGGATTTCTCTGTTTCGGGATAAAGGTGTCAAAACGACACATCTGCAATATGTGTGTAACGAGGGGCCTTCAATATATTTTGCAACTTCAATATATGATTTTGCACTTTTATTTTTCTATACAATCTCCATTCACATCACTACACATATTCTATTTGTCCTTCAAGTGTTTGATACCACTTTTATTGAAATCGGCAGTTTTTTAACCCTCTAACCCCCACTTACGACTATCTCAGAGCTAAGATGACTTCGAAAATCTTGTCCCTGGGCTGTAGGGTGGGTGATTTAACTATTCACGTATTTAGGCCTGTGCAGGTCTCGACTAGTGAACAGGATGCAAAAGTAGAACACCACGTGTTCACACCCCACGGCGTTTCTTGCGAATAGGTTTTCGCAAATCCTTCATTAAATTAGCATTATACTGTCCACTGATTGTAGTTCTTAGCTGCATATAATCTTCATTAATATGCCTCATGTATCCCAAATATGGTGGTCATTACCTTACAAGTGGATGGTTGAGCGCGAAACATGGTCGGAGGGTGTTTCCATTGCATGGAATCCAATTTAGCATGGAATCCAATTTAGTTTCTGGGTTCCAGTGGTGGATCCATGTTTCATCACCTGTCACTCTACAAGAGAGACATCAGGCTTCATCAGCAGTATAGAGACATTGCAGCTCTCGACAACTTTCAGTGCTCTGATCCCTGATCATGAGCTCTGATGTTTCTATGTAGCCATCTTGAAGATACGTTGGACATACCAAGATGCTCATGGTTTCAACAGTTCCAACTGATATCTGGAATTCCGTAGAATATTCAGATTCTTATATTCGGCGGTCAGAAAAAAGTCTTCTTTCTACAGCGGTTGTGGTTTCCGGTTGGGTGGCACCTGAAATCCTGACAAACCGAATTAGTCAGGAACATTCTAACCCCTCACTTTGCATATCACATCGATCATGAATTTCTTTTGCTTGCATCCCCCATGGTAAAGACGTTTATTATAGCGCGCCAGTGTTGATGTTTGATTGAATTCTGGATTGTGACCAGCTTTAGGTGACGGAAACCATCATATCTAACGTCTTGTTGTGTGACTGGAACTTGTTATAACACGTGTCAACCTGCTGTCGTGACTAGTAGCACACCTGCCACAAACTGACGGCATGTTCTCTATTCGCCCACACCTCATTTCGTCCACAGTCTTAAAGCAACATGTTATGGTCTGTTGGCTAGTGACTATACATATCCATCAGCATGTGTCATCCCCGTGATTTGAAAGTGGACTCTCCCATTTCAAAGAAAATAGTCAGTTTGGTTCTACGAATTTTTTATTCCTCCATCATTCATTCATTATCATTTTTACATTTAAATACAAACATGCATATGAGTTTAAACACAATGATTCTAGTCTTACATACAGTCTAATAGATTTCCAACACATTTTCACACACTATCCCAGCTGCGTGAAAGTTATTAGTTGATGTTCATTATTAATATAACTTGATAAGCTGCCCAGCCGCGTCGAGGAACTGAAGCGCTGTTCTCCTTCCAGTAGCTAGCTGACGACGAAGCCTGTCCAGACAGCAGTCCAACTTTCTGTAAACTCTGTATCTGGGGCGGACAGCTGCGCCATGTCAGATCTGTCCCCTGGCCAATCTGTTTAATGTCTCGAGTTTCTTTAGGGCGATCACAAATTCATAAATGTTGGGGTGATGTTTTTTAACCATCTTCTTGAATCCGTTGTGGAATCCCTCGAAATGATTGTTAGTTCTGGGTCCATGTTGATTACACATGCGAGGCGGGAATCGTGTGTCATAATCTACCCAAGTAGACGTCATGTAGTCGTTGAAATGGTTGATACTATCAACGTCTGGAGACTGGTTCAGGACTTCCATCCAGGCATCGTGGACCTGATCCACTGAGACAAGGGGAAGAGAGGCAGCAAGTCTGCTTTCCGTAGGTTAGCCATTGTGATTATCGTTACTTCCCAAACTACCATTTTATAGGGTTACAGTGAGTTAAAGAAATGAAAGCAGAGAAGTGAGTTGCGAGAATTAGATAATCGAATCTCCTCTCCATTTTATTTTCACTAAGTTGTAATTTTCACCGAGTAGAGATGTGGGCGAGCAGAGATGTGGGCGAGTTGAGATGTAGACGAATGGAGACTAACCCTAAACTGACATTGTTTGTGTTGACATAAATGCCCTAGTTGCAAAACTAAACGCCCAGCTACAGTTCAGATGTTTAAAAAACCTCACAGGTCTGTCACCACACCTCATTTCGTCCACAGTCTTAAAGCAACATGTTATGGTCTGTTGGCTAGTGACTATACATATCCATCAGCATGTGTCATCCCCGTGATTTGAAAGTGGACTCTCCCATTTCAAAGAAACTTGACTGCCTAATGTCATCGTATCCCAGCTGCCGTGCTCATAATGGTAATCACTTGATTGACTGAACCAAACTTGATTTTATTTCCGTCAGATATTCGCCCACACCTCATTTCGTCCACAGTCTTAAAGCAACATGTTATGGTCTGTTGGCTAGTGACTATACATATCCATCAGCATGTGTCATCCCCGTGATTTGAAAGTGGACTCTCCCATTTCAAAGAAAATAGTCAGTTTGGTTCTACGAATTTTTTATTCCTCCATCATTCATTCATTATCATTTTTACATTTAAATACAAACATGCATATGAGTTTAAACACAATGATTCTAGTCTTACATACAGTCTAATAGATTTCCAACACATTTTCACACACTATCCCAGCTGCGTGAAAGTTATTAGTTGATGTTCATTATTAATATAACTTGATAAGCTGCCCAGCCGCGTCGAGGAACTGAAGCGCTGTTCTCCTTCCAGTAGCTAGCTGACGACGAAGCCTGTCCAGACAGCAGTCCAACTTTCTGTAAACTCTGTATCTGGGGCGGACAGCTGCGCCATGTCAGATCTGTCCCCTGGCCAATCTGTTTAATGTCTCGAGTTTCTTTAGGGCGATCACAAATTCATAAATGTTGGGGTGATGTTTTTTAACCATCTTCTTGAATCCGTTGTGGAATCCCTCGAAATGATTGTTAGTTCTGGGTCCATGTTGATTACACATGCGAGGCGGGAATCGTGTGTCATAATCTACCCAAGTAGACGTCATGTAGTCGTTGAAATGGTTGATACTATCAACGTCTGGAGACTGGTTCAGGACTTCCATCCAGGCATCGTGGACCTGATCCACTGAGACAAGGGGAAGAGAGGCAGCAAGTCTGCTTTCCGTAGGTTAGCCATTGTGATTATCGTTACTTCCCAAACTACCATTTTATAGGGTTACAGTGAGTTAAAGAAATGAAAGCAGAGAAGTGAGTTGCGAGAATTAGATAATCGAATCTCCTCTCCATTTTATTTTCACTAAGTTGTAATTTTCACCGAGTAGAGATGTGGGCGAGTTGAGATGTAGACGAATGGAGACTAACCCTAAACTGACATTGTTTGTGTTGACATAAATGCCCTAGTTGCAAAACTAAACGCCCAGCTACAGTTCAGATGTTTAAAAAACCTCACAGGTCCGTCTTGAACATGCATACAATATCTCTCAAAAGATTACAACGAGACAGAATATACCCACAATACTATGGGCGTCCGTGACAGAAGGAGGCTAATTCAGGACTATTCCTCTGGGACCAGTTTTGCAGTAGGCATTGCGGGGTTTTGAGTGATTAAAAAGCTTCATATCATCTTTCTGCTAGCTTTGGGAGCATCACCTGTACAATTTGGTCGAGTGCATGCCAAGATGTGTCATAATTAGATTAGGAATACCAACGCCAACGGGGGAACACCCAGAACTGAGGCCGATAACGGATGTTTTTGTTTGGGGGGGGGGGGGGGGGGGGGTATTTATTTTTTTTATCTTTTTCGCTAACTTGACTGCCTAATGTCATCGTATCCCAGCTGCCGTGCTCATAATGGTAATCACTTGATTGACTGAACCAAACTTGATTTTATTTCCGTCAGATAACTTGACTATTGCTGAGTGCGGCATTACACAGTAAATCAGAAAAGCATGCACTACTTGTCGACTCACACTGTATTTCTCGTCTGAGTTCGCTTTAGACGAATTAGCACTTAAATGGTAAAGTAAAGTGGGTACTTCGCGATAACAAGATTTCAACTCAGGTATGCCATTAAAATGTGTTTAGGTGAATGCTCTATATTAGTGGGTCATATTTCCTGTAGGTTCTCCAGAAGTACCTGACGGGTGGGTTCTGCGGGTACGACAAGGACGGGTCGCCAGTCCGGGTGGAGAGATACGGGCACCTGGACATGAAGGGCATCATGTACTCCTGTAAGAAACTCGACCTGGAGAAAACAAAGATCCTGCAGTGTGAGAGAACTGTCAAGGACTGGGAGACGCAGTCACAGAAGGTAAAGCGGGTGTCGGGTGGATGGGTTTTTCAGCGTGAGTTGGTCACCGTCAGCCATATTGCTACGAAACCAAACTTAAATTATCTAAGTTTTAAAAAGCATATTTATTAATTACATTATTTTTTACAAACTGAGAACATCATAGAACCAAATCTAACAACACAAAATAAATGTGTGGGAACCGTCAGTGTGTGCAGTGTTCTGCAGATATTATCAACCTTTTCGATAACAGCTTGGTCCGGTATCAATTTCAGCTCGGTCGGCGCGTGGACGGCATCACCGTCATTTTCGACATGGAGGGCGTCAGCAGCCGCATGATGTGGCGGCCGGGTAGGTACCGCAGAACCATACAACAATATGGGTCGCGTTGGGCGAGCTGGCTAAAACGCCAAGCTAGTGATCCAGCGAGGTTGAGGTGTCGGGATCGAGCCTACCCGTGACACATTGGTGTCAACTTTGTGTGCAGACTCTTTCAGTGTTGTCACAGCTCCTAGTGTACAGTACACAACCCTGTGCACTTAAAAGAACCCACGAATCCTTTGATATATGACCAAATGGTGGCCACATGAATACGTCCAAACACCTAGTTTCGCTCAGCACTATTCCATTGTACCAGTGAGTGAGCTTCTACTCTGGTTTTAGCAACATTCCAAAAAACAACACGGCGGGTGATATCAGAAATAGGTTTCACAAATTGTACCCGTGTGGAAAATCGAACCCATACGTTTGGCGTGACGAGCGATTCCTTTAACCACGGACATACAAGAACATCGAAGAATATCGGAATATTCAGATCCTCCCTTTTATTTCACTTGGTTGTCACAGGTTTCCTTGTCAGCATACAGTTCAAGAGTTCAGAATCAACTATTCAATATATGGAGATACGGGTGGGGAGGGTACATTTATGTCGGGGACAGGATCATATCCATCTCTGAACTGATGAGGAAAGGAGTATACTTTCATGTTATTTTCAGACCATTAGTCGTGGCAAATGCATAATGATTTTACAGAATGTATTCCGGGGTTGTCTTAGCCGATTGATGAACGTGGAACTGACCCTATTTCTTTGAATGCCTGCAGGTCTACAGATGTATCTCTACCTGGTGAAAGTCCTCGAGGACAACTACCCCGAGATGATGAAGAGGATGTTTGTTGTTAACGGTGAGTTACAATTAACACACAACTCAAGGATGTTATTACATCATGGTATTTTGTCACGTGTTCATTGGTATGGCGCTGATAGAGCGATCGCCCAAGACTTTGGGGTCACGCGGGTGGATCTGTGGTGATATCAAAGAACCATTTAGATTTCCTACCCGGGTGCCCCACTCCTATTTCAATACTCTACCTGGATACCCGTTATGTTGATTCCTGACTTCAAAATTGAAAGAAATGGCAAGTTTTTCTTCAGCTCGGAGGCCATAATTTGGAGGTATGTCAATGTCTTAACCACAATACGACCTTTTAAACACGAAAGAATAACATATGACATTGTTTAATCTAATTAGTCACATGATAATAACGGGTCCGTGAACAGAGACGGGTACCCGGGTCCAACTCATTACCAACCCGTTCGGGGTATCCGTGTTACCCGTCCCATCTATAATTGGGATCCTAGAAATTACATGAGGTTCGTCGTACTTTGAGACAGGTCGATTTGTCGACAAGTACTTTGAAACAATGTACGTCGGTTTGACCAATCCACGCATTATTTGCGTGTGAGAGAATTGAATTTGAAGCCTTTTTTAACAATAGTCCATCGGAGTAGGAAAATTGTTCCGATACGGGAATCGAACCCGATTCTTCGGCGACGAGTAAACACCACATCCACAACGTTAGCCCAAACGTGTGACGTAAGGTATTTTTCTCTGGCGCCCGTTTTTTCGAACTGGGTCACAGATCGTGCTAATGTTTTAACACGCGGGTGTAGCTTTATGCGTCTGAATATCGCTGGGGTAGCCTAGTGGGTAAAGCGTTTGCTTGTCATACCCAAGGCACGGGTTCGATTTCCGAGATGGGTACAATGAGTGAAGCCAAGTTCCGATGTCCTCCGGTGTACAGGAATATTGCTCACTCACCCACTCATTGAATATTGTTAAAAGCGGCGGTAAGCCCAACCAGGGACCATCTGGCCCAACCAACAGAATAGCCCTGTCTCATTGTTGATCTTCCGCCAGCTCCCCGGATCTTCCCACTGCTCTACAAGCTCTGCCGCCCGCTGATCAGCGAGGACATGAAAAACAAGATCCACGTGCTTGGAGGTGAGTGACGACTAAGTTGGCGGAGATATACTAGTCAAACGAAGTTAGGGAACACTCGGTTATTTTAGTCTTATTACAACAGGTTATCGGCATTACGTTCTTCCCTTGTGGTGCAATTATCTGAAACTGCTCATTTTTTCAGGAAACTTCGCTGGGGTATTATTGGAACACATAGACGCTGATCAACTTCCGGTCTTCCTTGGTGGGGCTATGACGGGCAAAGATGGCGACGTTTATTGCACAGATTCGGTAGGCACAAAATGCTAGATTTTCAGAGGCTGCCAACACCCTCTTCAGAATATTTTCGGGACCAAAATGTGTGGAAAACGTAAATACAATGTGGACGCAGATTTAACAGTTGAAAATGTAATGGGTGTTTATGTTTGAAAGATAGTTTTAGTAGTTCAACTTCAAATGAACAGTAAACTGAAATTGGTTTCAAGTAGTGTTCAGGTTTGAGGTATGAGGGTGATTCAGGGAAACAAATGATTTAATGTAAACCCGACAATCCGGTGATCAGCTCCTAAGTCTCCGTATAGAGGCACTTTTAGAAGTTGTATATGCGAAAGAAAAGCAATTTTTATGGACTGTCAACTTCTTTATTTCAATGAGTGCGACGTTTTGGTGGAGGTACTAACTCAGTTATCAAGCAATTGATAAATCTGCTCGACACACCAAAGTTACATTTTCGATTTCATTCATGGATTCAATGTGTGAAGCCTGTGCATGGTGTCCCTTGTCGTGATATTGCTGGATATTGCAGCAAGCGGCTTAAAGGTATTCTCACTGTCAGTCTAAGACCTACCCAACACATAGCGCTTCTCTCAGATGGAACACACATGCCGTCATATGACATGAATATTGTTCAAAGCAGCGCCGTGAACTCACTTACTCACTGCAGATCCCCGCGGGTGGAGATGTACCGGAGACCTACTACCTGCAGAGCCTGACTAACACTGACAACATGGAGACCACAACAATACCTCGGGGAGACAAGATCAACCTGAAGTATGAGGTGGACACTCCAGGCAGCATCCTCAGGTAGGAGGACGACCATCCTCGGTCATCCAGGGTATTATATATCGAGTATGGAAATAAACCAGCCAGGTCTCTGATCGCATGAACCGTCTTTACATTTTGCAAACCCTGCAACAAACAATCACAATCACGAAGTGTCGCAACATTTTGTACCAAAGCTGTTGAGGAGTGATCATGAGAATTTAAGTACATGTAGATTGGTTTAAGTGCACATGAACCTAATTTCATTTTGAACATAATGATTCAGTGATGTCCACACATTGCTCTGTAGATATGTTTTTGGCCCTACTAATTAGATTCGATCCTGAACAATTTGAGTTTTTTCACACGCAGTAGCATCTTAGGGACGTTTCAGATTGTGTTTGGCTTTTGTTGTTGTTGTTGTTGTTGTCGTTGTGTTTGTTTGTTTGTTTGTTTGTTTTACGCCGCACTCAGCAGTATTCCAACAAGATGGTGGCGGTCTGTAAAGAATCGAGTTTGGAACAGACAGTCCAGCTGCATTAGCAGCGATCTGCGCAATTTGGGTACGATGGCACGTGTCAGCGAGCCTGAAGACCCAATCCCGTTAGTCGCCTCTTACGACAAGCATGGGTTGCTGAAGACCAATTCTAAGCCGGATCTTCACGGGTAGCTTAAAGACACAATGTCACACCACACCTCTCTATAAATACTCTTACTTAAGCATTTCTCTCAATAATACTTATTATCAGCCCCGGTGGAAGCTACAATATAAATTATTCCACAAAAAAGTACTAAGATGTAACATTAAATTAAATAGTTCGCATGAATTAATGGAATTAAAACGACTCTTGCGCCCTCTACCAACCGAATATTATTTCAAGTGACCCCCATAGAGCTATGTCTCTTGGAGCGCTCTTTACGACTATCAAACGCACAACGTGTCATTGAAACCAGTTCAGCAACCATCGGCAACACCGCGTGCGACAGTTTTCGATGTACGGGGCGATCGTTTACAATTTCCTTATATGGCAAGTCTTATCTGTTTGAAAACTGTTCGCCTCGAAGTTTCAGTATTCGATTTCAGGCAATTCGTAAGGGATGATAAGTCTCTTATTACACCAACAGGAAGATAAAGTAAGTACATATGTCCCCAATATATAAAATATGGGTCAAAATATTGTCGATAATGTGTGACAACGTGCCTTTAACTATTGTACTGACTTTCCTGAAGACTTTGAGGAAGGGCAAGCAGATCATCTGTCTGCAAGAATTGTGCGTGCTGGTACTGGTTTCATTTACCTTTCGTTATTTAATGTCTACCAGGTGGGAATTTAAAACTGAAGGATTCGACATCAGTTTTGGAGTGTTCCTGCAGAAAGAGGGTTCAAAGATTCCCATCGTGCCTCTAGAACGTGTTAACAGTCATATGGTACCAGAAGATGGAAGCTGTACGTGCGAGGAGGCGGGAACATGTACGTTGACCTTCACCTTAACTGATTCTGATACACTAACTTGTCAAATATCATTTCATCGCACGACCTGACAAAGTTCATGAGTGACTCAGACAAGAGTTTAAATGTCAGCTATTTTCAGGTCGGAAAATGATCAACATGTTATTTAACAATGCCCTTGTTCTATTTATTTAACAGTGAGACATATTACAAGTAGTTTCCGCAAACATCACGCGATTGAAATACTTTCATTATGTAGCGTCAGCAACATTGAATCACATAATATCTAAAAGATCACTTTTATACCTTATCATTGTACAGTTGTTCCTGCATGTTCCGATTAACCACATCTCTATACCTGTATGCCACAACTGGGCACTCATGACACTGTTAACCCTTTACCTCCAACTAACCACAGCTGTGTTAACCCTTCCACTTCAGACATTCTGCGATTCGATAACAAATACAGCCTGTTCCGACAAAAGGTCCTGCATTATTTCATAGAGCAGATCCCTGCATCTTTGGTGGTGGGAGACAGCACCTACCAGTAGGTCCTACACTGACGTCTGAATCTAGCTAATGTCTGTTGTCAGCGTCAAGCATACTGTCATTGCCCCCGTCGTCTGTGTGAAATCATTGTCTCTATTGCATTGCCTCAGTCGTTTGGTTCAAATCATTCCTCTGTCGTTTGCTTCAGATCATTGGTTCTGTTGAAATCATTCGTTCTGTGTCTACTTTAGATCTTTCCTCCGTTGTCTGCTTTAGATCATTGCCACTGTCGTCTGTTTGTGATCCTCATATCATTAAGTCCGTTGTCTGCTTTAAATGATTGCTTCTGGCGTATGTTTGAGGTCCTCAGATCATTGAATCTGTCGTCGTATCAAATCATGTCCCCGTTTTAGATCATGTCCTCCGTTGTCAGCTTTAGATCATAGTCTATGTCGTCTGCTCCATATCATTTCCTCCGTTGTTCGTACCATGTCATTGCCACTGTCGTCTGCTTCGTATCAATGTCTCTGCTGTCTGTTTGAGACCCCAAGTCACTGAGTCCGTTGTCTGCTTCAAACCATTGTCTATGTTGTCAACTCTTTCTGCGTCACGTCTCTGCTCTGTCATCAGCATCTTTCTATGATGTCCGTTTTGCGCCACCCACTGCGCCTCTTTTGTCAGCGTCACGTCATTGTCTGGTAGGTCTCCTTTTCCATTTTTCTTAAAGGTCACATGCAACCAAAAAATCAAACATAATTTAAACACTTGTATCACTTATTCATGACATATAATATACATTGCTGCTTGTAAAAAGACAAATAAACAAAATTATAAGCGTACAATCGCGATTCAAAAGTGCACTATTTTGTACTTGGGCTTACTTCCCCCGAAACGAAGCCCTCGGGAGACCGACCCCAGTCATAGTGGGTGGATATGCACTCAAATGTAACGACGGCTTCCGATTGGCTGTTTCATTCGCTGATATGCTGAGGGTTCATTGTGTGTACAGAAAGATGATCCGTTTGGTGGGCATTTTAGAAGTATAGCCAGTCACAAGAAAGTAAGATTCTTTATGGATAACAACTTCTTTTTGTGTACTTGATGCGTCGTTTCAGTATGGATTCATATAATGTTGTCAAACAAAATCATATACACTAAAAGAAGTCGTTATCCATGAAGAATGTATATAGAGATGTTGGGTTTGGAAAATACATGTTCTCTGAATTTGCGCTCAATCCAATAAAAAATCATGTCAGTAGAGATGGTAAACTACTGCGTGGCTGGAATCTGTCATTCGTCCAAGTACAAAGCAGGACTTGAAACTGACAAGAGTTTGCACCAGTTTCCGTCAGATCCAGTCATCCGAAAAAAAATGAATGTAGCTTGTTTGCAACCCACAGACATAAAAACATGTCATGTGTATCACACGTGCCTAATTACATAATGTGGCAGACACGGGACTCGGGTGCACGAGTCACAAATCAACTTATTTTCTTTATGTCGTATAGTCTGATAGGTGTTAAGTTCAAAATGCACGTGGTCAATGATTGAAGCTGTGTACTGCATGTTGTCTTTAGTAGACAGGCAGACAGACATATAGGTGTGAATAAACCAGACACTGAGCTTTCTCTGTGACAGAGACTGCTTACCACAATCAACAAGATGTTTTACGTAACGAGTAGATTATTTACTTGTTTGTGTATACAACCAAGATCAGACTACTGCTCACGACCTCAGATGCTGGGCATGCATACTGTTTCAAGCTCCGCGAACCTATTCACTGCGCATGCGTTATGGACGCAGCGCAGCACAGGTGTTGAAACCAGTTTTCCCCCCAGCGCTGGGGGGAATTTAGTGAAACGTTTGAACTCGGATTTCGCGGGCTTTTTTTTCATCGCGTTTTCTTCAACTTTATAGGTTGAATTGGCATTTTTTATGATTTGTTTCGGTAAGTGCATACCGAAAAGTTCCAGAATCTGCAAAGTTGTGTTTTACGTTGCATGTGACCTTTAAACATTCCGCCATATACACCTACCGGATACAAGTAAGCATTTTGTATAAACTGTAATGTAATGGACTTCCCTTGTGAAGTACATTTAATTACTTGAGCACCTTGATTAAAAACACGAAAAGACGAGGAAAATATGTGTCGACGACAAGCGGTTCCTTCCCTTTTTCTCTTTTAATCCGGGACCGTGGGGTAGCCTCATAGAAAGACTCGAGTCGTTTCCCCACATGAGTTCAACGCATTTCTGAGTCCCCATCCGAAACTCACTCTCTCTGTTTGAATCATTACATGATCTCTAGAATAACTAACATTACGTGTTATCACTGTGAGTGGTTTTAACACAAACATTAATTAGTGTGAAGTAGTCTGAGAATAGAATCTGTTCACACTTTTAAATCGACAATAGGTTTATTTGCACCTGCACAACATACATATATGACTGTACCTGAACACAACCAGAATCTAACACTCCATCTACCCAAAGTTCGAATTCGATTTTAGCTGAGTTGTTCTTTGATTGCAACTCATTTCCTTGTCTACCAAATGAAAAACTTCTAATAATACTACGCCATCTGTTCCGCTTCACAAAAAATTAAACGAACACATTAGTTAAGTTGAAATTTAGCCATCGAGGTTTCATTTGATTAGGATACGCGGACACATGAGCAGGTTACACAGATATCTGCTCTGGACTCTCCTTGTAATGTTTACAACATGAGGAGTCAGTTTCTGATGATGATGCAAGAATGTTGATGAAATCGTTGTTATGCCATTCTAAGAGCCTTATCCTCTCTCACTCCAGACGAACTTTGTTTTGACAACTCGTACAGCTGGGCACGAGGGAAGAAGATTCAGTACTCCGTGGAGATAGTGGAAGCAGACGACAACATCAAAACGGAGATTGACCACATGATCGTTGGAGATGGGGGTTGGAACGACCTCGTCATCAGCGACACCACCGTCACTACCCGGATGTAAAGATCACGTGATGAGAGACATCGGGTATCATGAACGGTACAGAGAAGACTCGTTGGCTTCCACTGTGGCCATGCGCACGTGTCAGCGGGTGAGGGAAGGAGGGGAGAGTCAAACTCGTGATCTTTCATAACACGCTGATGTATGGGGGTGTGACAAAGGTTGTGGGGAGGGTGAGACAACCTCGTCATAACTGACACAATCTACGAGTGTATGATATCGTCATTACTAAATCGCGAAAGTGACAAAGACGCCTTAAAGCCAAACAACCTCATGTAACTGATATGAATGAAAACATATTACTCAGTGTCAATACTCAATAAGTATAAGCATACCTAATAAAGCACTGATATCATGTAACGTCTATATTAGTTTATTCATGTTAAGGGCTCTGTAAGTATAATACCCCGTGCTTGTATGGATACTTAATTTTATTTCTACCTTGACTGTATGTATTCTTTGTTATGACTTTGTTCTATGTGTTTGTTTGTCATTTAAAGCAGCACACAACAATATCCCATGTAATTTACTGCGTCGGAAAATATTCGACCGGACACTCCGGTGATTGATGTTGTGAACAACGTACTGTCACCCTAACCAGTGAGCAGACCCCAGATCGATCTTATCACCACGTCTACCTTAAGCCTGTGTTGGAGAATGGGAGTTACAATCATTGTAGCGCTAAGATCGCTTCGTACAAGTGAGTCCAGGTCAGTCGGCGTTACGACAGTCGTGAATAGTATGTTAACGTATGGGAGTTACGATCTCCTTAGCGCTACGACTGTCGCACGTAGTATGGAAGTTACGATCTCCTTAGTGCTACGACTGTCGTACGTAGTATGTTAATGTATGGAAGTTACGATCTCCTTAGCACTACGACTGTCGTACGTAGTATGCTAATGTATGGAAGTTACGATCTCCTTAGCGCTACGACTGTCGTACGTAGTATGTTAATGTATGGAAGTTACGATCTCCTTAGCGCTACGACTGTCGTACGTAGTATGTTGACGTATGGAAGTTACGATCTCCTTAGTGCTACGACTGTCGTACGTAGTATGTTAACGTATGGAAGTTACGATCTCCTTAGCGCTATGACTGTTGTATGTAGTATGTTAATGTATGGAAGTTACGATCTCCTTAGCGCTACGATTGTCGTACGTAGTATGTTAACGTATGGAAGTTACGATCTCCTTAGTGCTACGACTGTCGTATGTAGTATGTTAACGTATGGGAGTTACGGTCTCCTTGGTGCTGAGATCCTTTTGTGAACTGGGACCCGTTCTTTTACATTCGTAAGTACACGTGTCATTCTTATAGATCAAGAAAAGAAGCGAGTTGTTACCCATGCATCCGTTGGTCTACACTAAGGGCCAGATTTAGTTTCAGGGGGATCTGTTCGAGACCCGATGGTTTGGTTCTGATGTTTGAGAGTCTGAGCGACCATTTTGTGTGGGAAAATGTGTTCATGGTGTTTTTAGGCGTGCGTGTTATTGGGAATATATAATCAGATGCCATTGCCTCCACAACAATATCATTAAAATCATTTAACTTGCCTTCTCTTACGATACCTCCCTGCGCCATAATCTGAGGACCCATCTACATTCAGCTCACATCGGCCGTTTCCGTAGGCGCAAGGGAAATGCCGATCGTGTTTCGAGAGGACACCTTCGTAGAAGGCCCTTTCCGTAACTTCGAAGAACATTATTCGACTTGTCCTGGAATAACACGAGTTGATTACGAATGCCTCAGATTATTTCGCAGAGACGTGTCTGTGTCGAAGTGCAGATCTAATGTTGAACAGATTGGACAACAAACTGATAACTTTTGTAAGTTGTTAAGAAAATAAATATGTCTGTTATTGGTATTTGGTGTTGTTGTAATGTCCGTTACTCAGCAAAAGCTGAAGTCAAGATAAAGGTTTGACCATGTATACCATGATACAGTATACTATTATAACTTGAGGTTCTGATGGAACTGCCGTTGTCGTATTATCTGAACTGTCCAACTTATTCTGTTTTCTGATATTGAACATCGAGGGGAATTTTACAGCCTATTTGTATGTCACGCCACTTGAGTTTATTTTCTCGTATAAAACGTCATAGGATTTAACACTGTACGCTGAATTTGACAAGTACATTATTTAGTGGAAATATGTTCATTTGAAGAAGTGTTTCTGCAATTTGTCCCATAAATCACCTACAGGAGCTTTTGCTTAAATCTGCCGGACCACCTCTTTTTTTATAATTCATCTTTGGACTCAAGTGGGTCAAGTGGAGAAAGCGTTCGCTCGTCATTCGAAGCCCAGGGTTCGATTCCCCACATGGGTACAATGTTTCAACCTTTTACGCACATTGTCCACAGGACCATAATGGTTACCCAGGCAACAACCGAGAAAATGCCTGAGGCGGAAAAAGTTGAGCTGTAACTTTAGTATCCAGGAGGATTTTTTTTTTGTATCAAAAACAACCTAAAAATGAATATATAAAACTTTTACAAATATATACACAATAAATACAAAATGGATACTGATGATAAAGACATAGATGCTAAATATGTTGTTGTCGCGTGCATGATGACTATTCCAAAACATTTGTTGCATTGATAACACGAATACTGGATGGTATGAAGGACTGTCGAGCTCTGTTTAAGTGAAGGTAGTACAAAAGCCGCGTCCAGGTGGAACTAGTTCGAAATGGTGAGGTAAAATATGGGTACTGACAATTTTAATTTTAGTTATCTTTTTGACAATCTGGCACTCATAAATAAAGGGAACATACTTGAAAGACACTCCACTGATTTTGCCGTCAGAATAAACAATTTTGAAACATATGTTTTCGTTGCGAGCGGACAGACCACAGGGGTTCGAATCTCCATTTGGACAATAATTTTCAAAAATATAAATCTAGACTTTTGAAATCGTATAATGTTTTTTCAGATGCTAGAATTTACATGTTTCAAATTTGAACGAAATCGGTGAAGAAAGGATTTTTTTAGGAAATTCTACCGCTACAATCATTACGTAAAAAATACACGTGTTTAGATTTATGTTTTTGAAAATTATTGTCCAAACATAGATTCGAACCCCTGTGGGACAGACCCCCATACCAACATGACTCCTCATCCAGCTTTCCTGTAGCGTACGTTCACACTTACTTACGTACAGTACACTGCAGGTGTTGTGCTAGAACAAAACATAGGAAATAATCATACCTCCCTGTTGATTGTGTCATGTTTGATTTCGAAAAGATCGACCGAGTGCCATTATATCCTGAACATGATCAGTACTGAAAAAATACGTCTACGTGGTTTTACGTGTTAAACGTTATAAATAAATTTCGCAGAATACGCTTCTACTCTGGGTATATTAGACATCATGTATACATCAAAAACAAACACATTTACTTCTATGATACAAATTTACATTTCGAGCATTGTTGGGGTCAAGTACGTTCAGTTTGGGTTGAACCTGGTTCGATTACTTCACACAACATACCCAACCACAGGTTGATTCCTACAAATCACCCAATCACAGGTTGATTCCTACAAACTACCCAGCCACAGACGACTTCTTACAAATTACCCAGCCACAGGTCACGTCTTACAAATCACCCAACCACAGATCACTTGTTACAAATTACTCAGCCACAGATCCCTTCTTACAAATCACCCAGCCACAGATGACTTCTTACAAATTACTCAGCCACAGATCACTTCTTACAAATCACCCAGTCACAGATGACTTCTTACAAATCACCCAGTCACAGATCACTTCTTACAAATCACCCAGTCACAGATCACTTCTTACAAATCACCCAGTCACAGATCACTTCTTACAAATTACCCAGTCACAGATGACTTCTTACAAATCACCCAGCCACAGATCACTTCTTACAAATTACCCAGCCACAGATCACTTCTTACAAATTACTCAGCCACAGATCACTTCTTACAAATCACCCAGCCACAGATCCCTTCCTACAAATTACCCAACCACAGATGACTTCTTACAAATCACCCAGCCACAGATCCCTTCTTACAAATTACCCAACCACAGATCACTTCTTACAAATCACCCAGCCACAGATCCCTTCCTACAAATTACCCAACCACAGATGACTTCTTACAAATTACTCAGCCACAGATCACTTTTTACAAATCATCCAGCTACAGACGACTTCTTACAAATTACCCAACCACAGATCCCTTTTTACAAATCACCCAACCACAGATCACTTGTTACAAATCACCCAGCCACACACGACTTCTTACAAATCACCCAGCCACAGATCACTTCTTACAAATTACCCAACCACAGATGACTTCTTACAAATTACCCAGCCACAGATCACTTCTTACAAATCACCCAGCCTCAGACGACTTCTCACAATTCACCCAGCCACAGATCACTTCTTTCAAATTACCCAGACACAGATCACGTCTTACAAATCACCCAGTCACAGATTACTTCTTACAAATCACCCAGCCACAGACGACTTCTCACAAATTACCCAGCCACGGATCACTTCTTACAAATCACCCAACCAAAGATCACTTCTTACAAATCACCCAACCAAAGATCACTTTTTACAAATCACCCAACCACAGACGACTTCTTACAATTCACCCAGCCACAGATCACTTCTTTCAAATTACCCAGACACAGATCACGTCTTACAAATCACCCAGTCACAGATTACTTCTTACAAATCACCCAGCCACAGACGACTTCTCACAAATCACCCAGCCACGGATCACTTCTTACAAATCACCCAACCAAAGATCACTTCTTACAAATCACCCAACCAAAGATCACTTTTTACAAATCACCCAACCACAGACGACTTCTTACAAATTACCCAACCACAGATCACGTCTTACAAATCACCCAGCCACAGATCCCTTCTTACAAATTACCCAACCATAGACGACTTCTTACAAATTACTCAGCCACAGATCACTTTTTACAAATCATCCAGCTACAGACGACTTCTTACAAATTACCCAACCACAGATCCCTTTTTACAAATCACCCAACCACAGATCACTTGTTACAAATCACCCAGCCACACACGACTTCTTACAAATCACCCAGCCACAGATCACTTCTTACAAATTACCCAACCACAGATGACTTCTTACAAATCACCAAGCCACAGAGCACTTCCTACAAATTACCCAACCACAGATCACTTGTTACAAATTACTCAGCCACAGATCACTTCTTACAAATCACCCAGCTACAGATGACCTCTTGCAAATCACCCAGCCACAGATCACTTCTTACAATTCAGCCAGCCACAGACGACTTCTTACAAATTACCCAACCACAGATCACTTCTTACAAATCACCCAACCACAGATCACGTCTTACAAATCACCCAGGCACAGATCACTTCTTACACATTACCCAACCACAGATGAATTCTTACAAATTACCCAACCACAGATGACTTCTTACAAATTACCCAACCACAGATGACTTCTTACAAATTACCCAACCACAGATCACTTCTCACAAATCACCCAGTCACAGATGACTTCTTACAAATTACCCAGCCACAGATGACTTCTTACAAATTACCCAGCCACAGATCACTTCTTACAAATCACCCAGCTACAGATGACATCTTTCAAATCACCCAGCCACAGATCACTTCTTACAAATTACCCAGCCACAGACGACTTCTCACAAATCACCCAGCCACGGATCACTTCTTACAAATCACCCAGCCAAAGATCACTTCTTACAAATCACCCAGGCACAGATGACTTCTTACAAATTACCCAACCACAGATGACTTCTTTCAATTACCCAACCACAGATGACTTCTTGCAAATTATCCAGCCACATATGACTTCTTTCAAATTACCCAACCACAGATGACTTCTTACAAATTGCCCAGCCTCAGACGTCTTATTGCAAATCACCCAGCCACAAATCACTTCTTACAAAATACCCAGCCCCAGGTTACTTCCAATATATTATCGATGGGCTTGTTACTTTAAATCTTTTTCACAAATTCTGCGGAAGCTCCAGACTGAGTAACTTCATCACATATGTGAATGCGATGTTACAATACAAATATATAATAATGTCCCCACAAGTGGGCACTTAATCTAAATAATACCACGGTACTTACTGTCATTGTGTTTGGTCCTCCTCAAACTGTAACCATTTTGACTCCAAAAAGTCTGCAATGTGATAAGAAATAGTCTCCTTTTCCACATTTTGTCGCTTTTAGATCTTTGTAAACGCCTTTAACCTTTATGTGTTGTCACCAAAAACTAATTCAGATGATTTAAGACACTATAGCTGTAGTCGCCTGAAGAAGTTTTTATAATATATTTTAGATTAATACATTTGCTGCGTAAATTAAAATTTGAGAAACTGTCTGAGCCTTTGGGAAGGTAACATTTTATGGTCTGATTTGAAAGATATCTTGCTTTGAACTATTTTTTAAAAAGAACAGACGTTATAGAGGATGGAGAAATAGTCTTTAAAAATTGATTAGTGGTATGCGAGTGCGACGTAGAAGAGTTATTCCCCTTCGACCAGACGACCGCGGTGGACATTCCAAACAAACAGCAGCTGAGAAGTTACAGTCTACACGTTGGAACAGATAAACAATGCAAAAGGCAAAGATCCTCGTCCTTGGACCATGTGAGGTACAAACATAGTAGTAGGGGCCAAGTGTAGGATGTTGTCAGTGGAACCGTAATGAATATTCCAAGTCACCTTAGATAATGTACTAAAGTGAAGCGGTGCACTGCCCCTAGTATCAATTATCTATTATGGTTCAAGTGGCTGACTACCACTAGGCTTTTGTTTCTTTAATCTTAGATATATCGATAGGTTAATGAGTGTGAAACCGTAAATTGGATTTTGGTCGGCAAAAGTAAACTCGCTCAGTCACTGATGACGGAACGAATCCAGTATTCTGTAGTCTTACCGATTTAATCGCAAATCTTGTCAGTTCTTCCCCATAGTGGTTCTTGGCAGAAAGTGTTAGTACCCAATACTAAACAGAACAACTCTGAACATTTCTCTGTGACTAGACAGATAATATCAGTGGTTCATGTTTCAATTTTTGAATCAACGAACTGGTTAAGCATTGGTTTTGGGAGCAGTGTAATCAAATAGCCCATGTGAAGTGAATATATACTGGCGTCTCCTATTCTCGCGGTACTTACGAATATCAGCTGAAACAATAATATAAACAGTTCTTTTCGTATGTATGCTTGTTGTTTTTAAATGAAGAGATCCCCCCCCCCCCCTTCTAACATCTGCATCTATCAACTGCTTGATCCGTCAAGTGTATTATCTCACTAGAGCTCGATTAAAAACATGGTCATCTGCCGCCAGAGACCATATAATAGAATCTATTATATGGTCTCTGCTGCCGCTGACTTTTCGAGGCGTCTCCCATTCTCGCGATACAGCGAGAAAGTAATGTTATTAGGTGTAAGGAAGGGGAATCTTATCGCGAAGGATGGGGGAAAGTTACGATTTTTCCAAGTTGGTTAAAACTCACGAATATTCGTTACACTGCAAAATTTTGATAATTCACAGACTTGGGCCACTTCCTAGTTACCGGTCAATGATGTAAACAACCGCTAAGTATCACACATCGGTGACCTCGGCAGGAAATGTGTTTACCGCGAGAATAGGAAAATAGGAGACGGTCCTATACTAAGTATGCATGTTTCTCAAATGTCACTAAGCAGTGCTCTCCATAAATCTAAGGATGAATTTGTACAGATAGACATGTTGACTAATTTTAAAACTTTGCAGAGTGGGAAGACTGTCTTGTCCAACTTTTTGGCCGATGCGACAGAAACATCAGGTGGGGAGTATCATCCAACCCAAGGAGTTCGGTAGGTGGAACACTAGCTGTTTGTTTGCTGTTTAATGCCACGCTTAAGAATATATGGTGCTGGTCTACAAATAATCGAATCCAGACAATCCAGTGATCATAAGGATGGGTAGCGGCCTCCACAGTTGTGATACCATGACATGTGTCAACCACATAAGTGAGCCTGACCACCCAATTATGTTAATCTGCCTTTTACAACAAGCATGGATGCCAATTCCAGCCCACGTCATCACAGTTGAAGTGCAGCAAAAGAAACAGACTACCTCCCTGTCCTTACCAATAGGGCAATCAACAGAAAAACTGCTGTCACATGAAAATTTACTGAAATAATGATCTCTTAATCTTAAGCACTAGTTGATTGTTTGTACTGCTTACTTACTTCATCACAAGTGAAAGCAGCTGAACATGTAGAAAATTGTTGATATATTATTAATGGGTTTCTTTGTCCAGGATTCTTGAATTTGAAGGTAATGCAGTTGGAAGTGGAAGTCGACCAAAACCAGTGGAAGTGGAGTTGTGGGACTGCAGTGGAGACAGAAAGTAGGTGTCCTTGATATCATGTTTCATCATTTTTCAGATCAGTTTTGAAAGAAAAATCATTATTTCCAAATTCAACTCTCCCTACATCTAAATCCCCTCATCCTCCATATTTTCAGAGCTTGCACTAGACTATCGCTAGGTCTGGTTATACTGATCTGAGGATCAGTAATTATCAACTAAATATCATTCGATTAGTGATATGTATCAGAGAAGTAACTCTGAACAAAAAGGACAAAATAAGTCTGAAAGAAATTAATACTTACATTTTATGTCCAAGATTTTGCAGCTCTGGTCTCTGTTGATGCAAGCAGTGATCATTGGGATCGTTGACATAAAAAGTAAAACAAACACAGGTTTCCAATCTTTAGTCCCAGTATGTAATATTCTTACCAAACATACTTACGTCCAAGATGTCTCTGGTCTGGTCTCTGGCCATGACCCATAGTGGGGGATCAGCCTATCTATGAGAGATAAGTAGTATAGGTAATAGGGGTTCTAAAACACTTTCACAAAATGTCTCTACAAAGCCTTATTTACTAAATAAGGCTTTGGTTGGGCCATTAGCTCTTGCTACTATTACCCCTACTACAAAATTACTGTGCCTTGGTAGGAGGTAATAATGTGCCGTACGGTACGATCAATAATTCTTCTCTTACAAATCCCCTACCCGGCCCACCCCTCAAGTAGTATAAGTTGGGTTCGTCGGCTTTTATATCCACTTTATCTATGTTGTAAGTTTTGACTGACCATATAGGATCGGTGGCTCGCTTACGGCTATCGCCCTCGTGTTCCCCCGGCTGGTATAGATACCTCACTAGGGCCCTATCTGGTATCTGTTTCTCCTTCCCACGCAATGGAGCGGCCGACTCTGCAACTATTGATTTTAGTTTGATAGCGTCTGCCGGTTTCTTACCGGTGAGACGGGTGACTTCATGGCTGATTGCCGACACCACCTTGGGTAACCTCGTGACCCATTCAGTCGATCGTTTTCCAGGGGTGGTCATCTCCCTAGCATACTGATAGCCGAACAAGCGCTCAGCCAAAGTCCTATTAAATCTCTCAACTATGGCTTGGCTGCGATGGGCTCCGGCCGTGCCACGCCTGACCTTTGTATCGTGTTTGGCTAGCAGTTGTGACACGGCACCCATGAACTCCCGTCCGGGGTCAACTTGCAGCTCTGTTGGCCACGTCAGCGGGCTGCGTTTGTATATGCGTTCAAATCCTCTGGCTACCTGGGCCGAATCTTTCGTGGTCAAGGGTTCGGCTTCCTTGTAACGACTGGCTACATCCACTACGGTTAAGGCATACTTGTACCTCTTGTCGTGGGGTAGGAACAGTAGGTCTGCCTGGTGAATGCTATTAGGTATGTTAATACCGAACCTCCTTCTAGGCACGTAGCGTGGTGCCGGCAAATAGATCTGCCACAGGGCTTGTTTTTCAAGCCACGCTTTGGCTTCCTCTGGGGGTACTCGCGCTAGTTTAGCTAGCTTATCTACTGCGCTAGCTCCTTTCCAGTACCCACGCGGGCTGTAGTAAATAGCCTCAAATTTTTTCATGTCCATACGCGTATGTGTTTATACCATCAATAGCTATCCAACGTTTCGTGTCCATAGGTGATAGTGACGTCTTGTTTATAGTCAGTCCGTATATCTTATGCCCATCACTTCTAAGTGTGTTCATTTTATGTCTAAAGGTACGGGTCTTGAACAGGGCTTCCTTGAATCTGGCGTGTTTGATGTGTTGTTTCACCACATACTTCTTAACCCCCTTAGCCTTCCGGATCTCACTATTGTCGGCTTTCAGTATGGAGTACATCTTAGGTCTCAAACCTATGTACTCGGCTATGGGCGTGCCAGCACACTCGTCCTTCATCTTACCTAGGACCTTTTTATTTACTGTACTGTGTAGGGTATGGGTCTTAGGGTAGTCGCTGGTGTCGTATAAATCGAGGTGTTTTTTCATGTCCTCGTACACGTCCTCGGTTCGAATCTCCATCAGCAGGGAATCCGTGTCAGTGTACAGCACTTCACACCTGTCACCGTACTGTTTCTTGAGCTCGTTGTAGTAAAAGTCATACATCAGGTGTTTGGATAAATCGAGGATGCTCATCCCCACGTAAACAGGCCGGTTGAATTTTATGTGGTTTTTCTTCATGTGTAGGGCAACCAGGTTGTCTGTGAATATCTTACTACGGTTGAATGCCGGACTGGCTATCAATCTCCTGAGCTTGTCTTCCTCACTCGACCGAACCAGCTTCACGGTCACGCGTTTCCTCAGGTTCTCCATAGTCTTACCAAACACCGAGTTGTTCATGAGCTTGTAGAGATTTTTCTCAAAATCACTGGTTGCTTTTTTTCGTAGGTCTGTGTTCATTCTGATGTAGGGCTCCATCCATGGACTCTGGTCGAACATGAGCACCCTGTGTATTTTGGTCAGCCTCATACCCAACGACAGGTACAGCTGTAGGTTGCGATAGTGAACGATGTACTTGGTCTTATTCATTAAGTTAGGCACGAGTTTTTCAACGTCTGTCACACGCCCACCTGACAAGTTATGTTGGTACTCAGACATCCAGTCTGTATTAACCCTCATACGTTCGGGTGCAAGGGGATAGCTGTTGTGCGATGTGTGTAATTCCTTGGGATACTCTAAGTCAACCTCGAGGATATAACCTTTGTTCGAATCTGGTGCGACCCCCATAACATCAACGTGGGGTACCCATTCGAATCCCCCTGTAGGTAGATACTGACTCATGGCCCAGCCGTACAGGTTGTTTGCGTCGAGGTAGAGAATGTGATTGGTTGGTTTGTTAGGATCGTAACCTTTCACGTATTGATTATTTGCTTTCGCGTATCGTTTGGATGCCATGGAAATCCCACCTCGCAAACCTTTCTCAATGAATAGGTGCATGTCGTAATCTGTGAGCAATTCCAAATTAACTCCGGTCTTTTTAAGCAAGGCGTCCCACGACAGACCTGGGCTGGTGTAATACCATGCGGGGTCGAGTTTATACTGCTTTAAACATGTCTGCCGAAACGTTTCAAACACGTCGGCTAACAGCAGTACATCTGTCCTCAAGTACAGGTCGTGATAATCACCCAGGTTCTTACAACCCAGTTTATTCCATACGTTAGTCGCGTGTGAGTAATCATCTCGTGAGACGGACGCCTCATTCAGCTTGCTATAAAAGCAGTCAATAGGGGGTAGTCTGGTCTCGGTGAACTTGGCCCAACTATCCATGTACTCATAGGGGTACACACCCTTCCTCATAAGCAGGGGTCTAGTCTCGGCGTCTGTGTATCGATCGGTGATAGGGAAGGTATTGTTGGCCTTGACCAGACTGTCGAGTGACGACAGGAGGAACTGAAACGAGTCAATGAACCTAAGTCCGTTTAAGCTGAAGGAGATGTATCTCTCCATGTTGTTGGGGATGCACGTTATATTACCATCGATTTTCGCGATGGCCTGCATGATCAAGTGTGAGTCGTACCCTCTCAAGTTGTGAAAGACAACGGGGATGTTTATTGTCTTAGGGTTGATTTTAAGCTTGAGGTTGCACGCGTTGTGAGCGGCGCCTCTATACTTACCAGTTATGTGGCAGTGATCTCTCACCGAATCACCGTTAAGTGGTGAGTCGCACACGTGACAGTGAGTGCTACTAGCGTGAGCTAGCCTGTCGGCTCGGGTCATACGCATGGGAGCGATTCTATACAATGCATTCCTAATAATTTTTTCTTCCTCCTGCAAACACTTTAGAAACCTTTCAGCCGCGTCAGGGCCCCTATACACTACCGGAGCTTTCGTTTCCCCGTCACAACGGACGACAATGTATCCAAAACCGCAGGCTTTATGCTCTTGTGTCTTGTGGGTGAAGCTACCCCCACTAGGGGAATCCCCACCCACAACTAAGGCTTCGAAGTCGGCGTATATAATATAAGGTACAGACATTTGGTTCTTGTGGTTACTGAATTTTAGGATATTTTCACCTTCCTTAGGCATTTCGACTCGTATGGCCGTCTGCCCAACACCTTGGCAATCATCCCGGTGGGATTCTAATAAATCAGCTCGACTGAAACCGTGTAGACATCGTTCACAGAAGTGGGTCTTTCCTTTGTATGCTGATTGGTCATACAACAGCCTGCTAAAGTGTTTTATCCATGTGTAGTGATACTTGTCACCTTTCTGGATCATGAATATATTGATAACTTGGCGATCCTTCACCGGGCTGACCCTGTGTACTATTGTTGTGTTACCTTCGTGCCCAAAGACATTTATAGCCAGATTATTCTGTTTTTCTACTTTAGTGATCTGAGATATGGGGGTGGGTTCATCTATACCATCCCAGTTGAGCCCATCGTCCTGTGGATAATTAGAAGCCCTGTTCGGATTAGTGTCAGCTGGAAATAAAGCTGACCTGATAGCTAACCTCAGGCAATCGTTTCCTCTATTCTTAACGTTTACTATGGCTTGTTTGTTCTTATAGTAGGGGGGCAAGGCTAGGTATGACCCGCCTCTGAACGGCACGTAGTTAGCTATGTCTAGATAGACGTTATCGATTTTATCTACAGCCCACCCGGACCCCAAGTGTGTGTAGCGTTCTAGGTATTCTCGTATCTGCTGAAAACTATTATCGATTGATGCGTCAATGGTCTCTGCATGTGTGACAACCTCTTGCTGACCTCGGAAGTAAGGCTGAACATACTCAGTGACCCCTGTGGAGCCCTCCTTATCGAGCGACATTTTCACTGTGATCTGAAACTTGATACTTCCTAGGTTATTTAGTTCCTGGTTGACCTTATCAGCTATCAGAGGCTTGATATCTGTAATGTCTATGTTTCTATCAACGTCCATGCGCCAACCTCTCAAATAGTTGCCTACAGCGCGCTCAGTGCTCACGAACTGTAGGTCAATAGCTCTATTCTGTCGTAATAATTCTACAAGCTGTGGTTTCCTCATACGGGAATACCCGCCTAAACCCAAATCGTGTGCCTCGGCTTTCAGTTGTTTTACAGTGGGAGGTTTTGCTACGGGGGCATGTGATAACAATGCGGTTAACCCGGCTCTCCCCAGGTTTGAATAACCCGTGTGCCCAAGCTGTTTTGCTTGAGCTTTTAATTGTTTTACCGTAGGAGGGGCTTCTAAACCTAGTAATCTCAACAATGCTGACTTCCGCATTCTAGAATACCCGATAACACCTCTCTGTTTTGCGACCCTCTTGAGCTCGCTTACAGTAGACATCGTGTTTACACCTAAGAGAACTAATGTCTAATTGGTTCACAGTAAGGGGAGGTAACTCTTAAGTGGCTATCTTGAGCAGTCGCCTACGTTCTTTTATGTAGCCTTTTTTATTCTCGTAGATGAGTTGATGTCTGACTACGTTCGCTCCGTGAGCTTTACATAGACAGTAGTGTCCTTTAACCCCGATACCACACACAGAACACGTGTAGTTAGGACTTCCCATATGGAAACAACAGAACCCCTGATTCCTGCATTTCCTACCACAGGCCTCGGTCTTCCCCATAAGTATATATTCGCATCGGTATGGAGCGGGTCTCATGTTTACTTATATAGGTGTTTTAGTTTAATTGCTTCGCAACCAACGCAGTAGCTGCTATACCCAACACTATGAAGCCCAGTTCACGATTCATTTGTCCCTTGGATGGTGTGTAGTACTGAGCGAGTGTGGGTTTATTGAGCGGTTCCAATTGTTTACCAGTTAGTAGGTAGTATTCTTTCATTGCTTCATCAACATCGTTGAATGTTTGAACGGCATGGTTTTCACGCTTGAGTTGTTCGTTAATGAAATCGATCCTCTGGAGGCGTTTTTTAGCGTACTCGGCCTGTGCTCTTTGTAATTTCTCAGTAGCGAGATCGTGTCGCTTCCTTTCTTCCTGTATTTCAGCCGTGTGATCATCTCGTAGTTTCGAGAAGAGGTAATTACTCCCGGAAAATGCCAGGGCATTCACTAACGCCCCACCGACCATCATAGCTATCGTGGCCATCCCTATATTTATTTCATTATATTATCAGGTATTATTCCTTGTTTTACTAGGATGTCTTTTGTGGCCATCGCCATACCAAGGTTCATTATGAGCATACCCATATCCTGCAGGTTGAAATCTAGCTTGATAGTTGGTTGTTTAAGCACCATTTTAGTCAACCGAGCGTACCCTACTGCTAGACTGGCTACCACTGTGGCGTGGTATGCGTCGTTGACGAACGTTTTCCCCTCAGACATTATGTATATGATATAAAATATTAAAATTATAACATGATATGCGGGTCTACCATGGGGGATACCCCCATACCCCCACTGTTGTGGGTGGGTGGTGGCTCACTGTGGGAGGGTACCCCCACGTATAACCACGAGATAGCCAAGGCAGCAGTTACACCTACAGCCAACAACAGTTGGGTTGGGTTGGTCACTTTATGTTGGTTACACCACCGTTTTTTACCGGCAGCTACTCTCTTAGGATTCTTCTGTCTGGTTACTGTTGGGGGTACCCCCACTGAAGGGGTCTCCACCGTCACTGGTTCCTGTGAAGGGGGTACCACCACTGGGGTCTCCTCCACTGGGGTTTCCTGTGCAGCATCCATCTATACTATTATTATTATTCTTTCTCTCAAATTGACAATGTTTTGCCGTGATAATCGCCGCCGTCACTGGAGCCAACAACATACCATATTTGTGGTACAGCCCGCAGCTGATAGAGCTCACGGCGTGTTCGATAAAAGGGTCTTTCTCGAGGTCTTCCCACAGGTAAAGTCGGCGCTCTGGTGGAATGGGAAAGAAGTATGACACAATACCGGTGTATATCTGGGTCATAGCCGATCCTATTGTTTTTGTCATTTCTGCTCCGAGCCGGGACTCGTATCTAGCGTACAGCTTATCGATTTCTTCGGCTGACATTTTGTTAATTTTATCCGGAGTGTAGTCTCCAAAGTAATGTTTGGCTTTGCCGCCAACAGCCAACGCCACCAGTTTCTCTCGCTTGTCATCAGTGGGGCCTGCGGGCGGCGTGGGGGAACCCTCCAACTGTTCGAGCAATTCCTCACACTCCATCTTATAATATAACAAGTAAGATTTAGTTTTAACTATATAATACCCGATACAGACAAAACACAGAGAAATGAAGGTTAAGTTGCACACGACAAATACTTCAAATATCATAGCTTTGCTTAGCTTTTGCTTAGCTTTGCTTAGCTTTGCTTAGCTTTAGCTTAGCTTTGCTTAGCATACTATATATGCTACTGGTTGGTCGGTCTTTAGTACGAGCTTAGCGTGTTTAGTTTCAGCGAGCTGTTTCTTCACCCGTTCCCGTTCTAATTTACTCATCACATCGTTCTCTCTCAAACACTCCTCGAACGAATCCCTGTCCTTGCAGTGAAATAAGGCCACCCATCGCGTCTGCTCCCTGAGGTCTTTCAACACCGAGTTGAACTTCTGCGTTAGCACCCAGACGCTGTGATTTGCATGCCGGCCGGAGAAGGCCAGGTACGATAGCATGTCTCTCTTTTTTGTTATCTCGCGATTAGCGCTGCAGTCGTCCAGTATAAACAGCGTCGGTTCCCCTTTAAATTTCTCGTGAAGAGCTTTCAACCAGTCCTGCAGGCGTGTTCCAGGGTCGATTTTGTGTACGTCCGGGTCCGTCATCACCCAAGGTCGCGCGTACGTTTTATTCATGCTCAGAGTAGGGCACATGATAACAATGTTATCGAACACATCCTTGTAGTAACCCTCCAACATATCCAACACGAAAACTGTCTTCCCACAGCCAGTCTGCCCGCACACTATAGCGCAGTGTGGGTCAGTGGGTAGTTGTGGGTACCCCTGGGGGGTGTGGGGCAGTGGGGACTGTTTATTGTTGGGGGGTGTGGGGGGGTACCCCCCATCAGTAGATGGCTTGCACGAATCTCCCATTGTCTATATTAAGTTGCGCGTCCATAATAACGTACAGATATAATTTCAACTTACCAGCGGTTTGAGCCTTCTTAGTAATCTGGATGGTTATCCCTTCGCTGCCGTTATCTATACGGCGCCCGCTACCGTGCAGTTTATCATCATCCGTGGATCGCATGTCCAACCATAAGGCGTACTTGGTGGTCAGGTATTCACCGATCTGCACGGAGCCTAGGTCCAGGTCCTTTGTTATGTAATCCCCCACTGGTAGCTTTTTTATCTCATCCCACTGCTGGTGTGGCCTCATACCATGACTGAACAGCTGGTTGGGCACGCCCTCGATGGTCACTTCCACCTTTTCAATCTCGGGGTTGAAAAACTTCTCGCTGTCCCTCCGGAATGGATCGTAATCCTCCACGGGGACGACCAGGATACCTTTCATCGATCGCGCCGGCACGTTCAGGTTGATATTCCACACAGTGTCGCTCTTATCTCGCACGACTGATCTATGCCTCAGTACGCAATCGTACAGAATGGCCATCTTCCCAGAGTACTGGTTTCGAACCTGCCTGGCCAGCTCAGGGCTAGTGACCATGTCGAACTCTAGAGAGATGTTGTCTATGGCATAACTAGCCTCATCACCGTTCGGCGTACGCACTACTTTGCTATAGTCGTTAAACGTGAGCTCGTATTCGAGCCTATCACCCAGCGCGGCCTGGTAAAACGGCGCGTGTCCCGTGAGCAACTCGAAGTCGAGCGGCACGCAGAATCGATTCCCGTATGCTAGAGCGATGGCCTTTTCACCGTCCGATAGCTTGTCTTGCTGGTCTGTCGTGAAGACGTATCCTATGCGCGCCCGGGTTGATTTGCTGATACCCTGGTACACATCATTGACTCGTTCTCCCTCGCTTTTCCAGAGATCCCTGTAGCAGTGAAACACGTCGCTGTCGTCGATGCTCAGTACCTCGTTACCGCTTATCTTGACGGTCGTTTTCTTGATGATAGCTCGACCCACGTTCCGCACTAGCTCGCGTTTGTCGTTGTCGGAGGTCAACGTGATATTGAACGCCAGTCGAACAGTGCCTGGTACAATGAGGTCATTCTCACCAAGGTTTGGAAATCTAACCAGCAGAGTTTGATTCTGGTCTATCTTGCTGGGATTGTTGGTGATAGTCACCGACTGTCGCACGGCTCTGGCACCTAATGGCTCTCTCAATCTTCTGAAAGGATCTAATTTTCTACCGTACATTGTTATATAAATGAAATATATTTTTAATACTAATGGATGAAGACATACCTATGGATGATATGTGGGACGATAGTGCCCAGGCATTCAATGATGACCAGGAGACCTCATTCTCGCAAGGTGACGAGCTCCTTAAAGGCGCCGTCGACGATTATTACAACGCAGTTGAAAATAAATCCAAACTCAAGCCGTTGGGAAGGAACTATTCCGATTTTACCCTCAGCAATGGCACGCTGCGTTTGAAGTCTCGCCCGGAGATCGATCTCATGAATAAACGCACTAGAGAACCGCTTGCTTTATCAACATTAGCCGGTAAACATGGAAGTCAGTTGGTCCAAGATGAACTAGGTTTCATAGATTACGGTGGCGCGCGACCTAAGCAGTATCCTCCGAAGTTAGTTCAAGGTCTGGAAGGCATCAGGGACGCCACATCAGATCAAAACATGACTTATGATATTAAAAAGATGTTGGCCGACTACGAGAACGAGCCCTTCCCGGGGCTCGAATTTACCGTTCGGGAACTGAGGGGGTTGGACCTGTTGATGCAAACCATTCGTGGTCAGCTCTGGAAAAGCACAGCCAAAATAAGTGAGATAGACGACCACATCGCCTATGAAAAGAAAAAACTCGGTGAAACTGAGGACGAGTCTATGAAAACCACCATCGAGGAACGAATACGTAATTTGGAAGATGAAAGGCAGACCTGGTTGGAGACAGCGTCCGGCTACAAAGAAAAGCTTAGATCCCAGGTCAGCCGTATAAGGGAAACCATCAATCAAGTCCTCCACCGAGACACCACGTTAGCAGACAGGATTAGGATATTGTTCCGGGAGCAAGGGATCACCATCGCCAGCATTCTGACTGCATTGGGTTTCATTATATCAACCCTGGTGGTGTCACTGGTGGGAGGAACCCCTGTGGGGCCTGCCGGTGGGGGAGTTACCCCAGGCGGTGGTGGTGGTGTTAAAGACTGGATAAAAAAACTCGGGGAAGGCCTAGCTAAACTGGCTGGTAAAGCCGCCGAAGCCCTTCCCGGCATCCTGGGTAGCATCGTCTCGTGGTTGTTGAGCGCTCTGTCTAAAACTGCCATGTGGCTCAGTCAAAACCTGTGGGCAGCCATCGTCGCCGTGGCGGGTCTGGTGTACGTAGCGGCTAAGAAATCTTTAACCAAATAAGTCCCAAAGCTACCCCACCAACCACTAGGGCTGTTTTATTATCAATATGCTGCTGATAGGGGGGTACCCCCACATGCACATGAGGGTGTGTGGGGGACACATGAACTTTAGGCTCCGGGGGCGGCGCAACTATACCCGTTTCACGTGGTTGGGTGTGTGGGATATGTGGGGTGTTAATATCGGGGTTGATACCCAACTTTTGATCCTTCGTGGCTATGACTATTTCGTTGTTATAACCCACCACTTTTTTTATTCTCAGTTGCATATCACTCGGAGCCATGTACAACCCCACGCCGAACACGTAATTGACTTTCGATCTGGCGTATTCTAACACGTTTTGGTAGCGTTCGATGGCCCTCGGGAGATCAACTGGAGAATTGATAGCATCCTCAACGTTGGAAACGAATTGTGTCTGAGCGTCGTAAGCAGTTCCCTTACCGAGGATGTTGGAACGCGTCATCGACTGCGCACCCAACAGCGCCCACACGTACGTTCGAATCGAGTCGTTCAAGCGTATTGTACCAGCACGAGTGAATTCTTTCGATGTTTTTGAGATCATTTTAGTCCAGGCTGTGGCTGCATCAGGATTGGTTTGCTTTATACAGCTGACATGGATCTTTTCATTCGTTGTGGGGCCTGTAAATGTATGACGGTTTGGGTTGTATGAACCATCTTTAGAACCGGCCTGATATGTTCCGGACCTGTAGAAGTACACGAGAACTATACCGAGACCATGGTTCACACCAGGAAGGCGAAAGTCTTTATTCGTTGGAATCTCAAACTCCCCACAAATACGTTCATAAGCGCGTCTATCATAGGGGTTATTCGTCATACTCCACGCTTTATCTTGGGGAAGAGGAGCACTTATTTCCTTCAATATTCGTCTCGTTTGATAATAAATATGAAACAAAATAACCGCCTTACTCAGTTCGTCTATACCGTAGTCTGGTGTCACACCCGACCCTGTCGTCGCACACCACACAGCAAAGTTTAGTTGGTTCTGCCAAAACTGCATTGGGTTTTGATTCCAGTTTACCACCGCCTGCGCGTTATTAACGGACACGATATATTTTTCAAAGATATTAATAAAGGTTGTTTTAAACCCCGTACCATCTGCATTCACCACGATTTTCAAGTGTGCTAAATCCATATTATAATATATAAATTATATATTATAATATGTACATAACACTTCCAGGAATAACGAGCGGTGAGGCCGTTCAGCTGACGCACGCGATCGATAACACGTCAGGTCAACTCGAAGTCGCACTCTGCGATATCACCTACCTACCGCAATGGACTAACATTAATATCAGCAACAATAAACTGTTCGTCAGTGGAACTCGCAGCCAGATAACTGACGGCTACTACAGCGTGTGCTCTCTAAACGACGAGGTCTTCAAACCCCTGGGAGCCGAACTCAAGATGAACGACTCAAACGGTAAAGTGGTGTTAATCAACAACGGAAGAACCTCCTTGAGGCTCGGCCGACCATTAGCGAGGATACTCGGTATGTCTCCTGACGAGATAAAACCAACAACAACCGTCACAGGCACGAAGTTACCCGACCTAGTACCGTACCGAGAGCTGTACATTCATCTCGATCAGGTTAGCACAACGTACAACATTCAAGGAGGACACCCTTCCACTATACTGAGAGCAGTGCCGGTTAAAACTGAGAAATTCAACGACGGTAGAACCGAGTCGTTTTCACCACGGCAGTATAAGAGATTAACCCAGGGCAACATACCTGAGCTGACAATATCGGTGTTAGATATAAATCATAATCCTGTAAATATAGGATACCTCAGCTTAACACTTCATGTAACATGACCAGCGCACAAGGGCCCGGAGTGAAAAAATGCGTCAATATCGGGATCTCCGACCTCGGAGACACGCGCGGTTTCGACGCTCCCGGAGTAGATGGTAAATCGTACGCCTTGCAACTGAAAAACAACATTTACAAACGCGTTGAAGTCACCTCCGGTGGAACCCTAAGTGATATAGTAGATACCACAAGAGCAACAGTCAACACTAAGTACACCCTTGTCAACACCGGTGATAATAATTGGGTAATATACCCATCGTTTGGGGGTAAACTGTTCGACTTAGACGATGTTGAGAGCACTACCGTCGTCAAAAACAAACCATATATGCTCGTATTCACCGAAGATGACAAGTGGGTGTTGTTACCCGAGAACGACTGGTTTATCAATATTAGACTCGTCTCCCCTTACGTGTTCACGGATAACAAAGACAACCACCTAAACAAAGTCGTGAACAATGGAACCCTGCTCGTGGCTTACGTCCCAACTCAGAGACGTAGTATAGTCGTCAGCCCAGTCAACACTATAGCAGCCCACATGCTATCGAGTAAACCAGCCATGCAAAACGTGAAATTGCAGTTGGTGTCTGAATTCGAAGGCGTGGTCAAGATACTAGAGGATCTACCGGCAAACTCAACATTGTTCATCAAAGTCTACCTAGGGGAACCATCGGGGAATGATGTCGAGATCGTGAAGGGGATCAAACTCGGGTGGGTGAAACGACACCAGTTTCAAGTTTGCAACGTTTACGTGCGGGTGGGTGTCGACTCCAAGACCAGTCTGCAGGGGGTCAACGTGATCGTGGAAAATAAGATATCACTAATCAATATCTTCCTGCCTGACAACATACACTTCATGGGTATGAAGTTAACCCCTGAATTATTATCAGAAAACCAGTTGGAAATTATATCGTAATAGTATAATAATGACCAGTCATCATCCCAACACTACGCTTAACGACCTAGGAGATACGGAGGGCTTCAATCAGCCTGGTGAGGAAGATGAATTATACATCCTGCACTTCAAAGACAACGTGTACAGACGGGTGTCATTATCAGATTTAAAAGAACCCAAATGGCTGATCAACTTAACACTCGCCTCACCTTATATCACAACAAAAGAGAGGTGGAAGTTTATCTCTAAGATTAGGAATAACGGTATCTGGCCCGGGGATTTCATTACGGGGAATGAAGCAACAGCCACGGTATATTTTTATGAAGGAAAAATTGGATTAATTTCTGGAATAGAAAGTAAATTAACATTTAGCAGTAGTTATTTACACGAAAGGCAGCTTGAGATATACTCCCCCTACACAATCATCATAGAAGTCATGTTTACGTATTTTGACCAGGAAAACTCCTCGAAAGGACGTCAATTTTTACCCGGTGTCAATACACTGGTTTACCGAACACTTAGATCAATATTGCCGTATTATTATACAACGGGATACCCCCACGGGTTCTATAAAACGTTTAATAAGCCTCCCTGGGGTTTTTATTACAACAGAAAAGTCTATTAGCCTCTCACCTATTATCATTAGTTATGATCTACTCCTTATAGGCTTCAAATACATTGATAGACTATTAACTGAAACCCAATTAAAATATTTTTCAAAATATATATTATAGGATGGGTCTGTACCCAGTCGTAGAGGAAGTAGCGAAGACGTTGGAAACCGTAGATGGGTTCCGCTTGAGGCAGTTATGTGATGTGAAACGTCAACTAGAACAAGACCGTGACACGCGAAAAGCATTATGTAAAAAGTACAATAGAGCTTTCAATATCGTGGACGGGGCTGACACTGCCCTTATGACAACCAGCATGGGACTAGGGGTGGCAGGCGTTGGGTTGTTGACTACCATCGTGGCTGCACCTATAGTGCTAGGTATTGAAATAACGGCTGGGGTGACAGGGTTGGTAGGGGTGGCGCTTAAGTTAGTATCACGCAGACTTAATCGTAAGGCATTGAAACACGACGAGATCAGGGTTCTGGCCGAAGCAAAGCTGAATACAGTGAGTGAGCGAATTTCCACGGCACTCTCTGATAGTAAGATCTCAGAAGAGGAGTTTCGTTCAATCCTCTCTGAACTCAAAAAATATAACGGAATGAAACAAGATATTCGATCCAAGTCTCGTAAGTCTGCTATCAGCGAGGACGAGAAAAAAAAGTACATAGCACAGGGAATACAAAAAGCCCAGCAAGCCTTTATTATGAACACCAAAGAGATCGTAGACGGTTCACGTTAAACTGTTTCATCGATATAAACATAACATAGGGGCGATAGCCGTAAGCGAGCCACCGATCCTATATGGTCAGTCAAAACTTACAACATAGATAAAGTGGATATAAAAGCCGACGAACCCAACTTATACTACTTGAGGGGTGGGCCGGGTAGGGGATTTGTAAGAGAAGAATTATTGATCGTACCGTACGGCACATTATTACCTCCTACCAAGGCACAGTAATTTTGTAGTAGGGGTAATAGTAGCAAGAGCTAATGGCCCAACCAAAGCCTTATTTAGTAAATAAGGCTTTGTAGAGACATTTTGTGAAAGTGTTTTAGAACCCCTATTACCTATACTACTGAGATACGATTTTGACACTGATTTTGAGGGTCAAGATGGGGGTTCGACTTATCTACGGGGTCGGCTTATACACGGTAATATACGGTATGTTTCACATTGCAAGTGAGTTATGGCATGGTTGTGCACAGACTGCTGACAAAACAGAGCCCTGAACATGATTTAGAAGCAACTTATGTGTAAACACTGTTGTGTGTTGTTGAATTCAAACTTCATTTTTTGACAGGAGTTTATAAACCATATTATCGATGCACAATTTTCATGTCCAACAGGTACAGTTTTTGTGGACAGACAACTTCTTTATTGCAATGAATGCTAACAATGTTGTCAAATGTCACCTCCATTGCCATTAAGAAGTTGTCTCTCCTTAAAAACTGTTCCTATTCATCATACTAGCTTCTAAATGTCACTCAGACTCAAAGAAGTTAATTTTCAGGTCAACAGTCATTGATAATATTTCCTACCAATAATGTTTCTGATCATCAACCTTTCAGTCACACCAAATAATGCAAATTATCCTCCCAGTTTGTCCCGATTCATTGGGTAAACAATGAACTGATTGATAATGTGAAACTCAAAACCACAAGATTGGTTGGTTGTTTAATGCCACGCTCAGCAATATTCCAGTTATATGGTGGTGGTCTGTAAATAATCAAGTCTGGACCATACAATCCAGTGATTAACATCATCATGAGCATCTATCTATGTAATTAGGATGAGTTGATATGTGTCAACTAAGACAATGAGCCTGACCACCAGATCCCCTTAGTCACCTCTTACAGCAAGCATGGGTTTCTGAAGGCCAATTCAAAGCTGGCTTTTTACAAGTAGGAACCACTAGAATGGATCCAGGGGTTTGAGTGGTGCACTTACAATAAAGAGGAAATATGTTTTTACTGACAATTTTTTAATCAGTGGATACTGAATGGCAATAGGACATACCACCGAACTAATCCGCCAGAGGCGTGCGTGTACTAGAGGTTATATTCTGTGATGGTTAAGCCATTCGAATGCGCTGCGAATTAATCCCAGCAAACAAAGGGAGATGACTCTATTTCAGATTTTAAGACAAGTGTCTATATCAGTTGCACAAGAAGTTTGACCTAACAATGGGGATATTTGATATTCAGGAAGGTTTTCTGTTCTACACTGCCATAGTAAAGAATAATCCACAATGCTCAGTGTTCATATTAATGCACAAACCTGCATTTTTGTACACAAGAAAATCATAAAAACATGCAAAAAATATTATGCATGTTTTGGAAGCACAGGTTTTGATCTAATTTTAAAAAGAATCTTTAAACAGCAACATATGATAAAAACAATAAATTTTGAAATGATTCTGGATTGTAATGAAAATTTCATGTGCAAAAATATTTGGACTACATATTTATAATTGTATTTGTGCACACATTCGTGTACAAAACCTACCACAAACACTGTTGCTCTTTGCTGCCTAAATGTGTACCAAATATTGGTTCTGGATATGGTAGATGTATGAATATTTATGTGTTATAGATCCAGAAAGTTTTCATACATGGTCTATCTGGACAAAAAGATCCATAAAAATTAGAAACACAGACTCATAAACCCAACTTAAATTTGTGATTACACTTTCTCTGTAAAGTACAGATTCTAGTCACTTCCAGGATTCAAACCCACACCCCCAGAGTTTGGCACACAGAGTCAGCTGCCTAACCCGTTCTGCCACCGCAACTTTGTGACTGACTTAGAGTTCAGGCAGTAAAGTGCTTCTCCCTCGAAATAATCAGTGCCTCAGCGGTCGGGCAATTTTGTGTTTAATAGTGTATGTGAATATATTTCTACTATGAAAACACTGTGTAGATTGAAGAACATTGTACTGGGAGAGCCCCAAGCTTAATTTTTAGCCTTGATATTCAATGATGTTGTTTCTATGGATGTTTTTCAGTATTTCTTAACCTTGACTGACATCAAATACAACATTACAGGTTTGAGTCCTGCTGGCCAGCCATGGCGCGAGATGCTATTGGTGTCATATTTGTCTTTAACCCTGATGAGGCCAACCACGATAAGGAGCTGGACACATGGTAAGCACCATGCTGTGTAAAGTGTTAATGCATACCCTGATTCAGCCACACCTTATTTTCTCAAGGTAGTTGTATCACTACAGTTTATTCCAAATGTAGCTATTCAGTACTTCCCTGGTGTATGTGTTGTAGTGCTTTACTGAGTGAAGGTCTCATTAGCGATATGATACTTCAACCTGGTGTAGTGATATGCCTAGTGGAGGTTTCACTTAACATATGGAATTTAAATCCATTGTGATATGGCTAGAGTAAGTCTCACGTAAGGAGATTAGATGCAAAATGTCAGAATGTGAAGAAGTTGCTAAATTTGGTATCATTATGTAGAAAAAAGGGTCTTGAATCGAATTATGCCTTTAAAAATAGCAAGTCACCATGGCATATGTTTGACAAGTGGTGCCCCCTTGAGGCACCATCTGTTAAGAGTAATATGTCAGTAAGAATTCCTGTAAAAGTGAATTGTTTATTTTTTATTATTGAGTATGTGTTTTTTATAAAGATATTTCAGCACTGATCAATTTTCAAGGCAGTATGTAGGATTTGATATTTTAATTAATTTCTAAAAAAATGGAATTTAGAAAAATATTGATTCAGTATGAAAAAAAGGATTTTTATAATATCAAGATTTTCTTTATAAAGTGAATTTTCATATAGTAAATTCACAATAGATTAACATTCAAAATTAAAAAGAAATTGTTACCAGAGGGTATCAAGATTATCTTCAGTTGAAACAGCATACCCAAATTAAATTTGATAAGGGCAGATAACACTTGCCCAGATTTACCTCAGGATAAATGCTTGTTTGATCAAAATACAAGTATCATGAAGTATTATTAGAAGCAAGATAAAGGAAAATAAGTGCATGACATAAAAAACTAACCGATACATGCTCCTACTGTCACATCCCGCTGCATACAGTATGCGCACAATCAAACGTGATGACTTCTTTAAGGCATGATACTTAAATCTGCTGTTGTGATATTACTGGTGTGTATTCCACTTAAAGTATGATACTTCAATCCGTTGTGATATCACTTCTGTATCATCCATCAAAGTATTTCTGCATAAAATCTGTTGTAGTGATATGCCTGTTTTAAGTTTCACAGACAGTATGATGCTTAGATCAGTTGCGATAATACACTTTATGATGATTGGTCAAGATTATTGGGAGCTGAAATGCATCAGTGACAGTTTTAACCCTCTGTTATTGGAGTTTACACATGGCAGTGCTGGACCTATTGTGATTTCCCATCTGGGATGTATTAGCTCTATAGTTCTATGATTACTGAGGTCTGATTTTTTTCCCCATTATAATTGTAGCTTTGATAGCTGTTGGTCAGTTGAGGTGTGTAAGTTACAAGTGTATTCATAACCTACAAGAGCTTTGTGTAAGTATGCCCACAAGTATTGTACACAAAAACGTAGACATATATACAGATATTTTATTAACATTAAGCCACAAGTTATAAAATAAAGAAGAAATATTGTTTGTTTCTTTATTTTGTTTGTTTATATAGCCAGTTACTGGAGTTTTAGAGTGAGGTTTAAATGTATCAGTTTTATTATGATAAGTATTCCTATGTATTATTTGATTCTCTTTTCCCATACTTTAATGTCATGAGCTAAGAAAACAAAGGTCTTTGTGAGCAGTGATTCAAGATTTGATATATTTTTAGTAAAGTTTGGGTTTCAGTGTCATGCATTACAAACAGTTCACATCAGAGACTGGTGAGTTTTTGTATGGGAGGGGGGTTGCTGTTGGAATGAGGCTAGGGGGGAGGCCTTGGAAACTAGGGGAGTGGGATATTAGGAACAAATGAAACTGAAAAAAGAAAAAAACAATGAAATTCATTGCAAGTATGAAAGGGTAGGTCCCAAACAAATCTAAGTTCTGATTTTCAAAGAAATTAATTTTATGGACTCATCATTTATCATGTATATTATATGAGGAGCATGACATGATTTTAAGTGAACTATATTTGTATTTGTTTTCATTTTTTCTTTGATTTCTAATTTCTATTTTTAATCGATTGTTTTATTTTAATTGAATGTTTTACTGAGTGGAGATAGTGAAAAGCTGTTGCATAAAATTTAGTGTCAGGAACAAAATATGATAAAACCGATTCCAATGGTGCTATCCTCCCCTGAAATAAATGGCCTGTTTTTGTAAGTCATGGTTCTCATTATTCGTATATTTTGCATGAAAAATTGTAGTCACTTTGTTAATCACATTGAGAATGAATTTTTCGACATGATCACTGCATTGGTCTGCATAATAATGTGGTACACTCACCTGCAAATGGAGGTAACGTGCATGTATAGTTTCACCTTTGTACTTTGTACATGAAAGGCAGAACTGCCATTTTTGCACCAACCTACCTCCCATTTTAGGATGAACTACTTTTTGTCTGTGGCGGGTATCAAAGCCAGTAATAGTGTGTGCTTCGCCCATCACAAACCCTCTGCCTCAGACCGTATCAAATGTAAAGGGCGTGAGTATGGAAAGGGAAATAACTCTGTCACTGTTTGTCTGCACTGTTTCCCAGCATGCAACCTAAACATGAGCTTTTGAATATTTGTCTTTATGTTGTCATTCATTATTAATTTTGTTGAGGGGGTTTTATCAGTCTCAATGTCAATGTTAGCATTGTGTTCTGACTGTCTAAACTCTGGGGGTGAAATGAGACAATGCTTGTTAAAGAGAGACACGAAAAAACAAATTTATCAAACAAACATCCTGCAACTCATTTGGTGCAGATCAGATGTCAAGATGAACTTGATCAAATACAATGACTTGAAAACAGAGGTGTGTTTCCAAGTCGTGGGGGCTGTGGGTTAGCCTAGTGGTTAAGGCATTCACCCATCATGCTGAAGACCTGGGTTCAATTCTCCTCATGGGTACAATATATGGAGACCATTTCTGGTGTCCCCTGCCATGATATTGCTGGAATATTGCAAAAAGGGGTGTAAAAGTTATACTCACTCACTCCAGGTGTTGTGCAACTGTTGTATTGTACATGTTGTAGCTATGCTCATCATATGAATTAACATAATGTGTCTCAGACAAATAGGTGGTACAGGTATATGTTTGTCATGGTTACATTAACACACTGAGCGTTTTTCTAATACCATGATTGCAGCTGTTTCTCTGTCAAGATGCTTTTCTTGTATCAATGGAGATGTGCACTGTCTGGCACATTGCGTTTCAACATGCACCCATCCAACCCACTTCCTTAAATATCCACCCTGTTATCACCCTGGTCTGTGTTCACACAGAAACATGCACCTACCCTCCCAATCTACTGGGTAAAACAGTACTGAATTATTCACCTTAAACAGAAGGTTTCCTTGCCACCCCAATGGAGGACTGACAACATCCACCCTCTCATACAGCATCTTTATGCTTTTCCATCATTATTCAGCACCATACATTCAAAACTACATCTTATTGCCAACCAGGTCAGACAGTGAAATCACACCATGGCAAAATTCTACCATCCCTGTTATAGACAACAGCTATCTCACAACAATGTCTTTCCATCCGACCTATGGACAGCATCTTACCATCCCTTTTATGGACCACCCCATGGCAACATCTTACCATCACTTATCAACAAGATCCAAACCCAGAATCCAAACAACATTCTGTTGTCAACAATTCCCCAAGACCTGTTCCAACGGTTCCAGCCTGCAATCAGTGTTTTGGTGTTAACCCTTGATGCCTGTATGACTTGCACCTACTCTGTACATCCAGGTATAGCTATTTCGTGGAGCAGCAAGGGTTAAGGGAGTACCAGAGCATCGTGTTCGCACACCACAAACCCCAAACTTCTGACCAGGAACGCGTGCAGTTGTGTGAGTAAAACACACCTCCATCACTTACCTCCCTTTGTTAGCAGTAGTTCGTCTCACTAATAACATTAACATTGAAAAGACCTCTTAGATAAATTGCTATTATACCACAGCCTATACCAAGGTTTTATTTAAGATTTGTGGAAGGAACTCCTTTATAAAAATATCATGATATGTTGCTGCAATTCTCTCCCAGTAAAACACAAAGTCTTTATCTTTTCATTTCTTATCTCACACTTCCTTTCATATAAAGGCTAAATAAAAATAGTGAAATGTTTCTCTGGCATCGGCGCTTCACTTTTATTTGTGCACATAACACATTTTTTATTGCCATTTAAGAAAGTAATTTTGACGTGGGTGCATACCAATCATCACTATAAGAATGACTGTCTGTAAGAATGAGTGTGACTGAATCTACAAGTCATTAACACGTGCTTACCTTCCCAAGCTGTATTTCTGAGTGAAAAAATTTAAATAATTTTTCCTCCCGCATCACTTTTTTTTCAAAAAGAAAAGAAAGGAAAAAAAGTCCTACCACCCTCATCACTTTTGAAAAAAATGTGCCTGAGAAACATTTAAATTTTTTTATGCAGCCTGATACATTTTGCATTTTATGTCATTACAAGCTGAAAATCACTAATCTGTACTTGAATGTTGTACTTGTTGAAGGCTGTGGGGCAATTTAATGTACTTCCATTATAAAGATTATTGTAATATGTTTCTATATAGTGTTGTGATGTTAGCCTGCATATCATACATGCTTATAATGTGCTTGAGTATTGAAATGTTTATTTTAAACAGTTATTTGTGTAAGTTTTCTGTTATGAAACACATCTTTGCATTCCAACTGCAGCAAGACAGCCGATGATGCTCTGTAACCCATTCTTGTCATGATAATTATGTGACTGATGTGATCAAGTGGTCAGACCCGGCTGACTTGGTTCACACATGTCATTGTGACCCAGTTGCTTTGATTTGAGGTTATATGTGATGTCAATCACTGGTTTGTCAGGTCCAGATTTGACTGTTGACACAGTATTTTTGTTCATCAGCAAGCAAAATGCTTTGGGAATAATAATCAGCAAAACAATAATTTACATTATATCCTGAACAATCATTAATCACTTTTTATGATGCACTCACATACAGAAATTTTCAAATTACTTTCACAATTATCATGGTCAAGTCTTATTATATGTTATCACTGATTAGAAATAGCAAGACAAGAGAAACATGAGTCTCCAGTGTGTGAAATAACCACTGCCCCACTAACCCATGGCTAGTAAATATCCAGTCAGGCTAGTAAATGTCAAGACTCACTGGCTTGACTGGCTAGTGAATTTTCATGGGGTCATTTTGAAATAAGTCACTCAGTCTGAGTAATGGTTATAATACACTTTTAAATCATGCAAGATTTTGGTCTGATGCATGTTTATCATATTAGCAGCTTGACGATGAAACCTGTGTCACGCTGATGATATCCTGTTTTCATCTATATTTGGTTTGCTTAGTTTCTACATTCAATTTTTCAGCAAGGGAATTGTTTGATGTGCCAGTACTTTTCAGGGACAGCTGACCCGTGAAGGTCCTGGGGTAGAAGAGGCCTTCAGCAACCCATGCTTGCCATAAGAGGCGACTATGCTTGTCATAAGAGGCTGTCAGACTCGCTGACTTGGTTGACACATGTCATCAGTTCCTAATTGCGCAGATCAATGCTCATGTTGTTGATCACTGGATTGTCTGTTCCAGACTCGATTATTTACAGACTGACGCCATATAGCTGGAATATTGCTGAGTGTGGCAAAAACTAAACTCACTCACTCACACTCACTCGGGGACAGCCAGTCTGACTGGCTAACAAAATTTGGAAACTAATTTCACACACTGTAAGTCTCTAACATCTCTTTGTAGAAATTTCACTTATGTATCTTTTCATGACATCTTAGAAGGTAAGTTGTCACAAAAGAGATGATTCTTTCCATTTGTGTGGTTATTTTGAGATCAGTAATTTCAGTTACTTAGTGTTTTATCATAAATATGACTAGACTTTTCATTGTCATCAAAAGAACTACAGTTTGGTGCTCAGAGTTGCCAGAACCCATTGATCTTTACTCACAATATCAATCACTAGATTGTCTGGCCAAAACTTAATACAGCTAGCTAGAATATTGGAGTTTAGTGTAGAACAACAAACACCAGTCTGAAACAATATGATGTTGACAGATAGTGAGTGAGTGAATGTGTGTGTTTAACACGATTGGTTTTTTTCGTTGACAGCTGCAAGTTTCAGCAAGATAAAGACGGTTCACACAAACATTGAGGAGGACGCGGAAGGTGTTCGTCAGGAATTCTACCGGTTCCTGGGGACACTGGTCACAGCCATGACAGACAAACAGGAAGAAGAGGAGCTGAACATCATGAACAGCCGGTAGTGACATCATGAACAGCTGTCAACATCATCAACCGCTGACTGCAACATCATCCACAGCTGACTTAGTAACAGGAACACAGTGTTCACAAATGGTGTTTCAAAGTAACAGGACATTGGGTCCTGTAAGTTTCAGATGTCTGTCTAATCCACTGAAAATTCACAGGACCCAAGAATAAAAATGAAACACACCATTTAAGATTTAATGTTGCTTATAATTAGCATCGAAATTATTTACAAAAGTAAAATTTATAAACAGTGGACAAGTGTGACATGTCACATATGACAACTTCAGTTAATGTCATTGTGAAATATACAGTTATACATTGGGGCTGGCATGTTCCACTGGACCATTAGCAAATCTGACTTGTATGTCAGAGGATCAGACGCTGTTCGTGAACACTGTGAACATGAAGCAATTATTGTTATTTCACAGGGACAGATACTGGCAGCATCATAAACAGCTGTTAGCAACCTCATGAACTTAAGACCGCAACATCATGAAGGGCATATATATAGTAATGTAACTATTTAAATGTTATCTTGCATGGGATATTCAACAACTACTACTCATGCGCCCAGCATGTATTCACATTAACATACAATTTCACCGTGAAAGCTTATACATGCCATTTCAATTCTGTTACATTTGTAGTCGACCATCACCACAATTACAATTCTTATGGCGAGCCTGATATCATGACAGGTGCTGGAATTACGGCTTGGAATTATTGGTAGGAAATTGTCCTCCAACCCTCCCAGGGAGTCAATATTCTCTGTCTCCATCCTTGAGTTTGTCTTTTACTGCAGTTTATGACCTGCTTGTTAAATGGTTATGATGTACAGACTAGTGGCCCATGCTGCACTAAACAAGGCTGGACATTGTTTATGTGACAGATGGCTGTATAATGTTTCACAGTATTGCTTGAGATCTGGAGAACTAGACTCGTCTGTAGTGGGTGAACCTCATATCCTACACATGAGCCTTTATACTGTAGAGGGCTATCACAGACCTCAGTGATTCAAACCAGGCAGTGTAAAAGTGTATTGCTTTATTGAAATTTGTCATTCGTTTATCTAGTATTACAGCCCCAATAATAAATGGAGCTGTTGAAGAACTAGTCTTGCATTAGACTCCTTTTATATGCTTTCACATCCGGCAAATGTCACTGATGGAGGTAATCTAGTGGTTAAGGCATCTATTCATCTTGCTGAAGACCTGATTTCATTCCCCACTTGGACACAATGTTCAAAGCCCACTTCTGTCATCTCACTCAGGGTATCCATGTGGGCCTAGTCCTTCAAGCAAGATCAAAGAATATTGCTAAAAGCAGCATGAAACTGCATTCACTCACTGATACATTAGTATGTATGAATTTTGAGATTTAGGCATATGAACAAGCTCTTTAAAAGAACAAATTTGCCCTGGTTATCTTATGAGTTTATCAGCACCATTCACAACTGATGGGGCAGTGGGTTTGCTTTGTGGTTCAAGTATCTCACTTGTCATATTGAAGACCCAGGTTCAATTCCCTGCATGGGTACAGTGTGTCAATGTGTGAGCCCATTTTTGTTGTGCCTTGTAATGGAATATTGCTAAGAGTGGTGTAGAACACATGCTCACATGTGCTGCTTGTCACCAAACTCATAAATGTTGAAGACCTCTATTACTTCAAGAGACTTACTGACTTACCCTGATACTGAAGGAGAGTTAAACCCCACTCACTCACTTACTTAGAGCCCACATATACATAGTGATGTACCTGTACCAGATGTTTGCCCACAGACATTGATTCAGGATCAGCCACCAAGAAATTGTTTACAAACCACCCAAATTACAACCTCATATGAAATACAGGAGGCATTCTAGACCAATTAGGCAATTCGCCAATTACTTAAAGATCACCATGCTGTGTCTGCTCTGTGTACAGAAGTGAGTTATTCTGAACCAGTTTATTAGAGAACATTGTGGTCCCTCCGTCCGGGTGGAGCCTTTTCATTGAATGAAAGTTTTGATTCATGGCACATTCATTGCAAATATTTACAAGTCTGACAACAGGCTCTGTCAGTTGTTAGTCTGTTTCTTGAGGCCAAAGAACAAGTCCTGGGACTCCTTTCATGAAGCAGTGTTTACTAAGGTTTACCTTAACTTCCATTCTTTAACATTGCACTAAGGTTATCTTAGTGATTTACAATCACCTTAGTGCCCTGTGAAAGGAGACCGTGGGTATTAATTATTTAGCCTAGCAATGTATCAAGGGAAATGGCAGATGAGTAGTTAATGATGGTGATTTGGAGATTGGAGGTGCAAAAATGCTGATTTCGCACATGGGGAAGTCTAGAGATTGATAGGACCATCAAGAACTTGTTATGATGCACCCAACACCCATGCTTATCTGGTAACCAGGCATCTTACATCACCACCTTGCATCTGTTTCCGATGCTATGTGCGACTTATGTGACTATGATGATACAGGATGTTTTGATGGATGACAGGATTGGTCTAACTGAGACACATTACTGGGACAACGTGTGTATATGTTGCACTGTAGATAATCTGTGGACACCCACCTGTTTCAAGCAGAATCTATAAACAAAACATCTAACGATCTCTGTTGTAAGGGTGTTCCCACAGTGGGGGTCAAATTCGTTCACATGATGCTTTTTTCAACATAGGTTTTGTCCTAAATCGTTAATGTTGTTTCCATGGCAAGTGTGTGATACCAAAGACTATATGAGTCTGTGGCCTTTGTTGATGCTGTTGGGCGGTGGGGAAGAATGCTTGTTAAAGGGACTGCTTGTCAGACCTGGTTCGATTCTGACAGTGCATGAAGTCCGAGTCAGGTATCCTCCTTCCTTATCTTGCTAGAAGTCTGGTAAAAGCAGAATCCTTAACACCTTAAAACCCCTCACCACCTCCACAGAAAGTACGGTTTTACAATGTGCTGTTTCAGACACGCCCTCTAGAATCAGTGCAACGACGCGGCAGTGCAAACGACGTCAATTTCACGCATTTTGTTCTCCATTTCGGCTTGGAATAAACCGGTTTGACCTTTTATTGATATGATAAAGATAGGATGTGTCTAGTGCTTGTCTTACAAATTGTAGGGTGTTAAATGTTTCCTTACATTTATGGACAGATTAAACCGCTCACATTAAGCTAGTAACATTATCGGAAATGACATAAATCCTGAACATGTGTGATTAAATCCCTGGAGTTTTATTTCCAACTCTCACAATCATACTGTTAATGTTTGTCAATAACTGCCAAACAGCGACATTTTACACAGATGTGAGTTCACGGGATTTGGAGATCAGCGATACCCGTCATTTTACATACAATTATCGTCATCAAGCTTCTGTCAACTTTTATTATGTTTAATCATGCTCATAAAACGTCAATGCATGAGCTTGATACTGAAACCCTGGGTGATATTTATTGATGTTTAACATTATATCCATGATGTCTAACTGACACAGCGTTTCTTGTCACTAGTGGGAAACCAAGTAGTAATGCGTTCGCTCGTCACACCGAAAATCCTGTTTCGATTCCTCACCAGGATTCAATATGTGAATCCCGTTTCTGGGGTCCTTCGCCGCCATATTGTTAAATGCGGAGTAAAAACTCCCACATTCACTCTTGTCACTATAGTCAGTCTTGACATCGTCATCGGACCAGATAAGCAGGTTACCATATCCACCTCAGATAAAGTTACAACAAACATTAACGCGATAGTAACGTCCTATGTATTGGTGTATATTACGTTGTAAATCTCTTGATGTTCACCTTCACATTCCGTCCAGACATCTGTTGGAATAAATATTTTCCAGTTTCATTACTGGTTATTTTCACTATGTCTTTGTTGTTTTACTGATACTCGGCCTTATTCCAGCTACCGTATTTCCTCGATTAAACGCCTGGTAAGTATAATGCATCGAATTCCTACTATTATTAGCTTTGCGGTTACGCAGCAGGGATGAAGTGAGTGAGTTTGTGAGTTTAGTTTTACGCCGCACTCAGCAATATTCCAGCTATATGGAGGCGATCTGTAAATAATCGAATCTGGACCAGACAGTCCAGTGATCAACAGCATGAGCATCGATCTGCTCAATTGGGAACCGATGACGTGCCAACCAGTCGGTCAGCCCGACCACCCGATCCCGTTAGTCGCCTCTGACGACAAGCTGAGTCGCCATTTTCAGCTATCATGGTTAGGTGAAGACCTATTCTACCCCGGGCCCTCGTAGGTCCCGGGGTTAAAGACTGGAAAGAAATCTACGCATTTAATTGAGGAATTACAGTGTGTGATGGCGACCTGTTAGACGGTTGACCAGACAGTATTGTGGCTGATGAACCTATTCACACTGCAAAGCTCCACGATGTCAGTAAGTATTGCAGTCCTGTCAACTAGTCGCATCTTTCGTCACATGATGTTTACCAAGCAAACGAGTGACCGAATGCATGCAAAACCATCCTCATGATCAACATTTTAGTCTGCTTTCAAAACAAACGTGCCACGATTATTCTGATTTTTGTCTGACATTTTCTGATTTGTTTCCATGACCGCAGTCGAAGTTAGAATTCCGAACATTTCATAGTGAATCGGTGTGCGAAATAGCCACTGTCCCACTAGCCTGTAGCTAGGAAAAATCCAGTCAGGCGAATAAATCTCCAAAGTGACTAGCCCGACTAGCTAGAGAATTTTCATGTCATTTTGTACAGAGATCACTCTCGCCGACATAATACACTTGTAAATCATTACAGATTATGGCCTGATGAAAATGCTCATTATAGTAGCAGCTCAGTGATTTAACACGTGTCTACAGCCAAAGTTAGGGCTAGTGAATTATTTTGTGGGCTGGTAACTTTTTGGCACAGCTAACTCCATTATTTACAGACTTCCTGAATACAGCTGGAATAGTGCGACGAAAAACTAAACTCATTCACTCACTCACTCACTCCTTACAAGTAATACCACCCACCGTTGTAAGACTTCATGTATCTCATCAGACTGGAAAGTAAGTCAAGAACTATGATGCAGTATGTTAATAATAAGCAGGAATATAACGAACTCGCGCTGCATTTTCGACGATTTCATCCTTGCAGCATGAACATTCGAAATACAGGTGCTTGTAGTCCTTTATAATTGGTCAATAAAATTGATTCGTCAGAGTTTTGTGCAGTTGAACCATCTGTGATGCCATACTTGTATCTTGGTAGTCTAATTGTATTGTGTTTTGTCTGTTAGAGGAAAACATCGTGTTTCTGTTGGTATTTCGTGATGTTCCGTGCACGGTGTGTGTTCTGGAAAGGATAGTCAGTTGTTAATCAAGTTTACAGGGCTACAGGGATAAAGCTGTGTGTTTGGCAGGTGCCATGTAACTAACATGTGGCACACATTTCACACACTTTAAGCCGTGAGGTATATGTAAATTCTATGGCACTGGAAGTTCCTGAAGCAATGAACAGTAGTTTCAGTGCACGTGTTACATGCCCGGTACAAGATCAGCGCGTACTGCTTAATGAGGGGACCGCTTATATCTTTTTAGATACAGACGTTATTTATTTACATTTTTTTAAAGAGACCCGGAGATTTTATACTAGGATGTACGAAATGTCACATGATTTAAGGGGGGCAATACACTCGTAACTGTCCATGCCTCCTCAAGGCCATTAGATTTTAGGAGTCGGGAAGCACTCAAACATTCCTTTCAACGGAGAAATGTTCCCATTTGAGTAAACTCAAACTTACCCATTCGATTTACAGATGCGATACTCCCCATGTTGTACCAAAACAAAACAACAGAAGGAAGGGCGATACATTTACCTGTAAGTTTGTTTTATTTGCACTGAGTGACATAAGCTGAATAGAGAAGAGTGCAGGAGAAATTATCACTTCGTAGTTGTGGAATAAATCTTTCTCATCTTGTGTGATAGAGAATTACATTATACTATACTGTAAATACATAATCCCACACGTAATTAGTACTACTAAAATGCGGATCTTTGGTCACAGACAAAAAAAAGTCGATTCATAAGTATTACAGTTAACACTGTCATCTTGGGAGCACAGTACACATGAGCCTGAGGGGGTCGGGTGGTCAGACCCGATGACTTGGTTGGCACATGTCATTGTATCCTACGTGTGTAGATCGATGCCCATGCTCGTGATACTCTATGGTCCAGGCTCGATTATTTACAGAACGCCGCCATATATCGCCATGTGCGGCGTAAATCTAACCTCACTCGCTCCCTTAATGACAGTATCTTGTCGTTTGGACAGCTTGACAGCCATTTTACTGTTCAGCGAGGAATAGAGCCAGATAAAGCCACTCTTTAAGGGAGGAATGTTTAAGATGGGTCAGAACATAATGCAGTCTGCTGTATCAGTTTGCTACCACAGTCCGACGATCCATCTTCGTCATGCTGACCATCTTGGTGTGGCCCTGTGACGTGGAACGAGTGTTGCCGGAGTTTCTGGACGAAGACCGAGACGTCCTGAATGGTATCCGGCAAAAGATTTGTAAGAAGATGTCCCGAAACCGCTTCCCGACGGCGCAATAGAGGAAGAAATTCGAGGCGGAGTTAACGATCACCATGGTGTCTGCGAGGGCGATGAAGTTGTTGCAGAAGACGGAACACTCATTGTATTTGTTGAGGCCGCGGGTCATAATGAGGGAGGTGACGGAAAACAGCTCGCAGAAGAAAAACATTGACGTCACGGCCAACACCATTGCCGTCAGTCGCTGTCCCTTCCGCGCCCTAGCACCAGCCCGGCTGACCTCGAAACTTCTGCTCTTCTTAAGAGCTCTTATGAGCAAGACGTTGAGGACTACAAGAGTTGAAGCTGGGACGAAAAACTCCAGCGTGAAATTGACCCATACCATAAACACTTCGTTATACAAAAAGCCATTGCCAAAATCCGTTCTGTTAAAGACGACGTTTGTAGAATTGGTATCGGCCTGGTATTCATAGTAACTGGTGTAAGCCAGATACCTCGGTGTGTGGTACAAGATGCTCCAAAGCAAGATGGCGGTGCTTGCTTTCCAAGCTGCCGACCTGCTACACAACCGCGTCGCAAGGAGCGGTTTGACGACGGCGATGTAGCGTTCTACGGTGATAAGGACTGTCATATATGTTGTTCCTGTCTGGGCTATGTAGGAGACGTGGAAGAAATAGACGTATCCCGGCTTCAGCCAGCTGTTGTAGGACTCCGAGATGACCTTGCTGCCAGAGAGAGTAGGGAGCGTCTCCAGGATTACCTCCGACCCAAGTAACGTGGAATCGCACAGAGCCAGCAGTATCAGCAACAGAGGAGCAGACGACTTTTGTTTGTATTGGGATAGCACTATAATTGCCATTGTATTGGCTACAAGCCCAAATAAGGCAATCGTCGTACCTCCTATACCGTATATCCCTACTCGCCCTGTCCAGATCTCTGCACTGTATATTGCTTCACCCACGTCTGTGTCATTCTGTACGGTCTCTGACGTAATGTCAAAGATACTTTGTGTCACGTTTCTTAGCATATCTGATATAAACGTGCTCACGCTCAAGTTCTCTTGAAACATGCCGTCGAATACCAACAGTCTTTCACGTCTGACCAGACCTCCCAACTTCAGGGTCGTAAGCGGTGACGCTGCAGGGATGAGATCTTCTGGAGCAACACGACAGCGCTGCGATGTCTAGGTGATCTGGCACTATGTCGTCACTTCCTGGATCTGCAACGAATTTGAGTCGATAAGTATTCATGCATGTGTGTTCTTATATCATCTGAATTCCTGCTTTTACCAACAGATCCTACAACTGACCCCCGAGAGTCACGAGAGCCTCTGGTAATTCACTCGCGCCAACACCACTGCCAATGTGACTCCGTTCTCCTGTATTACGGCTGGATATTGCTTACCAGGGTAAACTCATTCACTCGTTATAACATGGCTCGGAGGAAAATAATGTATATGCAAGTGATTTATGTCGCTTTAGCAAAACCGACAAGCACTGACACGGCGTAAACTACATACAGTCGTAAAGAGGTATGACGTTTTAAAATACTCTTAGAAAAAAGTAGGTGAACTTCATTTTTCAATTTACAATTGAAATAATATATTAGATATATCGGAGTCATTCCATGTTTTCATGATAACAATGAATGTGTTTGTGAGTGCATCACCACTTGCACTTGCAAGTCTGTCAGCGAATACGCCGAGCAAGGGTGTCACTACAAAAACAGTAGTCTGACTGTCCTTGTTATACCACCAGACAGGCATACAGCATGTACCTACCATCTGTTTAGGTATTTGGTATGTCTCGTCCGAGGATCAAACCACCCTCAAACCACCACTAGACCAATCACTGGATTATCTGGTCTAGAGTCGATTAGAGTCGATCATTTACAGACACCCGCCATGTAGCTAGAATATTGCTGAGTGCAGCGTAAGCTATCCATACACACCTTCAAAGAACATGTGCACCCTGGATATCTTTCTAATTTTATCAGCACCGTTCTAATCTGGTGGGGGCGGCGTGGTAGCCTAGTGGTTAAAGCGTCATGTCGAAGATTTGGGTTCGATTTCCCATGTGGGTACAATGTATGAACCCATTTTAGGTGTCCACCGTTGTAATATTGCTGGAATATTGCTAAAAGTGGCGTTATACCATATTTGCCCATTTACTGACAAGAGCAGGGATCTCACCACTACTGTCGGAGAAAATTGAATGGTCTCTTCATAGAAAACCTTCCACTCTCATTATTGTCTCCCCAAGACAAACACTTAATATCAAACTTTCAAAATATCGGTTATACGGCCCCTGGAAGCCAAATGCAGCGTCCAGTTTATTACCTGTCCGGGTCCTGCTGGCATGGTCAATAACGGTGTTGTAATTGCATACGGGAATAAATGCTAAAGGTCAGGTGAAATTGACGAACTGTCGTGTCGAAATAGAATCTTTTGTTATGGACACAAAACTAAAATGAGACATTGAAAATATGGCATTCAAGTCAGTGAGTGTACTTGGTAGTACGCCGCTTTTAGCAATATGCCAACACGACGGTGGGTCAACGGAAATGGGCTTCACACATTGTAGGCATGTTTAACATGCTAGGTACGCGGGTGTGTTGCATTTTCACTATCCCTTTCCATAACATAATAGGAAGCAAACAAATGTCTATATCGGCAATTCCTAAAGACGGCCGTCTTCAAAATATTGACTCTGCGAACTGAGTAGAGGCCTTATCGTTAAATAAATATGGCCGCGGAAGAAAATGGAATTTTGCGTTGATGGGGCGGTAAATATCAGTATCTTGATTGTAATGGGTCTGTTATCTATAACTGACTTAGTCGGTGCCGATCTATAAAAGGTTCACTTCAGTAGTCATCGCCGTAACTCCCAATGTGTGAAACTAGTGACCTACATAATCCCTAACACCACCAAAGTTGACATGACGGTACTCAAGAAATCCCAGTTCCAAAGACGAATTGATAACAGATCATTGCAATGTAAATCACAGGTTTGCGAATCTCTGTTTGGACAATACATTTCTAAGTAAGAATCTACACATTTGCAATCGTGAATTGTTATTATATGTTATGATTAATATATATTTCAAATTTGAAAGAAATCGGCGAAAAAAATGAATATTTTAGAAAATTCTACCGCTACACTCATGACATAAACTACATGTATGTATAAAGAGTATTTTATGTAATGAATTTTCTAAAATATTCATTTCTTCGTCGATTTCGTTCAATTTTTTATCATATGTTACACACAATTTATTAAATCAATGTACGATTGCAAAAGTCTAGATTTTTAAAAAAAAAGAAGTATTGTCCAACCAGATATTTGAACCCATATGTGAAAAGTACTAAAATATGATTAAGTATTACCAAGAGAGACGAACAACTAGTGTCTTAGACCACAGGTTTTAAAAAACATTTTACGATGGCCCCGACTTGAAACGCTTTACCGTCCAACATATCTAGACAAGGTCTAGATATATTGTACTGTGAAGCGTTTCAAGTCGGGGGTCATCTCAAAATGTTTATATTTTCTAAAACAATCTATAGTCCTCGCAATGACGCGAAGACCTGTGACTTAGACCCGTCTCCGCCAAAGAATTTCATTTCGTGAATGAGTATGCTCTAAACCCGCTTTTAGACCTATTTCGGGATCTTTATTTTCGAGACTTTAGTCTTCCTAAAAATTCTTAACTGTGATCGTAGCCAATGTGATAAGAAAGCTTCTTAGGGCAACACATGTTTCCAGAATATATACCCTGGTATATCTCGGGACATCCGAATCGGGGTCAATACATGGTACCGTTGTGGGAAATCGAAACCGCATCTCTACACTGACACACGGATGCTTTAACCTCTAGGCTACCACCCCAAACCGACTTAATAATACACTGGACAAAAATAGTTAGGAGTATTTGTAAATTTTGAAATTATGAAGAATGATATATTTCCTTTATTGACACAGTGATGAAATACCAGTCATAGAAATACCAATATCCCTAACTTATTTTGTCCAGTATAATATGATGTTATGTCCGAGATTTCACTTTCTCAATGTAAGTACACATTCTGGTACTTTTTAGGGCTTTGTTTACAAATGTCATCGTATCCCAATACTTACGAGGACAATCAGTTGATTGTCAGGTCCAGACTTGACTGTTTACAGCTGGACTATGGCTGAATGTGGAGGTTAACAACAATTCTACCATAACTTTAGTAAATACTTGATTGTGATTGGTTAATCAAAGTCATTCAGAGGTATATGACCAGTATATATAAGTAATATTAATGGTACATTTCTCATGTGCATTACTCCATGCACAATGCATGCTCGAAGCGCCCAAACAATCTGATTATTATTACCCTGATTAACCCAAGTTGCCTGTTGGGCGCTAGAAGGTAAGTGGTTTCATTATTTATTCTAACGGGTACCCATATTCTGCAGGCTGAACAGGGGCAATTTTGAACAATCTCATTTGCCTAAGGGGAGACCAGATGTGTTATGTGCTTCGTTGTCGGGATCGACTGAAGCCCTTGAAACTCTCAGGAGTCAAGCTGACCGAGCTCCCCACATGGGTACAATATGTGAAGCCCATTTTCTAGTGTCGCCTGCCGTGATATTGCTGGAATATTGCTAAAAAGCGGCGTACAACTAAACTCACTCACTCACTCACTGACCGGGCTCGATGGTGCTTAACTGCAACTGATTCGTGACCTCGGCTTTGTGCACAGGGCCACGTGTCTTCGCGCATTTTTGGAATGTTAATAATGCGGTAATGGAATGGAATATAAACATATCGTGTTGGAAAATCAGGGGGAATTAACGACATTACAATTGCTCTAAATTTTTTAAACTGAACGCGTAGCCTAGTATAATTTTGTTAGAGCTGTTAGATCTATAATTTGGTTATATACCGCTGATTTTCCAACACAGTATCTTTCTTCTAAACAAAGAGAAACTTTTAGGGGCAAGTCCTGTTTTGGATTCGAACCCCACTCTCTGACTTCCCCTGTAAGGCAAGATGATGGAACAGTACCTACCACAGTTCGGCAGTATCCTGGACGTGGGACGTGGTAGCTTCCTCGAGGCTATGATGGTGGAGGGAGATTGCGCTCCGCTAATATTCCCGGATCGGCTTCAGGAATCTGATTTACAGATGGCATTGACAGCCCATCATATTGTAATTGACGCCACTTATCCGTCGTGTTAGAACATGAGATGGTCATATGTCTCGCAATAACAGCCCGTTGTTAATGTTTGCACAAGTTCTTGATGTCGTCTGCTGTCGAGCTAAATTGAAGAGAGCAAACGACTGGATCCGGCACGTGCGACGCGCGTGAAATAGCGTTGTGTGTTTGTCTTGGACAGTTATAGTTCCAAAGATGACAGGCAGTGTATTTTGTAAGCAGGCTGGTGTCGTTAATTGAGTTCTTGGGCTCTCGGTAATACCCTCATGAGTAACGTCTATTAAATACACTTGCCGCTTGGTTTTAGAGTTAACAGGCCTCTGGCAATCCTATCTCCTTTGTATATCAGCAGGATGTTCATTCAGTGATGTAAATAGTGTTTAAAACAAGTCAACATTATTCAAGGTGTCCGTAAATAAATCGAGTCTGAATGAGACATACCTACGGTTGATATACTGAGCATCGATCGTTGACGTAGAGTCTTATGACAAGAAGGAATCATTGTACGGAGACATGGACGGGACGTGGGAATATTTCTGTCACAATAAAAGGCAAACGTTACCAGAGGATGTACATGGATCTAGTCTCGGCCCGTATCCCAAATGTGAGTGAGTTTAGTTTTACGCCGCAGTCGACAATATTCGACCTATATGGAGGCGCTCTTTAAATAACGTTGCTACATTTCAGCAGGGGGACACTTTGACTGTGTAGGGCTTTGGGGTTTCTATGAACCCGTCATCTACAGCTGTCGGTCGGTCCTTAACGATGACGCTGACAATACCCCGTAGGAAGATAGTATCGCTTACCCTCCACGACCACCATTGTTACATAAGGCATGTCACACAACTCATTGTAGCTATTGTCCATCAGACACTCCCTGTAGTCATCATCAATATGAATTCTAATGCATGGATGCCACGTCAGTCCCGACCTTGGGGTTATGGGCGTCGTCATTGCTTTCACTAACCTCAATTGAAAACAATGCCACGGTTACTAGTCTGTCTCACAGTCTCCGAACTACATTATTTTCACTACCGCCTAGCCCTCCCTGCAATGCTGAACCCTAAATGAAGCAAGTACAGAATTCCCCAGGTTCTGAATCCCTGGTCTCCTGGGAATTCCTCTCCAGTCTTTATGGGTTTGTTTGTTACGATCAACATTATATATATTCAGGTTGTAGTCTAATTTCAACCTTGAGACAATTACAGCCATAATTTCACTGCTTTGTCCTTCACGCCAAACTGATTTTGTCTTGCACTTGCGTTATATATACTGGGCAAAAATAGTTAGGGATATATGTAAATTTTGACATTTTGAATAATGACCTATTTATTCATTGACACACTCATGAAATATCAATCATAAAAATACCAGTATCCCTAAGTTATTTTGTTCAGTATATATTCATTTCTTTAACTGTCCACAGGTTGGTATGGTAGCGGTGGTTAAAGCGTCCACTTGTCACGGTTGAATCCCATTGCTGGTATATCCCTCGTCATTTTGCTGCAAAACCAAATTCTACCAATTGAAAACACTCTTACAACCTTCAAATCTGTAGGTTTCCTCGATCCTTCAACTGCTAGGGGTACCCCATCCCTATTCCCCTACTCTAACCGTTTACCCGTTACGTTAATTTTTACATCAAATTTCTAGGAAATGGCAATATATTCTTCAGCTCGGAGGCTACATTTTCGATTTTTTTCAATATCGTAACCAGGCATTATTTTCAAAAGGAGTGACAACATAATTATACCTCACTCTTCAAAGACAATACAACATTACAAAAAGTAGTTCCACATTCCAATGGGGTCATTGAGGTCATGGTCGGATAACTGACCAATGAAATTCGTTTTAGAGTTTATTACACGTGTGCAACATATGATTTTTATGTACTCGGTTATGTTTCACTGTATGGATAATAATTAGGTATAATTATGCAGTCTCTTATTTTGAAAATAATGACATCGCCATTCCAACCGTTATGTTGGTATAGAAAAGTTGATGACACTTTCACTGTCCTAGATCCCAGCCACAACCCTGCAGAACTCCTTGACCACCTTAACAAACCGCATCCAGTTCACGATTGAAGTAGAAGCCCAACACAAGCTGCCATTCCTAGACGTATCCCTTGACAACTCATCTGAAAGAATCGTTCCCACTGTCTATCGAAAGCCCATCCACACTGACCAGTATATCCACAACCTATCCAAACACCATCCACAAATAAAGCAAGCCATAGTCTCCACCCTAGCCAGACGTGTCAAAGCGATCTGTGGCCAAGCCCACCTCCAAGACGAAATTGACCACCTCAAGGGAACTTTCATCACCCTCAATGGATACCCAAAACAACTCGTTGACCAGACTATAGCCACAACTCTCCAGCATCAGAACGACCGCCTCCCTAAACCTGAGCTTGCACCCATCCGAGTCAACATTCCATACCACGGCAAGATAAGTCATCAAATCAGTCGACTCCTCAGAAAAACTGCCAGTGTTGATGTGACCTTTTATTCTGATAAGACATTGAAAAACATCCTTAGAGCAAAATGGAAGAGGTGGCAGTGATGGCAGTGATCAAACCAACCCCAACCCCAGAGACTGCATCTACAAGATAAACTGTGATTGTGGCAGCAGCTACATAGGTGAAACCTGCAGACCATTCAACATCAGACTCAAAGAGCACAAAACTTCAGTAAGAAAACTAGATCTGAAATCGGCCCTATCTGAACACATCGTCAACTATCCAAACCACTCCATCAACTGGAAAAACACCGAGATCCTGGCTTCCAACATCAGTGATTGGCGGAGAAAGAAGCTTTGGGAAGCAATCAACATCAGAAGATTAGAACCTCAGATCAACAGAGATCAAGGCGTGTACCTACCCTCTGCCTGGTGTTTCAACAAGGACTCATAGTCTCTCAATCTATCAGCTGTACTGTTAAAACATTCCTCCTTTTCATCTCTCCTCTGTGATTGTACATACCTAATTACATTATGTGCTTGTACATACATCTTACCTCTCTGGCTTCATGTATACCTACATATATTCTGCAATGTTACCTATGCTCATTATCCACCTGAAGAAGGGACAAGAATTAGCCTTGAAACGTCGTGTTAAAGGAATTAAAGAAGTTGTCATCCATAGTGTCTTGTATTACTTCACCAACTTCTAAATGCCTTTGAAGAATTTCAATGAAATGCTATCAAATACAAAACGTTACAAACAAATTTTCACACACCGTGTTTATTGATATTAGATTTCATGAAAAATACAAACTTCATGAGTAAACATTCATTGTCTGTTTACATTTGCTAAGTTAACTCAATCGCAGACAACAAGATGGCTTCTCCCATCCCTGTCAACAGTCTCGTTCAAATAGATGGCCAGCTAAAGGGTCGTGTTATCAGTGTTACACAGCCCCAGAATTCCTTTAACGTGTTCGTTGTGCAAAGTGCCAATGGTGTTAAAGAAGTTCCAAGATACAGAATTATAGGAAGTTACCTGGGACTGTAACATCACCGCATTGTGAAGCAAACAGTGACATGCATCTACCCATGCAAGTACTCAATGATCTCCTTAATGACAATTTCTCTGATGAGCCTAAAGTCGAAAGATTTCGGGATGATTCTGACATTGAACTACAGGACTTTCTGAAGGAAAACGAAAACACTGCTAAAAAGACGAAATATGACCTTACTATCTTCAATTCGTACATGTCTTCCATGCACAAGGAACACCGACAAATTCATGACATTCCCCCCACTGAGCTCAACGGAATTTTAACAAACTTTTTCATGAGTGCCAGAAAAGTTAATGGCGAAGAGTATCAACCAGCTACACTACGTGGCATGCTTGCCAGTTTTGACAGACATTTAAAGCAAGCCAATTATGGTAGGTCCCTAGCGACTGATCCCGTTTTTGGACAAATGAAAACGGTACTCATATCAAAATAAAGACAGATAATGAGAGATGGAGAGGGTAACTTACCAAATAAATCTGAGGCCTTGACAGACGACGAAGTAAACAAATAGTGGAATTCTGGGCAGTTGGGTGGTGACAATCCTGAATCCATAATAAACATTTTGTGGTGGCAAAACACAATCTACTTCGGGATGCGGTCTTGTGCATCCCACCGCAATTTATGCTGGGGTGACATTTCACTTAAGACCGACACTGATGGCAGGGAATATCTTGAGATGTCCGAGAGGCAAACGAAGACACGCACTGGGGCCGATCCAAGAAATGCGCGAGTCCTTCCTCCTCGGGCGTGGGCCAATGACGAAAATCCAAGCAGATGTCCGGTTGCCATGTACAAACTGTACAAATCTCTTAGACCATCAGATCACTGCAATTCCGACACACCTTATTATCTTGCCACAGCTTGTAAGTGTGGACCGCTTCCTGGTCAAATATGGTTTAAGCGACAGCCCATAGGTAAAAATAAACTCGGTTCGTTAATGAAAAGGATGACAAGTGGAGCACACATCACTGGCGACAAACGGCTAACTAACCACAGTGCTCGCAAACATTTGATTCAGAAGTTGCAGGACAATAACGTAGCTCCAACGCATATCATGCAAGTGTCTGGACATACAAATGTACAGAGTGTGAACAATTATTCACGGATTTCTGATGCACAACACAGGGAAATGGGAAATCTGTTGTCTTCAACCGGAAATCAACCTGCCCTGCTTCCATGCTCGCTTCTCGCGTCTTCAGTCGTTCCATCATCTGAAGTTGTGCAAACTAAATCCACATCCCAATGCATATCGTACACAAACACAAGCAAAGACTTGTCTAGTGATGTTGTTCACACTATCCTCGGAGGTCCAATATACGGGGGTACATTCCACATCAATATTGGCAAGTCTTCTATGGTTCTATGATTGAGACATGACCGGTTACAAAACGTCGCCGTGTTGCTCGCTCTCCTCTCTATCAGTGACTCTTCTGACGAGTAACTTTCTCATTAACAATGTTTCCAGTTATACAATTCTAACAGTTACTTAAGTTGATAAATATACAATTTCAATTCAAAATGTGTTTGTGTTTTTTGTCTTCGTGCAACAGTAGCCAGTCAATATGTCGCGCTCTTTACTTAGTACCATTACACAGAGGGTTTACGTCCATAGTAACGTATCATTGTTTTCATACGCGACCTTGACCTTTACGTCAAGCGGCAACAGCTGATTTCATTTTACGTGGACTTCGTTAGAATGAAGATTTTTTATGGATATCAACTTCTTTATGAGAGAACACAACGTTTCGGAGTTAATGCTTACTCCTTCATCAGGTGATTGAGAAAGGGATACAGAGGTGTATTTATATGTACAGGTAAAACAATAACAAAGTAACAAGTGGAATGAGTTAACGAAAGCTAGTATAAACAAGCACTGATAGGAAGCCGATAGTTAAGATAACAATGATGGAAGCCAATGGTAATGCATTACAGTTGATTGGATATGTTTACATAACATGATTGGGGATAAGGATGGAAGCCATCAACCGCGACCAAGGAGTGTACCTACCAAGTGCCTGGGACTTATTGATAAATTAATCTCATCTACCTGTGTACATTCTATCTATGTAATTCATGTATAGCCTATCTACCCGAGTACATACTTGTGTTTGTACATCACCAACCCTCATGTAACATGCTCACCCCCTATCGTGTGTTATGTACATCATCCTATCATGCGTAATGTATCACCATTGGCTTCCATCCTTATCCCCAATCATGTTATGTAAACATATCCAATCAACTGTAATGCATTACCATTGGCTTCCATCATTGTTATCTTAACTATCGGCTTCCTATCAGTGCTTGTTTATACTAGCTTTCGTTAACTCATTCCACTTGTTACTTTGTTATTGTTTTACCTGTACATATAAATACACCTCTGTATCCCTTTCTCAATCACCTGATGAAGGAGTAAGCATTAACTCCGAAACGTTGTGTTCTCTCATAAAGAAGTTGATATCCATAAAAAATCTTCATTCTTATGTATTTTCACTTCTAAATGACATTCAAAGACCTGGTGGACTTCGTTGTTTAGAAGAAATTAACACACTCGCTCGTGTACTAATCTCTATATCTTCAAAGACAATACAACATTTTTATCGTGAGAGAAAACACATTATTACGGGTCCGGGTACTGAGACGGGTACCCGGGTCCAACTAATTACCCACTCATCCCGGGTATCTGGGTTGGCCGCTCCAGCCCAACTAACGACCCTTCAGCTGTACAAGGCTTCAGCTGGCAAAGACAAAGAAAGGATTTAAAGATTCCAACATAGCCGAACTTGACACCCACGGGGGAGCATCAATCAAGATCTGGGGTTGGATCGGTAGATCTGGAAGAACCGATCTCAGTGTGATACAGCTTAGCAACATGGATGTGAGCTACGAAGATGATATTCTGTAGGTGGACATGAAACTCTATTTTAGAACATTCTGACTTCAGCGCTCCCCATGGGGAGCACGGCTTCATTGTACCAGAGTCGTTGTTTCATATTCGGGTGAATGAGTTTATCTGCGCATGAGCATCGATCTGCGCAACTAGGAACCGATGATATGTCAACCAAGTCAGCGAACCTGACCACCCGATCCCGTTAGTCGCCTCTTACGACGCCTTTTATAGCAAGCATGGGTTGCTGAGGGCCTATTCTACCCCGGGACCTTCACGGGTCGCTCTTACAAGCACAGTCGCCTTTTATGGCAGGCATGGGTTGCTGAAGGTCTATTCTACACCTTGACCTTCACGGGTTTCATACTCGGGACTGGAGCCCAATGGACTGAAAGGAGTTCCACATGTGGACATGATACAAATGGTAAACTTCAAGAATCACTAACCTGACACACAAATGGTAAACTCCAGGATTTCGCACAAATGGTAAACACCAGGATTTCACCAACATGGCAAACTTCGGGATTTCACGCAAATGGTAAACCCCATGAATTAACTACCATCGTAAACTCCAGGAATTGCTTGCTATGAGAAAATCGAAACGAAACGCCATAAGGAACGAAATGGCAAAATATAGCTTGCCTCAGCTTGATGTTAATCAGGCCATTGTGCCTGATTTGTGGGACTACTTAGAGTCCAGGGGATACAAAACAAATGCAACAAAACGGGGTATTTTGTAAAAAAATGGCAAGGAATGTGTAAATGTCCAATAATTAACCGAATATGATACATGAATTTGAAGCAATCATTGTCTTTTTTCTGAAATGGAGATTGCCTGTACAGTTATTTGTCACTATTTAATTTAATTAAATGTCCGTGAAATAAATATATATGTCTCCTTTTATTATATTTATGTCACTAATAAGTGAGTAACTGAAATTTGAAAAAAAGCACCCATTAAATATTTGGCTGTGGCGGCTGAAGCGATGCAAAACTAGCGCAGGTTACGTCCCTTGAATTGCTGCTGTATAGATATATACTACCGACAGAAAATAAGGGAACCAAGAAATTGAATGTAAATGACTTTGACTGTGACAGGGTCCGTTATCGTGGCGTATCTCCCAAACGCAACATCCAATGACAATGGAATTGCGCATAATGCATGCCCAGCACGTGCTACACGTGCATACAGAAGTTAACTCCTGTAAATGTAGTTTGAGAAGTCGCAATCACTAATGCAACAGAGATTGACACTTACTGACAGAAACGCCTCCGAGGCAGTATCTCGGTGAAGCAACAAAATGGAGAAAACCGACTCTATCAAGCTCGTCTGAAAGCAAGACGGCCTTTTAAGGGTGTCACCCTTTCAGCTCACCATAAGCGCCAAAGATTGGCATGGGCTAGGCAGCATCAGGGACGGGCTCTGCGCCACTGGCGTTACACCATGTTCTCTGGTGAGTCAAGGTTTTGCCTACGATTCACAGATGACAGAAAACGTTGTTGGCGTCGGAGCGGGGAGCGATATGCCAGAGCAGCAATTCTTGACCATGATCGATATGGAGGTGGTACTGTCATGGTGTGGGGTGGGATTACACATGACAGACGATCAGATTTGGTCATCATTAACGGAGCTATGACTGGTCATAATATTGCGTCCTGTTGTGGCTCCATTGGCTAGAGTTATCGGCCGAAATTTTGTATTCCAAGATGATAATGCCAGACCACATCGGGTCCGAATTGTCTCCGCTTATCTCCGACAAGAAGGTATCCAGACATTGGACTGGCCCTCTAAGTCCCCAGACCTGTCCCCAATTGAACATCTCTGGGACGTTCTTGGTCGACGGGTGTACGCCAGGGACACAGGACCCGCCAACCTGGCCCAGCTTGGTGCAGCTCTCCAAGAGGAATGGCGGGCAATACCACGGGCAACCATCCGGAAATTGATTAACAGCATGCCATCAAGGTGCCGTGAATGTGTAGCCCAACATGGTGGACACACCAGATATTGAACTTGACGCCTAAAATTGATTTAGTGGATATTTAAAGCAGTTTCAAATTCGCTATTATTTCATTAGTTCCCTTATTTCTTGTCGGTAGTATATTTTGCATGCGTTTCAAGAAATGTGACGGCCTGGCCTAAGGTCCACTGTTCGTGAGTATAATTTCACTTACATGGTCAACACTGAGACTTCCCCAACATAGTAAACTCCAGGATTTCCCCATGGTAAACTTCGGGATTTCACCAACACAATAGATTCTATGATTTCACACAAATGGCCAACTCCAGGATTTCACCAACAGGGTAGATTTCAGGATGTCACAGAAACAGTATACTTCAGGATTTCACCTACATCGTAAAGGATGAACTGACACATTATGATATACACATCTGGGGGCACAGTGGGCGAGCTGGCTGTGAATGGGTACCTCAGAGGGATAACTCAGTGCACCTTGTGGCTACAACAGCTGTATGCTCCCTGGGACGTTGATACTGACATGTGTGATATATAAATATCCTATATTGATATTAATATTTTTTTACCACCTCAATATTCCGGGTATGGTGGCGGTCTGCAAATATACAAGTCTGGACCTAACAATCCAGTGACTGACATCATGGACACTGATCTACATAACCAAGTCAGCAACATCCTCTTAGCTCCTTCTTAAAAGCATGGGTTGTTTGAAAGTCATATGCAACGTAAAACACAACTTTTCAGATTCTGATACATTTCGGTATGCACTTACCGAAACAAATCATCAAAAATGCCAATTCAAGTATAAAGTTCCCGTTCAAACATGATTTTCAAGTTTGATAAATATGAAATTGAAAAATTGTTGCAACATTCAAACAAGCAATCATAAGCTCACACTGTGTGAAATAACTTTTATTGTGGAAGACAGTGGGTGCATCATAAACAGCTCAATAACAAATGTCATGTCTCACATGTAGACTGGTAAATATAAATACATGCTATAAATAGGTGACGTGTGTAAGTGGAACATTGGTCAGATACAGATTTCCAATAGTCACTCCTAAACAAGCAAACTAAAGGAGAATCAGTTATACATGTTTTTCTCTCTGTGTGACCAGCCAATGCTTTAACCACCTGGCTACCCAACTAACTCTGGATTAATACTAGCCTCTGACAACACCCAGATATATCAATGTATGACTGTACAATACATGAACTCTCACACAAGTTCAGTATATCAGTATCAAATAAAAAACATGTTAGTGTAGTAATTACTTGATTACCTCTTGTTTCTGATTCATTTAAGGCCAAACTGTACAAGGACCAGGCCAAACTGTACAAGGACCAGGCCAAACTGTACAAGGACCAGGCCAAACTGTACAAGGACCAGGCCAAAATGTACAAGGACCAGGCTGTTGTCTTGGAAACAATGGTGGAATGGCATTAAGTCTTCATTTCTACATTTCTGTGAAGTCCTTCCAACAAGATTCAAAAGATATTAGCAATGCATGTAGACAATACACTTGTATATGTAAGGAAGTTTGCACCAGTGAATATATATTTTTAGAATAAATTTGCAACCCATGGGTAATAAAATGTAACATCCACTGTTATGCATACATAAGATATATTGCCATTTTCCCATATAAATAATTTAACACTTTCAAAACAATTCTAATAAAACTCCATATTCTCATCAGATGCACCATTAATAGCCCTTAACAAAAACAAGGGATAAGGGTATTGTAGCTCTCCTGACACTTAGTTAACACTTTCAAACATAAAAGCGACACTATCTGTAAAGAACAGTTGCTGTCAGCATTACTATTCGTATATTCCCTGCATTTATTGTGTGGCCAAAATTAAAATGGTAAACAAGTAACTAAATTTCAACAAAAAAAATTTAAATATGAAACATTAAACAATAACGATACTATTTTCAAATATTCATGAGCAACAATTAAACTTACTTTCCCAAAAGTTCAATTAAAAGGCTTTCAGTATCATCTTAAGTGTTTCACCATCAGCATTGAATCTTCATGCTGATGACAAGTACATTCATATTTTTATCTACACTTCTAAGCAAAGTTTTCATAGAATGGGTGAACATAGTCAAAATGAAAAGTTCATAGAAATGAGAAAACTTGAAATATTACATAAAACTGATCATATACATAATGTATACCAAATTTCATAAGGTTCAGGCAAAAAAGTTCAATTACTGGCAATAAATATAATTATGTAGTTGCCATGGCAGTCATATTGAAAATTTGATCTTAACAACTAAACAAATTCATGTAAAAACATTGTGAGAACAAGCATAGGAATTTTTTTATTAATTGGTCCAACAGAGAGTAAGTATGATTTTACGCCGCTTTTAGCAATATTCCAGCAATATTATGATGGCAGACACCAGAAATGGGCTTCACACATTGTACCCATGTGGGGAATCAGACCTCAATCATGGGCGTGACTAGCAAACATTTAAACCTCCAGGTTACCCCACTTCCCCCTGGTCCAATGGTCTCCTAAGGAAACTTGTTGACAGACACAGAAGAAGATGGTCAAAGGTGTATGAATTAGCATACTGGTGTCCTACTGTTTATTACCAGTTGTGCATTCATGATCTGCTTATGTTATTCCAGGACAAAATTTCTTGGAGGTTCAGATAGAGGCGAGCGGTGACGAATTACCAAGTCTGGTGTTTTGTTGCTCTGTCCATTCAGCTGATAAACACAATCAAATCTGACTTGTCAGAACAACTTGGTTTCAGTGATCTTCAAAACTTGGATATTTTTCTAGTTCTCAAAAGAGGGTGTATGTTTTGTGGTCAAATGAGTATGTGTGGTTTTACATTGCATTCAGAAATATTCCAGCAATATTCCAGCAATGGACACCAGGAATAGGTTTCACATATTAGACCCATGTGGAACCCAGGTCTTTGACCTAACAATTCAACACTTTAACCGCTAGGCTATAACCCACTGATCCGAAAGGTCTGTTGACCAGTACATGCACGTGCTGAAGGGTATAGGTTTGCCAGGAATTGCTCACACAACAGCACAAATTTATTCATTAAAAAATATGAACATTTCTTCCAACAACACTGATTGCATTTTCATAGTGTAAAAAGTTATGTTTACAGTATATAAATAGCATTATCATTATTTTTATACATATTAATACTTAGCACTACAGTACAAGAAATATCATTGCTGGAAAATGCAAATATATATATAAATATATAAATATTGTGCCCAAACTCTTTAGAAAATATTCTAAAATGAACTTATTGCAAAAACAATGAAAATGTCATTTCTTTTCTTTAAATAAAATATCAGCTGAAATGTAAGGAACTGAGCAAAAACCTTGCATGGGGCAGTTGTGTTCAAAACAAACATATGAGAACATTAAAGAAACATATACACTACTAGAGACTACCAACTTCATTCACAGTGCTACAGTTGGTCTGTTGGCATGGCAACCCATGAAGATCCAGGTTAGAATCGTTCTTCAGCGACCCATGCTTGTCATAGGAGGCAATAAACAAGATCAGGTTGTCAGGCTCGCTGACCTGGTTGACAAACATCATATTATCCCAATTGCATAGAAAAATGCTCATGCTATTGATCACTGGATTGTCTGGTTCAAATTCCATTACTTACTTACTGCCACCATATAGCTGAAATATTGCTGAGTGCAGCATCAAACAACAAACCAAGCAATGAACTGTAGGGATGACAGATTAAATAATGATATCAATAAACTGGGAGAACCTGAACTCCTCTTGAGTAGTAGAAGAACATATACAAAAAGGTAAATGGTTCAAATCAAACTTAAGCCTACATCCTGCCATATGCAAGTGTCTCAGAAGAATGACATAACTGTTTCACAAATGTTCTAACAGAGGGAAGAATATATGCATGGCCATTGGTAAACAGTTTTTACACACATCACAATCTGTCTTCATTAGCAAGCTGATTCAAACCCAATTTCATTCATAGTCATTCTGATTTCTTGAAAAGTTTTATATACAACTCCAAAAACAACTCTAGTCTATTGTCAGTTAAACAAATCCCCCTGCCCTACATATCTTAAACATTTGGATGAATTTAATAACTATTTTATTGTGAGCAACCAATATTGTATGGTGTATGGATAACAGTATTGAAATAATAAGGAAGCACACTGGGTGATAACAAATAGTATTGCATTGACAGTCACTTGTCAATCAAATCTGATGTAGTCAATGGAAGACTTACAATATTGCATATTGTCAACTGTCTGTAACAGTTCTCTCTCTACACATTCTTCCACATATAATGGTATTTAAAAGACATGCACTTCAGTGTCTCTGGTACAGAATGTGTAAACACTAGAGGTGTAATGATACTGAGATACAATATCATCCTGATACAGACCTAGCATCCAATACATTGATCTATGCCCTTGTTGTAATACATGCAATGCATTGAACATTATACTGGTTGAAAACATGTGCATACAGACAGAAAGCGTTCAACAAGTCTAGATAGATCCTCTTGTATTTCCTGATTAAAGGTACAATGTCACATTTTGGACAATACTTTGGCCTATTGTATAAATATTGGGGTATATGCACTCACTTTAGCTTCTGATTGAATCTATAAAACTTATTATCTCTTACAACTTGCCTGAAATCAATCGTTGAAACTCTGAGGTGAACAGCTTCCAAACAGAGAACACCTACTATAATACAATATGGAATGTAACAACTGCTCTGCTCTTCGAAAACTGTCGCATGTGTTGTTGTCTGTGTTTGCCAAACTGGTTTCAATCACAAGTTGTGCGTATGTTTTAGTCCGGCAGTGAGTTCAGACTCCAAAAGAGTTCTAGGCTATTCAGTAAGTGGGCTCCAAGGGACATGACTACTATAAAATAATGTTTGGCTGGTAGAACATGCAAGAGTCAATGTAATGCAACGTTGCATTCATTTGAACTTTTTAATTTATATTATAATCTACACATCTAGGAATTTTTAAAAATAACTTACATGATAGCTTCCCATGGGCTTATAGCATTATTGAGAGAAATGCATTATTTACTTTTACAGAAGTGTGGCATGAAATAGTGCATTTAACTATAAAGGGAATAAACTTTACAGAGCCCTACAGTATCAGTGCATATGCCCTCTGTTTAGTATCTTATCAACCTCTGAAAATTAGACACAACCTATCCGTGGCAGAGAATATCAACGGTGCAGAGACAGCATTTTGCAATAGGTGGGGTCCACACTTTATTTTCACCCAAGTTTCAATGGTAATATAACAAAATTTCAGGACAGCACTCTTGAACCCCAACTCTGCATCCGCCTATGCATGAAGGCGATGTATCAGGCTACAAATTATATCATGGTAGCTGGAGATGAATCACATTCCAACCACACCATATCGTAACACCTGGATACCTCTTAGTCTGTGCCAAGATTCACCTGACATGCAGCAACAAAGAACTATATAAATAGCAAATGATATCCTAATCAATGCACAAACAAAGTGTAGACGATATAATTCTGAACAAACTTCAAACATAACATGGAACAAACACATAACTTGTTAGGCCAGATATTTTCTCCTGGTCAGTGATCACAGAGCAGAAACATATTTTGTCTGTGATTTTCAAAATGTTACAAAAAATAATTTTTAAAAGCCTCCATCATCAGATTTTTCGCAATATACATGAAACAAGACATTAAAATGGCCCGAACTTATGGCACATCAAAACATGGCAACTTAAAATACAATATTTGGGATATCAAGTGGTGGTGCATGTAAGTAACTATGGTAACAGGAATATAATGTGAGGATGGGAACAAATGGAATGAATAGGAAGATAAATATGTGAAACAAAACAAAAATAAATTTCATAATTCCACAACAAAAGACTTGATTAAATGTGGTGCACTGAACATGCTGACAATATAGACATTTGATCATAAAAATATGATAAGAAACAGACCTCAGTCTGAAGTGACCTCATGTCTACAACTGGTCCTATGTCCCCCAGGAACTGAGTGGGGTTTCAAGTTTTGGTTTGGGGATTCAAACCCCAGACCTAGTCCAGACTTGTGAACACTGTAACCACTAGACTACCTTGTGTACATCTAGTGTTGAACATATGTTAAACATCTTGTTAAACATCTACAACAAACTCCTTCTGAGAAGACACCATTAGTACAACTCAGGACGACAGCAAAAACATATTCTAATGCTTCCCTTAATGCCTGTTAGCCCTGATGAGTGTCTTTAATACATGTATACTTGTTTGAGGTAACCATGGTAATGACTTGCATACTGCCAAGTTGGGACTAGAAATATTCTGATGTCACATGCTCATTTATCATCAATCTCATTAAGGAGTTTGAGAAAGTAATGTACTTACATTAGGTAACATAAAAATATATTCTTGTTTCCCATCAATATGGGTCCAGCTGGTCGATTTTATTTTTACATTTTCTTTTCTTTTATGTCCCAAATCTCTTGGTTTCTGTGGAAATTTACACCTTTTCTCTATAAGAAAATCAAAACTTAGAACCATGAAAAATTCATGCACATTTTAAGAATGTGAAGAGCATTGTCTCTTGTGTAGAAAATATAAAAAATCTTAAGGTATGGTCGAATTTTGGGGTCAGGTGGTAATGAGAAGCAATATTTTCTGAAAACTAAATATTGTGTCATGAAATGGGGGTTTGAATTGTTCAGTCTGAAATAAAATCATTGGAAATTCATGGATGTTAAGTGTGTAGACTTCGTATTTCAGAAAGCATTTAAATATTCATAGAACTATGACTGCTTTGCAGACTGGATCCATGCTCTCACTGGGTAGCTAGTCCTGACTGAACCAAGCAAAAATGCTCATTAACCATATTTCAGTCTGTAGCAAAAACTGAACCATAACACACAGAAAAAACAGGTTAATGTCATTTGGCAGTGATACACCTAAGAATTGAAAATTCATGTGTGTCAGTTTCTGTTAATGAAGAGCACATTTCAGAGCATATTCTTACTCCTTCAAGCTTGTGTTCCTCAACATACAGAAGTTGTAAACAAGCATAGTTCACCCTTCATCATAAACAGGTTCAGAGTTATGGCCCTTGAACACTACTAGTTGGTCACAGAGTGCTTGGATGGGTGGCCATGTTTGGTAGCTTGAATCTCTAGACTTTCATGCACTTCTGCCTTACACCTATGAGGCCACACCTCAGGCATGCGAGTTTAAAAATTGCCCTGTTCACTCAGCAGAAAATGGGTGCCTGGTGGTAAAGTCATATGACTAGCACTTCATAGGCAGCTTGGGTTACCTGGGGTAATATGTCCAACATGCCTTGTGGGCATAGAGCATGTCCCCACAGCATGGAGTTCAGTGCTATATGAATACTACAATTATTATTATTATTGCTATCTTTATATTTTCATGTAAATTAGTAAAATACGTGCATTTGGAAAGCTGACGCAGTTTTATGCCAGCTTTTAGCAATATTCTAGCAGTATCTTAGCAGGGGACACAAGAAATGGGCTTCCCATTTGGGGAATCAAACCCAGTCTTTGGCATGACAAGCAAGAGCTTTAAACACTAGGATACCCCATCGCCCTTTAACAACCTTAGGTCAGGTGTTCAGACCAAATACAACCAATCATAGTAACAGGCAGAAATAGAAACACAAACAACCACTGACTCAGACTCAGACAATCAATCTCTTTCTGTTGAGGCCAGTCACTGAATAAACAGAAAGGCACAGATTTGAAATAATTTGTGCTTGTCGACCTCAAAACTTCCAAAAATAGTTTGCACTAAGACTTTGTAAACACAAAGGCAGTAAATCTTTGTAATATTTTGCTCAGACACAAACCTTGCCTGATGAGTTTCTCTGAAAAAATGGTACCTCACATGCAAATAAGGGCACTTGTCATAACACATTATCTGTGTCTTGACCAATAGTAAAATGTTCATAAACTGATTAAATTGCTGGTGACTTTAGAAAGGCAACCTTGGTATATTTTGTGTAAACTGAAAGTTATGTGGGGTACATTTGTCAACAAAGAAAGTTGGTACCAGAACTAATACCACCAAGAGCTATAATTAGGTCATCAAGAATTTGAACCTGAGACCAGCACCAGAAGCCAATTCAGGCAGATTGTGAAATCAAATATGAAACACTGAAATCCATGTAGCATGTAAAATGAAAAGCAGAAGAGAGACAGCCACTCTCCAGTTGGGTGAACTAAAAGACAAATCAAAAACAAACTTGCTGAAATCTGATGCAATACAATGATAGAAATATTATAATATGTGACCTGAGGCACTATAAGAAATTATGGCAAGTAACTCAATAGGGAGTGTTTAAGTCCATATTGCATAACTTTTGGCCAAGGGAGATAACTCTCAGCAGAACTCCTCGTTGCTGTCATGTGACTGTACACTGAGGTCAGCAAGGTCAGTGTTGATGATGTCAAGTAGCCATGCCGCTTCTTCTACCACTACACACATCAACTTGTCCAGGTAAGTCTTCTGTGCCGTTGCTTCCTGCACTGTCTCCCTCAATGCTTGCAACACCTCCTCCTGTTCACAGAGATGATTATAGGTGGTTATTGATAGAAGGGAAATCAAGGTCATTACTAGTGGAGGGAAATTACAGGTGTTAATGGTGTAATTACATGGGTAATTAGGGAAGGGAAGTACAGGTGGTAAATGATGGAGGGGAAATATATCGAGAATCTCACCTAACTGTCAACTGATATAAACAATATCAACACAACTTGACAAAGTTACAAATATTCTAGGCTTGCCAAGGATATTTTTACTTCAAGTTAAGTGTTGACATATGATATCAGAAGACACCAGGGAGAGATTATATTTATCAACAAAAATCACTCTTCATTAGTTTCCAATGAGAAAAGCACATCTCTGAACACAGTATTGTCACTAAGCTTGTAGCGCAGTGATGTCATCACGTGTACAACATCATAGCATTGTTACATCATCAAGAGTATGACATGATAGCATTGCTATGCCATCAAGTTTTTATGTCATAAGATTGTGAGTCCTGTAATGGATGGTGTCATAGCACTGTGATACATGTAACTGATTACATCAGGACACTTTACAAAATCTACAGTCAAAATGATCCCCTCGAAAATAGCAATTGATCTCACACAAACAGTATCTCCAACTAAGTGAAAATGTGCTTAATGGAGAAGTGGAAATATAGGTGGTGAATGGTGGCGGGGAAATTATAGTTCAACCATGAAGGGGAATGAAGAAAAATTGATTCAAGCCACTCATGTTTTTGTCACCCTCTGGAAATTGAAAAATATAAGAGGATGCTACTGCAGACATCACCTTGGACGTAGTCTCCTGGTCCAGGTGCTGTATCAGCTCTTCATACAGACAGACACCTACACCAACACTGTCTGTGTCGGGTGGCATCAGGCCAGCTTCTGAAATACCACACACTCAATTAATGCTGTGTTGCCATGGTTATGGATCACTTGAAAATATGGGTCCTTTCATCTGGTGCTACCATGGTGACATATCATCCTACCCTATCAATACACTGGCCATTTAAAATGTTGTTACCATGGTTACAGACATCATCCGTTCATTTCACCGATCCCATTATTTAGCGTTACAGATATTCATAACAGCTTTGGTGCCCACTGATTGAGTCAGTGACCTGCTCAATCTAGGACCCGTCAAGGTCCCAGGGTAGAATAGGCCTTCAGCAACCCATGCCTCCCATAAAAGGCGACTGTGCTTGTCGTAAGAGGCGACTAACGGGATCGGGTGGTCAGGCTCGCTGACTTGGTTGACATCGGTTCCCAATTGTGCAGATCGATGCTCATTTTGTTGATCACTGGATTGTCTGGTCCAGACTCGATTATTTACAGACAGCTGCCATATAGATGGAATATTGCTGAGTGCAGCATAAAACTAAACTCACTCACTCACTCAATCTAGAATCAGTTATTATGAAACATAATGGCTACGAGTACAAGGATCATTACACATGAATGCACTTTCCAAGCACCTAACCTGTTTACCAGCTGAATCATCTCACAGGTGGTAAAGGTTAGGCAGAATATTGGTGAAACAATGATTCTGATGACAATGATGACAGTAATGACGATAGTGATGATGCCGCAGGATAAAAACATCTCTGTATGACAAAGCCTCTGACAAGAAGAAAGAAACTGACCAAAAAGAAATTACTGATGACAGTAACAGAGAAGTTTCTGTGGTGGTAGTAATGATGATGAAGATGGCAGTGATAAGACTGTAGCAATGGTGAGGGCAACAGTAATGATAAGAATACTGATGATGATTCTGATGACAATATAGATGATGACCATATTAGTCACGGTGATGATGAAGATGGAAGCAGTGATGAGGTCAACTGTGATGAAGATGGAAGCAGTAATGAGGTCAACTGTGATGAAGATGATGGAGATGACACTGAAGACCCACTCTTGCCCGACTTGGCCAGTGTTATTGCTTCTAGTTTTGCCAACACAGCATCTCTCTGTCTCTCCACATCAAGTAAAGCACCAGCCTGGAGTAGAAAGAAATAGAAATTTGAAAGACGTAACCTCAGAACAAATTACAACCTCATGTATCACAGCTGCATCACACATATAACATTTGCATCACAGACAAAACAGAATTACATAACAGCAGCATAAACGTAGCAAAGCTGCATCACACATACTACAGCTGCATCACACACATAACACAGCTGCATCACACACAATGCAAGTGCATCAGACACATAAACAGCTGCATCACACAACACTGCTGCATCACACATGCTACAGCTGCATCACACACATAACACAGCTGCATCACACACAACACAACTGTATCAGACACATAAACAGCAACAGAACACACACAATATTGCTGCATCACACACAAAACACTGCTGCGTCACACATACCATGGCTGCAGCACACACGACAGTTACATCACACATGTAACAGAACTGCAGCTCATAACAAAGCTGCATCACACACGTAACACAGCTGCATCACACACGTAACACAGCTGCATCACACACGTAACACAGCTGCATCACACAGATAACACAGCTGCATCACACATGTAACGCACCTGCATCACAAATATAACACACCTGCATCATACATAACACAGCTGCATCACACACACAGCTGCAATGCATAACACAGCTGTATCACATATATATCAAATAACACACTACACTAACCTTGACTTCAAGAGCTTTCTCAAGGTCGCTAACCTTCATAACATGTCCAGACAGGGCTTCTTGCAGTTGCTGTACTTCTTCCTGTGGAAAACAGGTGCAACAAAAATAGGAAAATGGAATTGTCATTTTATAAAATGCTTCTACTAAATCCCTTCTCTCTCTAAAGATACCTGGACGATGTGATCAGCTTTTGTTTATGTTCATCATGTGTATTTGATGCTATATATAGCACTCCGCTCTATCATCATGACCTACGTATATATTTCTGTCCGGACCAATCAAACCTGAGACTTATATTGTGAGCAATCAATGCATACCATAAAGGTAAAATCACATAGAATATAGATACATGACCACAGCTTTGTACCTGGAGCGCGATGTTATCCTTCACACTATTGATGTGCTCAGTTGATGTATTCTTGATCACCTGATTCGGATCTACATTCTCAGACTTGAGGTCGACCAGGAAGTCCCTCAGTTGCTGCCATCGGTGCTCTGATGATCTCAACTGGAAACATGATATAGACAATAACGAGAAGCTCTAATCACCAATCCCAATCATTTCTTTCTCTGTGTATGATAAATGAGCATATCGTGGGCCTTGTATCATGATACAACACTGAAAAACTCTCTATATCATTACTAATGTTGGGAAATGGTTAAATCTCATAATTGATTATTGATTCAATACAACTGATCAATTACTGAAAATAATTGGTTAGCCTCATTTATCAAATTTTCCTTATGTTTGAAAATGCACCCAAAAAAATGAAGAAAAACATATGTAGCTTTTGGGGTTTTTTTTCCCATTTTCTCATCTTAAAAGGATCACTAGTATGTTACGAACATAAATTTCCTGGAGTGTGTAAGATAGATTCAATCATGACGTGGAACTAGCTTGTAGTGCTTATGAATGTAACAGACAAAACCAACCTCGTGAAGTTCACAAATAGTTTGTGTTTTATTATGAGAAAACATGATCAATTGCTTGGTCATGATATTTTTGTGAGTGGCGACCAACAGGCGTTTTTAAGTCACGATAGTTTTGCGACTTGCCTAATTATCAAAACAGTTTAGTTTGACAGTTTCAAAGCGTACATGTATCTGAAAGTTTTATCTGAAGTAAATCCAATCACATATTAAAGTTTGCCGCTAATCTTGAACACCATTCAGAGGAGTACTTCCGCATGTATGCAATCAGTGATGTTTTCCTGAAAAAAAACTAAAAAAACCACTTGCTGCATAGGCCAGATAAGCTTAAAACAGTTCAAAGGGATTAAATAATTAAATGGAATGACTAATAAATTGGAACTGATGAAGGACCAGTTTTGTCTGTGTTGGCAAAGCTGTTGATCTCCAGATAAGTGTCATGAAATCTATCCAAGCCCGCTGGATGGTCTCGGTCTTTCAAACAGTCCCTAAGAAATGTGTGTTGCATGGCTGGCGCCTGTCTGGACTATCGGACGTACTGATTGAGTGACTTTTGTTCAGGTATCCATTGTTTGACAAGTGACACATGAGTACGAGTAATGCTAGTAATTAGTCATTCTTCGTGTTGTTGTCATTGCTAAATATATGTATTGTCTAGATCTATTGTTAAATATATTTACTTGTGAATAATGAAGCGAAGATAGGACAGGTTGTTTGCTGATTATTCATTGCATTCTACCAGCAAATTGCGTCATGATATTTTTGCGAGCTCAAGTCATTCGTAATTTTGGCAAAAATATCATGCTCGCAAAATTTAATGATTTACAGTAATCACTATTTCAATTAGTCTGACCACCACTTATCATTACACCACTAATTCTAACACCGAATCCTGAGAGTGTAGAAACACCAACAGACCAAGTCCACACTCTAGGCCTAGATATGTATGGGAATCACACTATACTGACACACAATGGATGTGATCATTGGGAGACCCACCTTAAAGCTGAGGTCAGTATTCTGTTGGTCATAGCATTCCGTCACCGAACTCCTACAAAACAGTTTCACCAACATAAACAAAACCTGTAAATATCAGTTATCGTACAGCATGACAAACATCAACAAAGGATCGTCTGACTATATGAGTAAGCTCAATCATGTTTACTGACAAAGGAAAAATACCTTATGGTTGAAAACTTCTATTATATAATAGAAAAGCATTGTCATCCATACAGTATCCTGTATTTCTTATTACCCATCAACCTCTAAATGCCAATCAAACAGATACAATTTACTGACAGAGAGAGAATGGTTTCAGACCACGTTTGGTAACTTTCCAGTATCATCACAGTCAGGGACACCAGAAATGGGCTTCACATGTGGGGAATCAAACACGGGTTTTCGGCATGATGAGCAAATGCTTCAACCACTGGGCTACCCACCGCCCTAATATTTACCGACTCCTACATCAAGCAGGTGGCACTGCAAAACAACATCTTGACATACATGAAGGTTGTTTTATTTAGCACCAGTGAAATTCAAGCTGGTCTGCTGACTGAGACTACTAAATTTTATTGAGGAAATTCAATAATGCTAATCCTCCCTGACTGAGGAAATTTCAGAGCTATGATTCTGAACCAGTTTCAAATGTTTTAGCATACCTACAAACAGTAAGTCTTACATAAAATGTAAACAAGACAAATACTTTTCTCTTGCTCACATGTGACGGACTACAAACTATTAGAACAAGTGAAATAAAGTTCCTATTAGTCAACTGGACTGGCCTTAAAGAAGACCTGATAGACAATCCAGATTGAACTTGACAACTAGTGGCTGAAGTCAAGAACATGCATCCATACCATCAGGATATGATGCTATGAAACAGGCAATGTCACATACTATAAGCCCCAGACCAAGCTACATATCTTCTTCTCTGTAATCACTTCACAAAAACAAGCATGAGTTACTGTTGACACTGCCAAAGTCACTTCAGTACCACAGAAGTGTTGTGCATAGGCACAATGTCAAGAATACTTGGACCACATCAAAAGTTTGATTACGTAAACATCATATTTTGGTAAATTGTGAATGAAATTATTTTGTTCTTCGTAATTTTGGTTGAGAACATTGAAGGAGTTCTGTTTATGTCATAGACTGGCATTCTGGCATCCTTCATTACCTTCTGTGTTGCCTAGCAACCACCATTTGCAGTTGATCAGACTTGAGCATCAATCGTTCAAGTAAAAGTTCTGTAGATGAAGAGTTATCTCCCCTCATAAGTGATATTCCATTAACTTCCAATATTCTGAAATGGAAATGTCAGTCTCAGAATTAACATCAATAAAATAGCATCACAGTTATTGAAAATAATTACATCAATATCCATGTTCAAAACATTATGCCACATAAACCGAGTGTTTTTTTCAAATGTGCTTTCTGAAATGGAAATAGATCTTGCTTGACGTAATGAAACTACTTATAACTTACAAGTCACTGAAACGTTACAGTCATTGTAGTCATTTAGCTACACCTCCCTCCCCCCAAAAAAACACACACACATACACTCACCAAACTAGCATTTTAACTTATTCAGATTAAATTTTCTGCTGCAATACAAAATCTTCTGAGAAGGTTGAGATGACATGTGGTTCAACTGCCTGTTGAAAATTGAAAATTAGTCTACTTACTGTAAACTATATCTACAAGAAAAATGGAACTGGATATTTTGGGCTCAGGCTACTTGATATTTCAGTTGAAATGTGTTTGTTAATCTGGCAATTGTTGAGCATTAGACTGACAGTTACAATGTTGACAATATGATGCCCGGAGACCAACACATCTAAGTGAGACTCATTTTATAAGTGCTTCGTTTTTAACTTCACCATGATATTGCCTATCTCCATGGACAGATAAAACTGAAGAAAAGGGTTTTGCTGAAAATCTAACAATCTATTTCACATAACAATTTTAAACATTGCGGAGTTTCCATTCTTCTTTCAATGACCAAAAGAGAGAATAAAAGTATAATAAAACAGAATTCAATTAATTTTTAGTTCAATTGGGATATGACTATGTGTGTCAAATAGGTCAGTGTAGTCTCACCATCCGATTTCGTTAGTCGCCTCTTACTCAAGATAATAAATTTAAACAAGATCTTCATGGGTCCTTCGGGTATGAGGGACTGAACTGATAACCTTCCTTTCTAAGGGCAAAAACTCTCTCCACTAGGCCATAGTGATGGACTAGGGAGGACTGGGCTGATCTTAAGCTAGAGGGACATATGAAGGCATCATTTCACTTCAAAAAACCTTACCAGATGGTTTCAACTACTCACAAATCTGCAACCCTCAGGGGTGATGTTTCGGAGACGCTCCTGACAACAACTGTGCCTTGACTGGAGACGTCACACACAAAGTCGTATCCATCCTGCCCTCGCTTGATGATGAAACACTGGACACACTGCGGCCCACTGGCTCGGAACACATCGAACAGGGCAGGTCGTCTTGACAACCTGAATAATACCATTGCTAAAAAAACCCTGTTCCCCAATCAACAGGACCAACAGCATGGAAGAAGTAAGCAGGAATATTTATGCCATTATTAGCAATATCACAGTGAGGGACACTGGGCTTCACAGTTTCCATGTGAGTCCTAGTCAAACCCAGGTCTTCAGCATGGAAGAAAATATTCCAATTAAAGAACAATACTCAATACAAGTTGTACTGTAACAGTGTTTGCCATTACTGTGTGGAAGATACAAAGTTCCAGAAAACACTTTGTCTTGATAATGATTCAATAATGTTAAAGGCTAGTCTCATTAAAATCATGCTACTCAAAGGTCTGAGGACAACCCACTATTTCTCAAACCATACTGACAGGCCAAGGAAACATTAGAAAGGAAGCCATTGTCAATATGTACAATCACCCATTCTCCTGAGCTGTACTGATTATACAAGACACTGCTGATTATTTCGATGGAAACAGATGTACAGCTTTGAACAGTATCCAAGTGATATGAAGGCAGGGGACCCCAGGAACGGGTTGCTGAAGACCAATTCTAACCTTTCATGTGTATAGAAGTGAAAGGTAATAGTGAGTGAGTGAGTTTAGTTTTACGCCGCACTCAGCAGTATTCCAGCCATATGGCGGCAGTCTGTAAATAATCCAGTCTGGACCAGACAATCCAGTGATCAACAACATGAGCATCCATCTGTGCAATTGGGAACCGATGACATGTGTCAACCATCAACCCTGACCAGCCGATCCCGTTAGTCGCCTCTTACAACAAGCTGAGTCGCCTTTTACAGCAAGGATGGGTTGCTGAAGGCCTATTCTACCCCGAGACCTTCACGGGTCAGTAAAAGGTAATAAGGTACAGAGACATATCTACAAAGTTTGTAGTACCTACCCCTTGGCAGCCTGCAGAGCATTAGGGGTGGACTTCCGCTTTAGATACTTCCTGGCAGGTGAAGCAGTAGGGGTAGAGTCAGACAACATCCCATCCACCCCAGACTCTGACCTTGACCTTGCTTTTCCTGCATGAACTGAGAGTACAGAGGCGCCCCCTGGTGAGGGACTCCGTGAGAACACAACTAGGGATGGTGAACTACTTCTATCCCGACATCGGGCTATACGTATAGCTGCAGCATATTTCTCTTGGTCCTGAGCATTACTGTAGCGAGTCTTTCTCTCTACTTTCCCAGACATCTGGCCAGGCGACACAAGGTTGTAGACTTCAGACAGCAGTTCTTCTCGATCCATTGGAAGGACATCATTGTCATCTTGAAACCAAATTCAGCAGACAGTCTGTTACATATACTCTCAAACACATTATGCCATTTTCATATTGTCTGGGAGACTTTTGGATAATACTTTTTCTCTTCACATATGGTAGATTTTGCCAAATGAATGCATGATAATATTTGACATGTCACTTGAGTCTGTAGGTTTCAGTCACAAAACAAAAAAAAACCACAATGACAATCACAGATCAGAGTTCTGGATTTAAACCATGTGCTTACAGAATCCCTAAGAGCAAAATTCTAAGAAAAGACATGGTTTTCGACAACAATATTCTAATTCTTTCATATTAAAATAGAATCATGATGGATTAACTGCAGTAATATAAACAAATTCAACTTTAAATTCTCTAACTTTGAGTAGTATACTCTGACAATACAGGGGAGCCATGTCTATCCACTATCCAGACAAGATCAAACTTTCCTCCTGGCTAAACTTTCCCTGAGGAAGCTTTGGCCTTAGGCATTAACAATGTTACATAGCCCATGTCTATAATTCCATATATCAGATAAAGTACTTACATACGAAGTTGAGATTCAAATGTACCAGGTCATTTCCTGTGACTTTATACTCTGGAACAAAATCCCACATAGCAGAGAACTAAAATGTGTCTAAAAGTACATAAAGGAACAAAGAGTGACTACAGACACTTCAAAACCTATCCACTCAAATTTATCATCATGTAACACACCATTCAAGACATGTAACATTTCCTGCAGCCATTACCCTGAAACTGGGGCTGTACTGAGACTATGTACATGTAACTTCGGAAGAGGGAGTGAGATTGGTCTAATGACTTGCTTTTAGCAATATGGAGAATCAAATCCAGGTCTTCAAGTTCAACATGACTTGCAAATGCTATCAACATCATGAGCATCAATCTGTGCAACTGGGAACCGATGACATGTGTCAACCATGTCAGCGATCCTGACCACCCAATCCCGTTAGTAGCCTCTTACAAGCAGAGTTGCATTTTGTGGCGGGCATGGGTTGCTGAAGACCTATACCGGACCTTCACAGGTATATTCAAGTGCAAAACCTGGTCTCTTCAGATAAATTAATAACCACTAACATGACTGTTGCTAAAGACCTATTCTACGCTGAATCTTCACAGGTCACAAATCTGTAAGAAATATCACTATACACCAACACAGTAGTCATCTTCAAAATCAGACTGCCCACTCAAATACTGTGGAAATCCTCTAAATCAGCATTTGTTGGTACTGGCAAAAACTCCAGGTATAGAGGGTGTGCCGGTTTAGAGAACTTTTCCCTTCTCAGCCTAAGAATGGTCTTCTGTGTACAGTGAAATATGACTGACAATATGTTGATAGTGAACATATTCATTATTCAGCAATCTAGTTAGCTGGATTGGTCCAGCCATCTTGACATGGTGCATGACTGACAAATTGTGACACAACAGTTAATCTATAATACAAGTGACACGTGTCACCAATTTACCTCAACTACTTAGGCCTAATCCATATCCATACTCTTATCAGGCAACATCAAAGAGCTGAATGACAATGACAATGGTAATCCACACACTCAGCTAAACAGCCAGTCAACAGGAGAGAAGGATGCTGTATTAGACGGCATTAAATTACTACACAAACATAGTCATTCGGTGGTCTTTGATGTACCGAAATAAGAAAAGAATTACGCCAAATAAGAGGGCATGTAAATGATCATGAGTGAGTGAGTGAGTTTAGTTTTACGTCGCACGTTGCAATATTCCAGCCATATGGCGACGGTCTGTAAATAATCGAGTCTGGACCAGACAATCCAGTGATCAATAACATGAGCATCGATCTGCGTAATGGGGAACCGATGACATGTGTCAACCAAGTCAGCTAGTCTGACCACCCGATCCCGTTAGTCGCCTCTTACAACAAGCATAGTCACCTTTTATGGCAAGCATGGGTTGCTGAAGGCCTATTCTACCCCGGGACCTTCACGGGTAGATCATAAATGAACTAGCGTCTATTGAGAACAAATACTGATGCCAATATTGAGAGCATGCCGGACTGGAAGGTTGACAGTTTGGGGGTTTCCCATGTACAACAGTGATTATTATGATGTGAACATTGATTTAAATAAAGTTCAAATTTTCAGATCATAAAAGTATCAAAAGAGGTATTGTATCTGGGTAAACAGTAATTTTTATCCACAATATTAGCATTACATATCCCTGTCATAACTTGTAACATCTGGCTATTTATATATTTTTCACAACTGTATCAAAAGAATAAATAAATCTCTGACATATTGTGATGTATATGAGCCCATGCCCCAAGCAGACACTTACTGCTCACAGCAGGGATGAACTTGTGCAGATGTTTCGACCTCATCCACTGCTCCACATCATGGATATCCCATGTACTGACCTGCAACGTCACCACACTGCATCACCATCAACATCAGACACCGGCATTATATTAGACACCACAGGTTATAATAGATCCTTCCTTATTCATTGCAGAGGAAGATCTGGGGCTCCTTTCATGAAGCAACTTTTACTAAGGTTAACCTTAACTCCCATTTAACACTGCACTAAGGTTACCTTGGTGACTTACAATCACCTTGGTGCTTTTTGAAAGGAGATCCTGGTCACATGATATATCTCCTAGATCACATTATTGTCATGTATACCATTGACAGCCAATGTACTTGTGTTTCAACTTCAGAATCCTTGACTATCTAGTGCAGCAATAGGCACCTCCACTAGTCTGTTAGTCCAAATACTAGTGAACAAATTTGAAGGACTAGTTGTTTCCACTCCAAATCTTCCATGTTTGGTGTTGAATACTGCCTATGACTATTTTCCTGTAACTTCTTGCTGAATAACGCTCAAATCTCTGTAACTCAGGAAACAGCAGTTAACACCATGATGTTTTCAATGATAACAAGTTTACAACAGACTACAGATACACATCAACAAACAAGCCAAAACAAGCACTCACTTGATGGAGTGCCTTTCAGATTAATTTTCATTTTGCGAATGGTCTGCAAACATGACCAAAGTATCTACTAAGATTGTGTAATGTCTGCAAATGGGGCAGGATTTTCAGGGTATCCTCAATAAGCAGTAAAGTTCCTTTTTTTGTGTCATATTGGTACTGTGATAGTACTTACAAGTTTTTCATGGCTTAAGTCTTCCCTTGTCTGTCGAACTTGCAGTGAACTGGGGCCTTGAAGTGGAAACAAAAGACAAGATCATAAAAACAACAACAGAGCTTTAAATTCATAATTGTTAATTGTCAAGTGAGTGACTGAGTGGGTTAGGTGTTCAGGTGGGTGGGTGGGCAAGTGAGATAACACCAGAATTGCGGTAAACACATTGTACCCTTGCGAGGAATCAAACACAGGTGTTCAGCACAACAAGTGGTTTTACTAATCATTCAGGTACCATACCGTCCCACCACATGTAAGTGAAAAAACAATAGGTATGTTTTTTTCTGGCTTGCTGCCTTGGTTGACAGGTATCACTGTATCCCAGATGTGTAAATCTATGCTCATAATGTTGATCATTGGATTGTCTGGTCTCTTGATTACTGGATACATTGTATTTACAGATCCTGTCTATGTTGTTGGAATATTGCTGAGTAAGGTTTTATACAACAAACATTCCATTTGTGGCAGTGTCCTCAAATATTTACTAAAAGAGGTTTCATATTAGATTAAGAGATGTGCTTTTGGAGAGATATATGCTTAAAGGCAAGTTGTGCATACTTTTAGATCTCCTCCTCAAATCAGTCCTGTGTGGAGATAGTGCAAGCTGCATCGGTTTACTGGTACATGTTGGGCTGTGAGACGGGGTCAGCAACTGATGGAGAGGTTTATCGCCCGACATCAGATCGCCTTAGGTCAGTAAATCCTGTATCATTACCATGTACCATACCATCCACGACGCTGGAACATACACATATATATGTACATGTATCCATTTGTAAAGCACTGAATATCCACCTCAAAGATGTTCAGTGGTGTTAACTTGTTGTTAAAGTGAAATTATGCAAATTATGTAAAGCACTGGAAGTTGACAGTCCAATGACATCTTATCCCACCTGGTACCTTTTCAATGCTTGTTGAACTGAGGCAAATTTGAACCATTTAACTTGCCTAAGGTGAGATCACACATATCAGTGCTATGTTGTTGGTCAGGAATAAGTCCTTGACACAATCCCAACATGATAAGCAGGGACCAAACATTTAACTTTGAAACAAACAAGTGTCAGACTAATTCAATTCACTTGCTTGACAATAACATTACAATCTATGTCAAAACATCACCTACACAGAATAAAGAAGTTCTAGAGCAATAAAAACAGCCTCATTCTTCGGAAATTGAAAAAATAGAAGCCTTAACAAAACCTAATATTTTGTAAAATAATATTTCTGAATTTACCAGACAGTTATTCTAGATAAATCTCTTTATTAATTGCAGTTACTACTTGGTGAAAATTAGTAGGCAGGTATTAGGGGTAGTTAACAAATATAATCATTGAGATTGCTAATTGTTATTTAAATACTGATCAATTATTGGTAAATATCTGAGAAGTATTTTTTAGCAAAAATGCCACAAGTTTTTTTTAAGAATTAAATATATTTCCCACAACTGGTGAGCCTGTGACATGCTTATGCACGAGTTATGAACAAAACAGGGTCATGAACATAATTCAGAAGCAGGCCATTAATGAAAACCGAACCTTGTATATTGTGTCAGTCAATTTAAACTTTATTCTATCACAAAAATTAGCGCATGATATTATATGAGACTATTTTATATCACTAATAATTTAATCATTTTTTATTGTCAAGAATATTTCCAATTATTGATCTTTTTTGCCTGCCCTAACAAGTATGGGTCAGACAAACCACGCATCAGGTAAAATCTAGAGTAGCACCCATTCATTACCAATTACCAAGGGGCATAACTCTGCACAGTCTGTCATGCGTGTTGCACCATTTTGATAAGACTGATCTGGCCCTGATAAAGCCATTAGAAAGGTAGTAGAAAATGATTGTTGTTTTATGCAGCTGTCATCATTACACAAAGAATCGCTAATACATTATAGTTCATTTTCACACTTTGTCTAGTTTACTAGTATTTGGATTTAACAAAAACCTACTGAAATGACTTTCATAATTAATCTAAATGGAGAGTGATGGGGGGGGGGGGGGGGGTGGTGGGCGGGGGAAGAGGAGATGAGATGTGTAGGGGCAGGGGTTAAAGCATTGTTATCAGGTTACACTTTTCCATCACAATTGCTTGCCAGGATGCAACAAAGACAGATATACGTTTTTAGTAGCAACTACATTGTTCAATTAGCAAGTCCACACTAAGTGAGTTGTCAAGGGACGTAACTCTGTAGTACTCATGAAAACCTGGTCCAATTTTGGGGGTCCTTGTTTTACGCGTTCTGGCTTTTTCCACGATGTATTTGGGTGAAAAACAACGACTGGTCCCTTCAGAAGATATTCCCGAGTTGGCGCCATTGGCGAAAAAGGTTGGTCTGCTCTGTTCTTTCATAGTTTTCCAACCCTTTAAAATATTGCTGAACATTGAAATTTGTTTTATCAATCGATGGCACACTTTAGATTATTTTTATCATAAGCACACATCAATCCTCTCCATTATAAAACAAATTTTAACTTAATGTAACCAGGGATGCACATTTCAGATAGATTTGTGTGAGGGAGGGGTGTATTGCCAGGGGCAGACAACTCCATGTGTGAATCCAGCTAACAATGATTGTGTCATTAACTCATTCATTGAGTAATTTTATTTAACATGCTTAATATGTTTTAAAGTGTTCAAATGTGTGTACTTTGATTATTAAACAGGTAGGAAAGCATTATTTATGTTTCAAATACCTTGTGCAATATGTATGTTATTTTCAGATTTACATGTATTTTCTGTCTGTATCCAGAAGTGACAGCCATAGAACACAAAATTGTGGCTAATAATAGTAATATTTGAAAACTGACAATATTTTACTGATCTTTTAATTTAAGCAGAATTCAGCATTATTCATTTGTGGATGTCATAGCACTTACATAAACACATGATGTAGATTTGGGTAGAGAGTAAGTATTTTTTGCACATTACAGCATCACAACATACCCGCAACATACCCTGATATAATTCAGGATCAGATTTGCTTCAGGTTTGAAACATGGTATCTTCAGCACTGTCTTTAAAAGCACTGTCTAAATTGAATCTTCAACACTGGTGATACGGGTTTAAGATTAGAATATATGAAAACATGTTACAATCTTAAGTTCATCTTAATTGATGCAAAACAAAGGTAGCACTTCATAATCTTGACTCTCTAACTTGAATCTGTTTCAATAATTTAGTGTTAAGATACTGATTTTGCCAACATTGACATTGTACATCAGTCATGATGTTTAATGAACCGTTTCTTTCTTCTTCTGCAGACCTGAAACATATGTTGATTCGAAGTTCTAGGATGTTCAAAGAAGACGTATAATTCCAGATGAAACATTTTTCCTCTGTAAAGCACTGTGCTGATAGAAAAGACTATTAATATATTTGTGGTTCAACAACATTTACTTAAAATAGTTTGGTACTTGAAATAAATAGGTGTGACGTTTTTTTCACAAAAATGGAAATGTGGACATTTCGCAGAGTTGACAGTAGTTGGCTTGATCACCTTGTTGATCAAGAACGGATGGACAGAATTTAATCAGGTAAAGTTTGTTGCAATGCTGATGTATCAACAAACCTTGGAAAAATAGTTTTAAAAATCTGAACCGTTGATCTAAAAATGGTGTGGACTTGCTAGTTCAATGCTGGCACTCGTCCTCACCCAATATGATTTATCAAACTCAAAAGGGGAGCAAAGACAGCGGTAAAAACAAATGATTTAAAAAACCGCCTATCTATCTTTCAGCCCAAAATAGTATTGCAAGGCCTATGGTACTAGAGCAGATGTCTATTCGTGATAGAACGCCGGTAGAGTACTGAGGTGTCTAACGAAGTTAACCTCCCCTTCCCCTCCTCACGCCCCACGGCACTGGAGTATTTCATTGTAACATCTGATCGGCTGTTATATCGAGGGTTTGTCCACCCACTTTAAGAGTCACACGGATCCCGCAAATACTGCACAGATAATGATACAGTATTAGCGAAACAGTTCGGAAACTGATCCAAGTATTGAAGGAAAGTGCTTGAAAGTTCACGGTAAGTTTATTCCCCAATTTGACTGACGAATTTACATTAAATACGTATACAGACACAAGTGTCAAAATTTTCAGTTATCTAAACTGTGGAATATCTCCACACCAACAAAAAACAACTAAAGCTGTTACTTACCCGGCGCTTCGTAGTGTGTAAGTGTGTGTGAAGTTCAACATGTGTTGGTTTTCAAACACCTGTTGAGTTTGTTGTCATGTTCATCCGGGCTACCAGGGAGCAGTCATTGGCGAAGATGTTTCATGAGTCGCTCCCTCGCCAGCTCGACAGCTTGATCAAAGATCTTCTGTACGGTTATCTGTTCAGTAGTAATGGCCTTTTGATGTGGAAAAGGTTTCGTCGCTTCTGTTTGTGTCTTTCAATCACAGTTATACCGTTGGATCGTCACCTCGATTATCAGGTTCGATTTTCGACACGAGGGCAGTATCTGAATCCCACCTAGTACATTACTAAAATACTATTAGCCACGGTAAACTTCATTACTCGCCTCAGTAATTAATTCACAATTCATCCAACGCATGTTGGTGTATATACATGCAATACCAATACTTTTAAACAGTGTGTTGATATATCAACCGTTATTTCGTCGTTTACCAAAACGGAACCATTCGCTATTATGATTTTGTTAAGTCTGGACTTACGCCCCTTGAGGTCACTAAGAGGGACACCAAAAACACATTGTACCAATTTCAACTTATAAGAGAGTTAGTTTGTTGTTTAACGTCAGCCAGCAATATGGCGGCGATATGTGAATAATCGTGTCTGGATCCGACAATACAGTGATCAACAGCATGAGCATCAATCTACGAAATTGGGATACGATAGAATCAGAGATGGCAACCCTATTTTGGGCCTAAGTGTAATACTGGATGTCAAAAAGTGTAATGTAGACCCAAAATGTGTAATACGGGTCGCTTCGATATAGTGCACGTTTTCACAAAAGGAATATTCAAGACAGAAATATACGTCACAAATCATTATGATACTGGATCCATCAAAAAAAAAAGTATTGGTCAGGTGATACAAGATACTTTAATTCCTTAGAAATTAACTGGAATGGGCGCGATTTTAAGAATTTCCATCGGCGAAAGGCCATTTCTTAACCCCTACATTAGTGCTTTATTAAACACTTCCTTTTATCACTTTCTTAATTTCCCTAAAACCAGAAGAAAAGCGTAATTTTTGCATATCAAGTGTAGTGGTGTAATTAATCGGTCAGAATCGTAACAATTACACCGAAAGCGTAAATGTTGGCATCTGTGTGGAATTTGTCAAGCTTGACGCTTACCACAGGCACAGGTTACCAGTTCCTCACGAGTTTCATAGGCGGATCCAGAAGGGGTGTGGTACGTCATCAGTTTAAGTGATGACGTACCACTTAAAACAGGGAATATGAAATGTGCGCCCCCTCTTTCCCAAGAGCGCGATATACCTAATGTAGCCTACGCCAGTCTACAAGACGTGGCAAGTCGATATTTCAACATTTTCTGAAAATGAGGAAAGTCTCGATCAGGTATCCTTTCCCATTTTATTACTGTATTTTAACGGGTTTTGGTTTGGTGAAAAAAGGTTCATTTCAGATAAGAGACCAGATGTTAGGCGGGATAAATTAGTGCGAGACAAATGTAACTGAAGTCGTGCTTGGTTTATCACCAAGATACTTCGTACCTAGAATTGGGGAATTAGCAGGGTGAGGGGGATCTCCACACCTTAATACAAACAGAAGGGTTCCAGGGTCAGACTCTTTATGCAATATATGGATACGATGTCATACAAAATCATTCAACCACAATGATATAAATGTCGTTGATGCACTTGAGAAGGATAGAATAAACATATAAACCTTACCACATATAGCAAATCATTATCAATTTAAGCTAAACTGAATACAAGGCTCCTTTACCGTTTCGATAATTAACAACTGGATGCCTGTACTAATAATATCTGCCATAACATGATCTGTATTCATTTATCATGTACATTACTCATAAGCATTGCATCATTCTTGAACAGCGACCATGTTTCAGTTTAGGGGCGTCCTTTACCGCAAATGCGGTACAGTGTTGTTGAACATGTACTGATATTATCCGATGTACGGTAAATTTGACATAACAACATTTTGCAACTGTTATAATGTTAGCGCTAGGGTCGATTTGTGGAACGGCACCGTGGTGAAAATATTTTAGTACTGCTACTACAAACAAACGGAAGAAAAAACGAACACATGGCAACAGAGCTCGTAGATACGAATGACCCATGCTGTGGATGATGGCAAGATCGTGGTAGGGTGTCCAGCCGTTGTTCAGCGTCTGTCGTCTTGCTGCCGACCAGCTGTACAAGCCGCCACCTGGCAACAGAATGCTCCTTGTTCAAAATGATATGCAGTTTCGATTTTTGCAGTGAAATTGAAAATGACTGATACGACAACCTGCAGGTGTTGAGTCAGCGAGGCGCAAAGATCGAGGAGCACTGTCTCCACGTGCATGACGTCACATTCTGGCGAAGTCCCCAGTCTGGGACGTTTTTCATTTGCACAGAGACAACCTTTACCGGAAGTATCCATACATACTTAGACCATGCTCTTAATAGCGACTGTCCCTGAACATAAAGCCTTAACATCACTGTACAGTTCTGGATTCAATAACTACAGTGCCCAAAGATCCTCAATGAATACTGATTCAGAATCATATTGTGATTAAACGTTGATTCAATTCTGCTTTAAAAATTTGTTTCTGTTTTTTTTAAAAAACATTTACCAGACGAGAGAAATTCTTATTTATTCTAGAATACGATAATATTTCTGAGTACGCCTTCCTGTTTTATACATATAACTATAATATGTGAAGCCCATTTCAGCTATACCCCGCCGTGGAGTATTGCTAAAAGCGGCGTAAAACCACACTCACTCACTTCTTCCGACTGTATACCGGTAACAAGCATGCAGTCCACTACACGTATTCTCAGTTCTAATGCAATTCTAATGCAGTGATTACGAGCATGATACAGTAATTTCGTCATGTGAAACTGCTGATAATGTAATTGGGCGTAGCCATTTAAATAGTTCTACATCCCTGATCGTGCCGATAGCATCAACATGTGGAGAGCGACACCTATAGGACAGTATACAAAGTACACACATTAATAGTCGGAGATTGAATGTCACCGCGCATCTGCTAAGCTTTACCCACCAGTGTGATATTTCACACAGAATGTCAGAGCGACTCTCTCTCTCTCTCTCACACACACACACAAACACTCTCTCTCTCTCTTTCTCTCTCAGTGGATATGATATTTTTGTTAGACACAAAAGGGGTGTGTAAAGGAAGCGTTCAGTCATCTGCTTCTTTGTTTTATAACCCCTCATCTATCTAGGGGATTCATATACACTACGACCTTAAAGTTAACCACCCCAGATATATCTCACGAATGAATGAGCCCCGGTCTTAATCATATGGAATATATCAGGGACTTAATTCGTCGTCGAGTACAGCAAATGGATCCACCGTAGAGAACCAGGCCCAATTGGAAGCTACTTTACACGAGGAATGGCGAAGACTGCCCCTTCAGAGGATCAGGAGGCTGGTGGGGGTTGTGAGGAATGTTCACATTTGCCAATAATTTCAACATTAAACATTTCAGGGCCATATTTGAAAAGACATGATTTTGTATTTTGTGGAATCTAATGAATTTACAAAAGCTCCCGCTGTTCCTTTGTGGTCACGACCCGAACTTTTATGCACGTGCTAAAAATCTATCATTGTAAAAATACACACTGGGTTCTCTGTGTGTATATATAGGTGTTTGGGTTTTTTTCTTACTCTTCATTGGTTCGTTAAATAGGGTTCTATAAGAAATCTGTCAGGCATAGGCCTAACTGATGTGTCAGTTAAAGTGAGACGTGGCGCGTTGTACATGTTCGCAGATCGATACAACACAGCTGTTACCGCGGAGATATTCCCGACCGATACGTCCTAAGTAATTATATTTGATTATTATCGTTTTTTTATCCACCCACACGACACTGAAATGACCCGACATGTTAAAAACCTACAGAGAGTGCAATTGCAGGCTATTTGGGCTGAATGTTGAATGTGTTTGGATGCGTGTGCGTGTCTATGGCAAGGGAAATTAGAGATATTTCCAGCTGTTTAAAGATATCTTGAATTGGATTGAAGATAACCCGAATAAAGATATTTATCGACATCTGTAATAGAATTATTGATATCGCTAATTGAATTAAGGATATGTTGAATTATACTGAAGATTTCTTGACTTGAATTGGAGATATCTTGAAATGGCTACATATCCGTAAATACTTCCAGTTCGGTAAATGGCGGGTGAACATGCTCGGATATGCCGAGAACCGCGATGCGGTCCGGCCAAGTGTTCGGCTTGTCAGTGCTATAACCATGCCGTGCCGAAATGCCCAATGTACCCACTCAAGAAACATAACAGTCCTTAGTTTATCCCATCAAGACCTATTTTCTTCTCACTGTCATACGTGAATTGAGTAACCCCTGTGGGAACACAGTGAACACAAGACCGAGAACCGTCTGTGTGATAAATAATACTACATCTTGAAGGGTCTTTTGGAGTTGGTGGGTGGCCTCGTGGTTAAAGCGTTCGTTCTTCACGCCGACGCCACGGGTTCGATTGCCTGCATGGGTACAATGTATGAAGTCCATTTTTCGTGTCCACTGTCGTGATATTACTGTAAAATTGCTAAACGCTGCGTAAAACCATATTCACTCACAGGTTCAACGTCTTTTGATTCAACCGTAGATAGAACCACTGAGCTTCGGCTTCTTTGATAAATTCGACTATGCAAAAGCCGGGGATTGATGTGTTGAATACTAGTATACAACCACCTAGAGATGGGGGTTCATATTGGTCTGTAGTTACACATGCTTGTCGTGAGAGGCGACTAACGGGATCGGGTGGTCAGACTCGCTCACGTGGTTGACACATCATCGTATCTCATTTTCCGTGGATCGATGTTGATTACTGGATTGTCTCATCAAGACTTGATTATTTACAGACCGCCGCCATATACCTGGAATATTGCTGAGTTTGTTGTTAACAACAAACCAACCAAATGTGGCTTTTAAAAAATCACTAGAGCACGATGGTCGCATTCATAGCACGTGTGACAGATTCCAAATATTAATTTTATATTCGCTTCCTGACAAATTCGGAATAAAATTTGGTCTCGCTTGTTGTCGTACCCTTATTCCCCAACTTACCCTTATTCAATGACCAACTATCCAGTGATCGACATCAAGAGCATCGATGTAAGCAACAGAGATACAATGTCAACGAGCCAGGCCAACAGCCTGCTCCGTTCAAACATTGTTCGCGGAAGAACAGTTGTAACTCGGGTTTTGATGAGTTTGGAGCTACCACCACCAGGGGCACGGAAGTAGATATTTCCGTCCGATAGTGAAAGTAACAGGTGGCAAAGTTTCAACCAGCGCGATCGTCTACCAAATCACAAATGTCAAGCCGTTTAGGCCACATGCACTAATAGAATTCACCTTTGACCTCAGTCACACTCCACAATCGTCTCCACGTATTTACATATACACATTTACACACTATGTAATAAAATTGTTTAGACATTGTTTCTGATAGGGTTGTCAGCATGGAAAACTTGATGAAAGCAGCCGTGCTGATGTGCTAAGAACAAAGGTTCATAATCCGAGGCACCAAACATGTCTTTATGCAGTGTGCCGAGGTAGGGAATCGAACCCGGGTCGTCGGCGTGACGAGCGTATGCTTTTGACATTTCGGCTATCCCATCGCCCCTCACAGTCTGAGGGACGGTTCGTGAATTCGAACTACCAGCAGAGGCTTCACATTACCGAGGAGCCTGAATCCCACAAGAATAAATTGCCCTCAAGCCTAAAGCGAGTGAAAACGATCACCTCGTAAAGGTAATAAAACTGATCTCACTGTATGTCATTGTCGATGAACATAATTAAGAGGAAGCTTCGTGAACTACGTTATTTGTGTTATTTAAGATGTAAATGTGTATGTCGAACACAAGTAATTGAAGTTAGCCACGTCGTATCACGGGTGCGTGTGAGCGAGTGACTATGATGTTATTATGTCGTGTTCAGCATATGTTCCAGTTGTGCAACTATCAAATCGTCCAGCTTCCCAAATTTTACTCATGTTGGGAAGCTCAAGGATAATAAGCAAACACCGACTTCTAGCAAACTGCATCACCCTCATTCAACCGCGTATGTGTCTGTGTGTGTGATTTGCACTAATGACTTCAAGAGTATTGTGTAGAGGTTGTGTCCATCTGTGAGAAACGCTCCCATGATCTAATTTCTCACCCCTGCTCTTTCAAAATGAGTTATCTGTCGCTTTGCCATATCTGATTGTATTCAGAAATGTTTTCGTACCTCTCCCTTCATAATGGCTGCGGTAAAAAGAACAAGCAACAAATCATTGGAACCCAAATTCCTTCCACTTTATTAGGGGATGAGTGAATGAAAATGAAAACAATATACACAGGGCCAGTCACTGCTGTCTCTAACACATAGAAGTGTCTCTGACCACAAGGCAACAACTCCAGGCTCTACCGAGTCCTTCTGGAACACGCCGGAACACTCTAGGTATACACACACACACATTACAGCAGATCCGGGAAGAGCTCTGAGAATGATTCATGCCATGATTCATCACCAAGAGATGATGACATGTCACTTGATGGAGATGGAACATCACTGATCCCTGAATCACTGAAATATTCCTGCAGATGGTCATCAACTGAGAGATTGTCTAGAGACCTGGAGTTGCTACTTGAATCAGAGTGTTTCCTTTTCTGGCCTCTTGTTTTGCTGCAATCATTTTCCTTCTCAATCTCCACGCTCCCTGAAGTCAAGCTTGCAGGATCCAGATCTGCAAAGTCAAGCAGTTCCTCAGACTGAAGCAGGCTCTCGATATCCTCAAGAAGCTGCAGTCCTGTTTCATCCTCAATACCTGAATTATCATCAATGCAAATGGTTGGAATGTCCTTTGCTACACTAGCATCACTACCACTGTTTGTTGTCATAGGAACAGATGGTTCCTGTTTGACCTCTTCTTTGACAAATGAGACTGGGGACACAGCCACTGGCACATCCATAGCTGTCTGAGAAGCATGACTGGTCTTGGCTACAGTCTGGCCACTGGGTTCCACCTTGTAGTAAATGTGGTCAAACTTGATCAGTTCATTGATGGATTCCAGCTCTGCTGGTGACGCCCCCACCACTGGTCGCTTGGACGTGGCTGTTCCGGCAGCACAGATGGACAGCGGGCTGGATGTGCTTGTTTTCTCTTGCGACTTGATGCCTGCTGATTCTTCTTGGAGTTGTTCGAGCAGACCAAGCAGAACATCAGGCTGTGAAGTAGAATATACGCATTAAGAACATGACACAACAGCTGTGATGGGAGATGTTACCTATTATTGTTAATGTTCGATTCACTTCATCTTCATTTAAGGATTGACAAATGGTTGTGTAAAAAGGACAAATTACACCCATCCTTAAACAGCAACCTAATGACCCTCCTATTAGTGAGGGACATACAAGTGTACAGATAATAATTATGTCACTAAGTAACTACACACTGACATTACCCGAAACCTTATCCATTTCTAAAGTATGAGGAGTGCACATAGCTTAATATTGCTTAATCAGACACCAATCATCTGTGAGAGTGAGAGAGTTGCGTTGAACAGCAGCTTTGAAAAGGATTCAAGTTAAAGCATGAGGTTAAGTTCATGTACTCAATGTATTGTAAAGATAACCTCTGCTTTCACAGGAATAGATTCTCTATAAAGACAAATGTAACCAGCTGTGTTTTTTTTCTTAGAACAGGGAAAATATACGCAGCCATGAAAAACAACTAGTGTTCATCTTCCTCATAGTCGTATGGTATAGGTGTGTGATGCTAGCTGTTTCATTCTGGACTCTGTTACAGTCCTGCCATGTGACAATAACCTGTACACAAAACTGAACCAGAAAACCTTAGTATTTGTATCATGAGGAACAATCAACATCATCTACATCACCAACTATGCCCCTGAATTAGACTATAAGTTCTAATGTCACCACATACGTCCAGCAAAGGTTGCTAAGGTCCCATTAAATGAGGATTTGACAATGGATTACACCAGGAAGACTTTATTTGTTGTTGAACATCACACTCAGCAACATTCCAACCATATGCTGGCAGTCAAAACAATCTAGTGTAGAACATAACATCTAGTGAACAACAGCATGAGCACCCATCTACACAAATGATATACTATAACACAATAACAAAGCCAGAAAGTCTAACCACCTGAACCTGTTGCCTTAGTTGACAAGCATGGGTTGCTGAAGGCAATTTCTAACCATGATTTTCTAGGCTAACTGAAGTTAATGAGCCTACCTGAGAGTGAGGGAGAATGCTGCGTAGTGCATCATGAGGATGTGGGAGAGAGCCTGGATCTGTTCCTTCGGCAGAGGATCAGCAGGTGCTGCAGACCTGGGGGGTTCAGACTTGCTCACACGCCCACACGACGCACTAACAGATGGCGCTATCTGTCCAAGGCGCTCCTTCAGCGCTGTGTTCTCCTTCACAAGAGATGTGGAACTTGTTTTCAGCAATTTATTTTCTGTTAGCAATTTCTTATTTTCGGCTTCCAACTTAGCAATCTTTATTTCAAGATCACTCATTTGTGCCTTCTTCCTGTCACGGGCTGTTTGTGCTGCTACTCTGTTTTTCAGTTTCCTGGAAAAGAAAATGATAAATATCAATGATACACTGTATCAAAACAAATCATACAAAATCAAAAACATCAAAACATCAAACAGTACAAAGAACATGGGGGCCCTACACATCTACTACTAATCTACTGTTTATTTATATGTATTAAATATTGTTAGATAATAATAAAAATAAACAAAAACTCAAATTTTATTCACGGATGCAAGATATGACGATAGGAGTTAACATTTCTGAGCTTTTGTCCACTTAACCCCCTGGATGCCGAGTTTTTTTTCAGGCGCACATTTTCATAAAGTTTGAAAAGTGAACGTTGTGCGAGATTTGCGATCCCGTGGCCCAGGTTCTGCGTACGGCTATGAAATTGCACAGACATGTAGAATATTTGATTTCCTATCCGTTGGTATAAATATAATTGCGGCTACCTCAGGGGTTTGAGAAATAGACACTGCTAAAAGTTGTTCAAAATTTTTGTGTGTGTTCAAAAACAGTAAATTTCTCAGTTTTTTATCGTGCGCCAATAAAAGCACTCTGCTACGATTTTTTTAATTTGGCATCTTTACGGAAAGTGTGAGCGAAGAAAATACAGCTTGACATCTGAACGACATAAGTGTATATGAAATGGATGTATGTGCTAATGCATAAGGTAATACTCACAAAATCAAAAATGACCCGCAATAAATGTCAAAAATCGATTTTCTACTATGACGTCAAACGTCGACAGAGAGGTCATGCACGTATAAAGATAAGGGGGCATAACTCAGCTATGGTTTACATTAGGTCAATGTAACTCCGATCACATGGAGAGAATTTGCTGTGGATATGGACAGTATATTTTCGTGATGTTTTGTTCACAGTGAACCAAACTATTCCAATACAAATTTCCCCAGTGTGAGAGGATACCTTTTGGTAGTTTCACAATTTGTAAGAAAAGATGCAAGTGTACAACATCAAAAATCAGGCAATAGCGATTTGGATGTCCCTATCCGATACATATTTTAGTTCTTAGATTCCCATATTCTCCTGTTTGTGTATATGTATTTTTATTAATTTTCCATCATTATTAACGGAGTAACAGCCACATTTTCAAACGTAATGAAATAACTGAAAATAATGCGACATTTTAGTTGATGTCACAGCATGATTTGTGCATTTTGTGACGTCGGAAAAAGACTACTCTGGTTGCTGATTAGTATATATCTAACCTAATTTCCATTCAATGTGTAAAAGATATCGGCTTCTGTGTCAGAATTCAACATATTTTAGCCAAAATATAAAATGAATGGTTTTATCACTGAAATAGTGTCCTGAATATATCAACAATTACACGGTTTTACTACATATCTTATTGTGAGCAACACGCGCACCTGCCTAGCATCAATTTAGCTTAAATGAAAATTTCACAACACCTGAATATTCATTGAGTATTCATTTAGGAAAAAGACTTTTCTTCTCATGATTATGAAATCAATTCCCTTCATAAGTATGCAATGAAAGGTACAAAGAGATCGCTTTTTCAGTAAAGAAGTATTAGAAAATGGACGTAATGCTTGTCGAAATTAAGACTTGACCTGATGTATATATTTTTAACAATTTCCTTATAAATATTGTTTGAGTTAGACATTCTGCCATCAGATATATTTTAATCGCATTTGAATTGACTTTATTATCGAAAAACAATGATAATGAATCATGAAACGTTTTGACAAAGTCGCACCTGGTCAATTAATATTCATAATAGTTTTGTCTATAAAAACGACACAAACCAATACAATGAACAAGACAATTCCTTTAAACAGTAGTATGTGTGCCCCTACATTTGATAAAATGTACAAATCATTTTCATTAATATTATCCGTTTTACTTCTAAGTTGGAAGTAAATCGCTGTTTATGAACCTGTTCATATGTAACTGCAATATTTGTCCCAACGTATTGAATATTGCACATCACGTGAACTAAAGCACATGTTGCAGTAATGACTACGTGTGATCTTCCAACACTTGTGTAGGGGCTTAAAATGTGGTAGAATACACTTACTGAGTCAATTTCCCATGTAGATATTATTCAAACAATCAAAAGCTTTCAAAGAATAAAAACGGATACCTTATATCCACACATGATATGGTGTTGAACATGGATATATGTAGATACTGAAATCAGTTTCATGAAAAAATATCTGAACGATGCGCAAAATATACATCACAATACTATAAGTGCAATCGGAATGGTATGGGCATTGTGTTTACTCTTGTTCAACCGACCTTCACCTCAAAGAAATTGCCTAATATGTGCAACAATGTTCACGTATGACATCACTACCGATGACCGATTTCTTTCAAAATGGCGGCTTCGCTGAGAAGGGTACACGGGATTTTGCGACGACTTTTTGCTTGATTCAGGGATCTTTTGTATATAAATGTGAGATGTAAGTAATCAGAATTATTCTGACTATTTGTGTATTGTGATATGTTCTTATCGTTTACATTGTAAATGACGGAACAAGCCAGAAAATCCGATAAGTACCGTTGTCGTTCTGCGTGATTTTGCGTCAGTCATGGCGTCACGCTGCACTGAAAGTTTGACAGTTTCTTATGAATTACCAAATTATTTCATTGTATCTATTTTCAATTTACTATTTTTTGCCACGATACTCTTCCCCTGAATATACTAAGCGTATTGAGCCTTTGTAAGCAATGATTAGAGGGCTGGGTGTTGGGAAATTTCCGAAAATGCTACGCAGTGTAAAATTGGAATTTTTCTTTGTTTACATTTCAGTCAAGCGCTGTCTTTCGAGCACAGCGTTCGTTTTCATACTAAATATATTTCGTTTCGTTTTGTCTAGACAGTTGGTATTGGTGACAAAGACCATTTGTAATTTGATTCTAAGATATATGGGGAATTCAATGATGCATTTGTCGCAGCTAACTATGAAGTATACATGATGTAATGGGCTTCTCAATACCGGCCTTCTCGAAACGTGATTTTGTAAACACTATCCAATATGGCGGAAAGCGCACTTCGGCGTTCGTGTAAGTGTATTTTCGAAAACATCCCAACCGATTCTGGGTACATCGGTGACGTTTCAGAATTATCATTCCTGGTTACATGAAAACTTGATATCAGTGATCATTAATATACTATTTTTGAAATTCATTACTCCCAGTAATTATCCGATTTTCACATTTCAAAACATACTGCAAATAACGCTGTTAATCTCGATTCTGTACAGTTTGAAAAATGGCGACATTTACGATGAAGCCTATTTTGAAAGGCGATTTTCAGCACTTTAGCTTGGTCTGAGATGATAGTGGATGGTATCAATAAACTGGGAATTTTCCTCAGAATTCAAAACTGTGTAGTATTTATATATGCGTGGTATATTTAAAATTTTGACTTCCAAGTGAGGTATGTAGAGGAAGGACATATATGTCCCTGTGGCATCCAGGGGGTTAATACGCTTTACTCATTCAGTGCCACGCCCTTCTGTACATAAAATTCCTGGTATTTGCAAACTGCCTTCTACATATTATTATTGGTTGTTTTTTTTATAAACATATGGCACGCTGACTTTGGAAGTACATATTTAAAACCTCAAAAACAACAATTTCTATCAATATGTCCCAGAAAATCAGTGACGTGGACACACGGCTTGCCAACAGGACAGCCGGTAATCAAACGCATACTCCACTTGGAATCTAATTTATGATCGGCCATACCGACCAGCGTAAAGTAACTGTATAAATCTGATAGTCACAAATACACTAATAACTGACTGTAGACACTTACCTTCGCAACATTTTTTCTTCGGCTGACAAATGTGTCAAGCGTCGTCGTTTCTTCGGTGCCCCTTCTTCGTCCATGTTGTCCGAAAGAGCCATGGATCGATAAGCAGGCTGTTTGCCCGGTATCGTGGTAATCACGATAGTTTTAGGGTTTATCAGAGACATTATTCGTAGTCGGGGTACAATATCCTTTGGTCAGAAATGGATCGGTTGAACATCTAAGGGTAGATTTAACGACTTGTTACTGTCAACTCATTTTCAACGTCTAGACTCTTCCATGGCTTAGATGCAAGTGCTGATGTGGTCAAACTGCATTGGTTAAAATCGACTGCTGACTTGCGAGAGCTGGTTTCTCATTGGCTGTTGTGCCTGATGCAAGCCTTGGTTAAAAATAGCCTATGACGTTACGTGGGATGTAAACATGGGACAGACTGGTTGCATCAGCGATTTGGGAAAACACAACAAACTTTCGTTTTGTGTATTTCAAACAGTTACTGCAAAACACAACTGGCTTAATCTAGTAAAGCTCACAAAGATTAAAAGATTACACAGGGCGTGATATATTCTGGAGTGGGGGTAGCACGAAAGAGAAATGATTTAATCTATATAAACTGCGCCATATGTTGTGTTTTGGTATTTATGATTGTGATTTACGAAATTGTTGTTAGTCCGTATCTAAAATTTCCCTCGGCTTAACCCACGGCTTAAAATTGTGTAATACACCAATTAAACGAGGAACTTCGTATTCTGAACACGGAACTATAAAAATATGTAACAATATATCCCACAATACATACTAAGGCCGGGCTTTAATATTCGGGGTTACTGAACCACATCTTCATAAGTTGTCAACCATACTATTTGCCATTTACTTAAATACCAACTTCTAAATGCCTCTCAAGAACCTCAGCTCAATTAATGCAAATTCCATCGCTAAAACAGGCTTGAATTATCAGCACATTAAACCTTCGTCCAACATATGAACAAGTGATACTGGGCACTTTAATCTTCACCACCATTCCAATATACACACATCTGACAAGTAGCTTTCACAGCTTGTAGAAATATATTTCACTGATGTGACATAAGTTGATTTCTTATCTGGAGTCTAGAAAAATTAAGGAAAATATGCAATAAAACGTTTTATCTATTCAATAAAAAAAAATTATGATTGAAAATGCAGCCCATCAATTAAAATGTGATGTTACATCTTCATTCTTTTCACTTGGAGTGAGTAAGCGAGTATAGTTTTACGCCGCTTTTAGCAACTATCCAGCAATATCACGGAGAACCACACATTGTTCCCATGAGGGGGATTCGAACCTGAGACTTCGAATTCGGCGTGACGACCCAACGCTTTCATCACCGAGGCTACCACACCATATTCCGTCGTCACTTGGACGTATAGTTGTTTGAACAAGGGAGATTCAGTTCAACAGCTGTTCAAGGATGTTGCCCATGTATCGTACCGCCCTGAGGCCGAGTTTCATAATCGGGTCACTGAAACTAATGTTCATTTGTGGCCGAGTCTTCGATCTCAATGGGGACATGGGTCGACCAGTACAAAAAATGATTTTGCCCAGTTTCGAATTCCTTATGGTCTTTATGTCTTATTTTGACACCGGGCTTTGTTTAATGTCACGGAAGGAAACTTAAGAAGTGCGTGGTGTTGAGAGACGCGTTAAACAAACAACTACAGCCAATGTGACGTGTAAAGTCAACGTGCTGGTTTCTGATTGGCTGTAAGGTGGCTTATGAAATCTGGACCCTTCAGCCACAGGGACTTGTATCGCTTAGAAACAGCGCTCGAAAGACATATATGTGTATAGACCATACCCTAGTACTATATAAAAGGAAAGGGATGTAACGAAGAAACCACCCCCTGTTCGATCAAAGTTACATGTCACCGCGTAAAATATTTTTAAGGCAACGTCGAGGCCAACGGATCGAACGCTAGATGATTTCCCTACAAAACGAGCCATAAATGGCCACAATCGGATCATTATTTCAAAAGTTATACTCCACGAATCATCGAAAACAGCTACCTCCGCAATTTCACGCCAAAATCATGGATCACCAAATACGGCGAAAACTCACCTTTTAAATTAGTTTATTAATTCCAGACACGTTGACAGCACCAGCGCTGGGCTGGATTCGATCGGCTGCGGCATTCCGTGGGTCGGAAAACTTATTGCAACACCTACATGTCATTTTCTCGACAGTAAGCAAACATTTTCACCAAAATCGCTGGCAAACCTACTCACTTGTCGGCCATACGTGACCTTGACATTCATTGAACTGAGCAGATCCGCGCAAACAGACTCGGGCCATCCGACTGGCCACTGCCACTGTATATTTTATTTCCCACCAATCGGATGGCCCGAGTCTGTTTGCGCGGATCTGCTCAGTTCAATGAATGTCAAGGTCACGTATGGCCGACAAGTGAGTAGGTTTGCCAGCGATTTTGGTGAAAATGTTTGCTTACTGTCGAGAAAATGACATGTAGGTGTTGCAATAAGTTTTCCGACCCACGGAATGCCGCAGCCGATCGAATCCAGCCCAGCGCTGGTGCTGTCAACGTGTCTGGAATTAATAAACTAATTTAAAAGGTGAGTTTTCGCCGTATTTGGTGATCCATGATTTTGGCGTGAAATTGCGGAGGTAGCTGTTTTCGATGATTCGTGGAGTATAACTTTTGAAATAATGATCCGATTGTGGCCATTTATGGCTCGTTTTGTAGGGAAATCATCTAGCGTTCGATCCGTTGGCCTCGACGTTGCCTTAAAAATATTTTACGCGGTGACATGTAACTTTGATCGAACAGGGGGTGGTTTCTTCGTTACATCCCTTTCCTTTTATATAGTACTAGGGTATGGTCTATACACATATATGTCTTTCGAGCGCTGTTTCTAAGCGATACAAGTCCCTGTGATGGCAAGTACCCGTGAAGGTCCCGGGGTAGAATAGGCCTTCAGCAACCCATGCTTGCCATAAAAGGCGACTCAGCTTGTCGTAAGAGGCGACTAACGGGATCGGGTGGTCAGGCTCGCTGACTTGGTTGACACATGTCATCGGTTTCCAATTGCGCAGATCGATGCTCATGTTGTTGATCACTGGATTGTCTGGTCCAGACTCGATTATTTACAGACCGCCGCCATATAGCTGTAATATTGCTGAGTGCGGCGTAAAACTAAACTCACTCACTTTATGGCAAGCATGGGTTGCTGAAGGCCTATTCAACTACGGGACCTTCACGGGTCAGGTCCCATCTATGCGACAGTACAGATATAGATAGTCCATTTGTCAGAGGCCATGTCGCGAGCTTCTTCGTATATGATATTACTCATAGGTATTTTTAGAACTGGATATTTGTGGGATGCCTTGGTGCGAACATTTTATTGTACGATATTTAAGGCCTTAGTTGTTACAATGTAATACGTAGCAGTGGGGTAGCCTTATGGTCAAAACGTCACTGTTATATATGCGAAAGTATTTCATGTGTCCTATGGAGCGGATGGGAGTGGGGACGGGGTGAGGGTAGCCTAATGGTTGAAGCGTTCGTTCGTCCGCCGATGACCCGAGTTCGAGTCCCCAAATGAGTATAATGTGTGAAACCCATTTCTTTGATGTTGCGGGAGTACTTTTAAAAGCGCCGTTAAACCATACTTACTCATATTTGCTCGGGGCCTGGTCTACGAGTGTGTTGGTGTAAGATACTTACACGGTCCCATATGTGAACCAACAGAACTGCGAACCCGACAAAGTGTATACATTTTATAGGGCGCTTCTTTCTTCGTACGACGAACGAGCAATATTCCAGCCCTGGGGACAAAACAGTGGTTGAGTGAGTGAGTTTAGTTTTACACCGCACTCAGCAATATGGCGGTGGTCTGTAAAGAATCGAGTCTGAACCCAACAATCCAGTGATCAACAGCATGAACATCGACCAGCGCACTTGGGGACCGATGACATGTGTCAACCAAATCAGCGAGCAAGACCACCCAATCCCATTAGTCACCAAAGTGGTTGATAGCTTGATCATTGGCCAGTGAGATCCGAATCAGTTTTGCTTAATCAAGTGTTTGTGAAGCGTCATCATATATTGGAAAATGTATGTTGAAATGAACGGCATCTATTGTAAATCTACAAATTACTGGGACATTTTGATGAACTCTTCTAACAATCATTATATGGCAGTGACATTTGTGAAACGATGCTCCAGTTGCAATGACTGTACACATGATTTGTAGCGAAGGTGCTATATTGCAGTGGTGCGCTACATTTATGACAGAAATATTTGGAAAGCAGAGCTCTTGATTCATCTGCCTTGGCGTCGATTACGTTGCATGTGTTTTCTTACACACATAAAGGAAGTTACCTCATGCATTTCATTTGACGTGATCATTACACCCTGCACCATAGGTGGAAACAGGGTGAGTAGGGGTGAGGTCCTCCCCATTTGTGCCGAAATTTTATTAAAGAACAACTAAACTCAATTTTTGGTACTCTTTTTACCACTGCATATGAAAGATTTCTGGTTAGTCATAAACGGAACACCATTCTTTTTTAATAAAAAAATACTTGTGGTTAATTAATACTAAGCGCTCAAAAGTTGCTAAAAAGCCGTCTGCTTCTCTCTCGCCCGCAAACGAAACCACTGACAGGTTACGTAACTCTTTCGCCAGAGCCCTGCAGGCAGTGACGTCACAGAAGGAACGATTTTCAGTTAGTTGTATAGAAAATGTGTAGGAAGCTTGTCATGTTGCTGATTTCTCGACGTCACTAAAGACATGCCGAATTGTTGTGTTGCCGTCAATTGCTCCTTGGGGTCGGGTGATGGTGACACTATGCACAGATTTCCACCGAACCCCGTAGTTTGTGCTTAAATTGGTTGTTTGTGTGTGCGCGAAGCGAGCGTTGTGGAAGTCTGTGGTATATATACTAAATCGGATGGTTCGCCCCCTACCACGCTTCCAGCATAGAAAATGGAGTTCTGTTTCATCGAGTTTACAAAATCAAGATTTTACTACACATTGCTGACCAAAAGAATTTTGCATGAACATAACGCTTTCTTCCTCTGACGTAATATGGTCGTAAGTAATATTGTATCGACCCCCGCCTCGCTTCCAGGAGTGAAATTGTTATGTTATAAGCAATGTCATGTAAAATCCTAATGTCCATCAATAAAATACATATTTTACTACCAGTAGCAAGTAATTTTGATTTTGTAAGTCGGTGAAAACAAACTTAAATAGCATTCATCCTCAGACAGGGCACCGCCATTTTTGAAAATCCTGAAGTCACGGGCTAAAGTCCGTTAGAATTATTGAGATTATGATTTGTTCTCATCAAGTTAGAAAATCAAAACTACATAAATATGCATTTGAATCATTACCAAAAGGAGTTTGCATGACACAACCTGTAACATAGCGTAAGCTAGGTTGGAGTCGAAGTGAAAATACTGAGAGATAAATTTCTTCACTTGCTAAATTTACTTGGTTTGTAAGGTTCACTCACCAGTATGTAGACACTTGTCAATATACGTCTTTATACTTGGTCTCAATCCTATTACTTTATAATCATACGTGCATGCATTTGCTTGCAACTTAATAAAAAAAAAAGCGATCTGGGAATGTATAACAGGAAGTTTTCCTATATGAATCATAATTCGCACGCACGCCGTAGTGTATGTCGTCTGCATCATTACACTTAACGACGAAAACAATGATTCTGTTGAAAGCTACGACAACTTGTTAAAAACAAAAATGCAAATATTAAAATTAAAAAAAATTAAAGTTATAGGAGCAATGTCAGGCTCTTACCTTCTTCCAGGAATGTATCCATCAATATCCACAAAAACAAGTGATATATAATTCATCTGCAGATTTCCCAAGTGATGTGTCTTTTAACAGTCTAATATACGAAAACGTGATGCATCGTTTCAGGTTTTTCACATTGCTGTATAGTTTCATTGGTTACCCAAGATAGCACACCTGGCAACTAATGGCATAATGTGCGTCATTCTATTTAAAAAGTAATTTAGTCAGCCAATAATGACCAATCAATCAATGTATTGTCGGTTAATCCTTTGAAAGAAGGGTGTTGCTTTACATAGCCACAGACACGACAGAGTGTATTCAGTATAGATTAGTAAATGTATATACCTACCTTTTGACAACTCCCCCATTTTAATCCACATGAAACTAATTAATCAATCAGCGAAGTAGTGTAACCCCTGAAATGTAGATGAATACTGCACAGACCCCCATTTCTATACCCACTATTACGTCACGGAGATGCGCCGCTCTGATTGGTTGAAATTTCGTTTGCGGCCGAGAATTGTGAACGGTTGACAAATAGGTCGAGTTAAGGTAATTGAAGATCGAAATGAGCAGTTTTAATGACGGGGTTTCATTTATAACGATGTCAGCAAGTGATTTTGCATTTGTACCCTATTAGAGTATATGTGACCTTTAACGTTTGATGGGAAGTGTATGTGCACTAATTATCTGTAAATCTGTAAATCTGTAAATCATTGAAAACCTTGGGCAACATTTATACGTTTGACTTTATTTCAGGATTGCCGTCATGCAATTTTAACGCCACATGGAGAAACCGTTTTGGGAAAGGACCATCTTTAATAACGAATTTCATCTAAGTGCTCAAATATACAATATGCACCGCAAAATGCAAACAGCGCACTCTTGAATACAAGCAGAGTAAAGGTATAATTTCGGGTTGGGAAGTGGTTCAACTCTAGTAATTGGTGATTGGTTCATTACCGCCAAACAATCATCCAAAATAATCGGTCAGCGTAACGTATCACACTTTCCTGGTTTTGTTCAAGAAAAAGTAAATTCATTTTTCAAACTGGACAAAATGCAAGTGTAAATTTCACATCTACAAGGACCACACACGGAGGACTACTTTGCTGGGAACAAGAGACCAAAAGGCTTAAGAAATACTCAGTCAGGACTTTGAAAGAGTTCATACTGTTTATGAGATTACATTTAATGGCGCAAACAAAACCAACCTTCTGAAAAGTGCTGTTTGCGCAAACGAGTGTTCCAAAATGTTCGAATTCGGTCAAGAACAGACCCGTGAAGGTCCCAGGTAGAATGTCGTCAGCAACCCATGCTTCCCACAAAAGACGACAATGCTTGTAAGAGGTGGCTAACGGGATCGGCTGGGTCAGGTTTGCTGACTAAGTTGACACAGGTCATCTGTTCCCAATTGCGCAGATCGATGCTCATGTTGTTGATCACTGGAATGTCGGGTCCAGACCGCCGCCATTTAGCTGGGATGTTGCTGAGTGAATCAGTTGCTTGTGTTTAGTCACTGCGACTCGTTGATTATTTCAATGATCTGACCACCACTGGGTGTAAGCCTCGCTCCGAGTGCTACTTTGGGCATCAGGAGCATTAGTACCAGCATTGGAACCGTTAGGATAACGTTGTCTTAAATGCGAGACGCCTTCGTAATTCATTTACACTTTTGACAAATGGCTGATGCGTTTGTGGAAGGAATACTGATAGACAAATTTGCTCGCACTATAACCATATGGCAATGCATGTTTGGGGAATATTATAGAAGAAACTCGGCGACATGTGTCACCAAAATTTCGCCATGTTTTTTTTCTTTTTCATTTTTACATCAGATATACCGTTTCTGGTAGACAGGCCCACCAGTACGGGTACCCAATCTTGATACTTTTGCCGTCATCTTGAGGTCCCTCATCTCGTACTGACATGGCCAAAATGTTTAAGTGCTATCACGTGATCCGCGATCTTGGTTTAGTTGAAGGTGTATGTGCCAGAAAATACTAATATGGCCGTCCTTGAAATAAGTAGTAGCTACGTAATTAAGTTCTTGTGACCATTTTAAGAAATGAAAAGAGCAATAAAGGAGAGCAAGGAATGCAGCTGATTTTCTGCTCTGACAAACGTCTATTAGGATGAAACTGATATTTCATAAAAGAAATTGAATTTGTTTCTGAGAATTATTCATAGAAATGAAATCAGGAACAAGAGAAGTTCGGCAGGGGGGCGTAAGAGACCAATTCTGATAATAATCACTACAGTTTACGCCACATTGCGTAAAATTACACCTACATGTGTATATGGTGTTGTTTGTAAACATTTGTCTGGACCAGACAAACTTTACAGTGATCAACAGCATCGGCATTGATGTACGCAACTGCCAACAGTCAGCGAGCCTGGCCACACCATCCGATAGTCGTCCTTCCACAAACAAAGGTTATTGATACATCCGGTTCCGATCTTCAGGGAAGGAATATCATCGACACTGTCTGCATCTTTGACAGCAACCTTCCTGTGGCAGCCTACAACAGTATCATAGAAATGAATCAGCATTTTAAATACAGGCCCTGGGCTATAACATGGTATTCCTACTTATTTTGTTTAGGTCGGCATACGTCCCTACTGATTTTGTTTAGGTCGACAGACATGCATATTGTTTCGACGTATTTTGTTTCTGAGAATAGAATATTGTGTGCATGAATTTGTTCCTTATCATTTCAGGTTATTGGTGGTCCAAAAGACAACTTCTTTGCACATTATATTCGGGTTCCAACAACAAAAACCCCATCCTGCAACATGTGATCAGTATAAACAAAATATTCTTGAAAATGTTGTATGACATGGATTAACATTCAGGTTGCATAAATTGAATTAAAATAGTCATGTATTGCAATACACTGGGTTACAACATTCACACAATACAGTGAGAAAAATAAATTGTATATTTAAGGAAATAAACCTTACCCATCTGTGGAAAGGAATGGCAATTTAATTTACCCAGTTTGGCACCTGCAAATAACATCTGCCAAATTCATACCACTGCAAGAAATACAATAACTGAAATACTTTAAGTACTTGTTATGTTGAAAATAATTTGCTAATTATTTGCAATGTTTCTTAAAATATATTTAAACAGTGTAAATGATAACGTCTATCTTAAATGTATTTGAATAAAAGAATATCATATTAAACTAACCTGTGGCAAGTAACAATGTAGTTTGTGCTGTTCTATTGCTGGATACTAAGTGCCATGTGCATGGACACTCAGTGTAAAATACATTCCTTAAATACGAGCTAAATAGGCATAAACATTGCATCGTGTTTGTACTTGCCACACAAAATTAGGTATATTTAATCACATCACCATAACTGCATTCTGCTAACAATATCTCCTGTGTAGTCTACGGATGTCCAATGAACTATGACCCGTAATTAGGGTTTTTCTTTAATTATGAGTTCATTTGCTGTTTATTCATTCTGTACTTCGTTCTACTGAATCTGTTATTCGTTTGCCAGCGTTGAGCCCTAACTGCTGCTTTAAGGCGTGATACCCTAGGTTCTGTTTCTCGCTCATCCGCGCCGAACTTTACCGTCTCATCCTTAACGATTGCTGTCTTGCTCAGTGGTATCATTGCGAGTCTATACTTCGTTTATAAAATAAATATGGGTATCAAACTCGAGAGTATTTTTGGACTTACCTTTACTTCTGCGCTACATTGTACTTGTAGCGCGCCACTTGTCTATCTGCTACACACTGGTATACCATAAACCTTCTACTTCAAACCAGAGACCATATAATAGATTATACTATTATATGGTCTATGTTCAAACACACTTGTTTCTCACATGAGAATTTGCTTTTCACGTTCAGTGAACAGAGCTTTCATTCACGATGGGGTTCATTGAGGAGGAATGTAGTAGCGGTTAGGGGGATAATGTTGGTGGAAGGGGGTGCACACAACTGCTGGTTACAGCTGACCACCCTTTCTTTCCATTAAGACGAACGTTTGAGGTCACCCACTATGTGGCAACGGGTGAATACAACCTCATGTAGTCCCAGATCATTCTGATAAATGAACTCATTAAGTCCCAGAAATGTTCCACAAAACATCCAATATATTGATCTGATCCTTTTAAATGATCTGTGTCGACTGCCAACAAGCTATGTGAAACAAACCTTTAAAACGTAGCAGACAATAGGTGGCAAGCTGACCAGAGAAACAGACACAAGGACAAAAGTAGCATGTGCAGAGTGTAAGCGCATGGGTTAGTACCTGGCCTGACCCAGTAGAGTGGCTATTGTTAATTGGAGTGATTGTGGGTGCAGAGATACATTTAACTGACAGGGTTATATTTTATTTGTACACATAAAAGCTGACACCTATTAACTATATACAAGTACTTAAAATTGAAACGTATAAACTATGAAACTAATAATGATTAAAACATGACTTGGCCACAGGAACTCGATACCATGGCGGAAGCTTTTCGAGAGGCAGGATTCAAACCCAAGTAGGACTCACCTGAGGATTTAAAGTATTGGATTCAAGGATTATCACAGCAGGATACAACTCCTGTCATTAAGAAGGAACCCGACTGAGTAAACCCAGAATCTGATACGAAAGCATTGGCAGTGACCTATCTAAACTTCCCAAAGTTACCTTCAGTGGACAGCCTGGTAAGGACACTGAGTATGACTTGTGGCGCTATGAAGTCGATTGTTTATTTGATACACAAATCTATTCCAAGATAAAATCCTACAAGCCATGGGAAGATCCCTTAAAGGAGAAGAATCTCTAGCAGCCATGAACTGGGACCTAAGGTCATCACATCAGATATATTATCAAAGAGTTAAATGTGCTCTTGGACACTTCCACGGAGATCTGCACTCGTGTCCACGTTTTACAGCAAGCGATGTCGTCTCAGCATGGAGTTGTCGCTTGGAAAGGCTACTCTATCAGCAAAACAAAAACCAATACCACCTGATGAACAGGATGAAATGTTGAGGACACGTTTATGGGATGGTCTAAATCCAGCTCTTAAAAGTTTGGCTGGATACAAGTATGACTCAATCTCAAACTTTGAAGATCTTGGTTTGTGGCTCAGGGAAATGGAGCTGGATCTCCAACGAAGCACTGCTGACGCAACCTAGGCAAAGGCCAAACAAGCCACAGTTTATTCAGCTAAGGATGAGTCAGCCACTGACTCATCTAGTCAGGACATTTCTGACATTAAGTCAATGTTCAAGGAGATGTACTCTGAGTTTGCCGAGATGAACTAACAACAGAAACACGTGACCGTTCAGACACAAGCTCCATCTGTCAACTACAACCATCAAGTACCTGCAGTTTCATCATTCCGAGGTGGACATAACAGAAAGAAAGGCAGAGGTTAACATAAACATGGAAACGAAGGTTGGTCAGCTTATGGTCCAAGCAGTGTATCATCTGCTCATCCTAGTGCACCGCAACAAGCTACTTCCCATTCACCATCTATAGCAACCCAGAACCGGGCTCAGTCTCAGGAATTGTAGGAGATGTGGGTACCCTGGTCACCTTGCTTATGGATGTTGGGTCCGGTTGTATCATCGCCGCAAACCTTTAAACTGGAACAGGCCTATGGGCAAAGGGGACTATCAGGCCTAGGCTCAAAACCCCGAGGAAAACTGATAATGGACAAATTAGTAGGACGTTCCAATGGAGGTGAAATACAGGTTGAAAACATTTCCTCGAGAGTTTTATTGGATACTGAAACAACAACTGTATCAGAATTATTCTATGACCCCAGTCATACCTGTACAAGTCTTAGAATGCATGTTGGATATTGAACACGGTGAGGATCGCCATTGCCGTATAAAGGATTTGTGGAAGTCAACATCAAATCTGTTGGTAGTGGAATAGGTTCCTGATTCTAGATACAACTGTAGAGTAGAAGTCGTATTGGGAACTAATGTCCTTACACATTTATTGAAGGAATGCAAGGCCTTCAATGGAACAAGGTTTCTTCAAAAAGGCGACTTGTACACACCGTGGTATCTAAGACAAGGAGTTGACTGAGAACGGGGAAAAAATAGCACTTCTCAAATATGCAGAATACAAAGGTATTTCCATTCCAGCTAACAGTCAGCAGCAAAGGACATTCGAGTCGTGGGATTCCATATTGTTAAGTATGTGCACCCCTACAGGCTACCGTAGCCTCATCTGTATCATCTGATCTGGATATTGCAGCGACACTTGTGACCTATGATTACCATCATCCAGAGGAAATAGAGGCAGTAGTGCCTAATGTCACTACACAGACGGCTATCATACACCCCATAAGCTGTGCTCTGAACTGCAAACTGACCATTGAAAAGTTATCACATGGCAAACCTGCGGACTGACAATTTAGTAGAGCAAGTGAAAATTGAACAGGAAGGATTATGTGATGAGATTCCACAGGGATTTGGACTTTTCTTGAAGTTTAAAGATGTTTTCTCCAAACGGATAGACTTACACGATGAGATCCCATTTAAACAGATACCGTAGAATTCCGCCTGGCATGTACAGTTAAGTAAAAAGTCATTTTCAAGACCTTCTGTCTGCCGACATTATCCGACCCTCACATAGTCAGTGGACCTCTAATGTTTTGGCTAAGCGCAACGATGCACAACTGAGACTATGTATACATTTTTGCGAGCTGAACCGTCATAAAATCAAGGACAGTTACGCTCTTCCGCGAATTGAACACTTTGTCTGGGGATGAAATACGTTTCTGAAAAGCAGGTTGAAATGGGAGAAGAACAAACAGAACGGCTTTTACAGTATAGGGTTTGATGAATACAACAGAATGCCTTTTGGGTTATCTAACGCACCTGCCACATATGAAAGACTTATGGAAAAATGCTTGGAGGGACTTCACATGAGTGAGTTTAGTTTCACACTCAGCAATATTACAGCCATATGGCGGCAGTCTGTAAATAATCGAGTCTGGACCAGACAATCCAGTGATCAACAACATGAGTATCGATCTGCGCAATTGGAAACCGATGACATGTGTCAACCAAGTCAGCGAGCCTGACCACCCGATCCCGTTAGTCGCCTCTAACGACAAGCATAGTCGCCTTTTATGGCAAGCATGGGTTGCTGAAGGCCTATTCTACCTCGGGACCTTCACAGGTATGGAAGTGACACGAACGCCTGTGATTCTCAGGCCTGTATGTTCACGGGTGGAAGATACCTGGAATATGTAGGGACACTTGTACTTTCATGCGTTCCCTCATTGGTTTCCATGGGTATACGGTTACAACGAAGATTGACTTCTCTACAAACGCGGGGGGACCAACTTCATATCTTATGTAAATGAATTGTACAGGAGCATGTATCCAATTGCTGAAAAGCATATACCATGCATGGGAACAGCTGCGTTTGGGTATAAAAACTTCAGAACTTGCTAGACATCATTTTTGTTTAACAGTACGAATTTGTTTTAGAAGACATCCGTTCATGTGTAAACAGTACTTATAACTGTATGGAATAGTTTCCAAGAGTTTACGACAGTTGCATGAAGTGGCTACACTCACTAGCGAGTCGACACGTTTCATGGGTAGTATATTTGTAAATGTTTAATGTTGACAAATTGGAACCGATTACACTCAACAGAAAAATGAAAACCGGGAACATTTTTGTATTGATGAAATGGTTATAGCTGCCTACACTTGTGACCAGTGAAAATAGATCTGGTAATGTCACGGAACATCGCGAGACCCTACGTTGTTTACTACTTCCGGTGATTCTTCGAATGTCTCCTGCACACTCCGGCGCAGCGACAACTTAGCATAACATCACTGCCACAAGCTAATTTGCATATCACGTGACCGGACTTCTCATGTTTGTAAACAAATGCGCTCATTCATTAATATGCTGCGACTGGCATAAGGCAAGCGATTCCCCGAGGCTTTCATAATGTTTTACATTGTTACGTAAATAAGTTTCTACAACTGCGTCAGTAAGATCTGACAACACATACTTACATTTCAAACCGGCTGCATAGTTTGCAGTCCATTAGGCTTGATGACAGCACGTGGAGCCGTACAACCCATGTAAACAAAGGATCGCTCCTCAAATCGAAATAGTGTTGCAGGTTTTAGGATAATTTCTCGGTGAAACTGAACCGTTTTAACAAAGATGTTTAATTAGATGTGTAGACTCACCAAAAAATGAAACAGTTATTAAATTTGTATAGTATTCCCAGAAATTATTGAGAATCATGTTGCGTCATGTAACTCATTACGTTTATTAACTTCTGGCGTTTTACTTACATAAACATGTTAAAACATCATCCTTTTACAGTCTCAGTCTTGTTTTAGTACTTTGTTAGACCTCCTCGCTCAGCAATGCATGCCTGAATACGCCTAGGCACACTACCCATCAAAGTTTGTAGGTAATCGTGTGACAGGGTATCCCAGTATTGGACCACCTCGGCCTTCATATCTTCAATATTTCTCAGTCCCTTTTGGTTTATTCTGTCATTCATGACTCCCCACACATTCTCAATTGGGTTTAGGTCTGGGCTGTAACTGAGCCAGTCTAAAACTTGAACATTGTCGCCCGACAACCACTGTTTTGTGTAGCGCGCAGTGTGTTTTGGGTCATTATCATGCTGGAAAATCCAATCATCTTCATACAATGTTTGTGCTGTCGGAAGAAGGTGACCATTTAGAATGTCAACGTATCTTTCTTTTGTCAAGTTTCCCGTGAAAACACACAATGGCGTCACTCCGCGAGCCGATATGCCACCCCACATGTGAAACTTCGGGCTATGTTTTGGTCGCTGGAAGATAGGTTTGACAGTATCTTTGGTCCAAATTTTCACACAATTAGGGAAAAGCCAAACAGAACTTTCATCCGAAAAGAAAACATTATCCCCAATCTTGATTTTCATGAGCCCGACACCAGTTTAAACGTTTTTCCTTTTGTGCATCTTTCATCAACGGCAAGGGAATTCCACGTTTTTTCACCCAATTAAGTCTCTGTAATTCCTGCCTAACTGTTTCATTGCATACCTGAGGACTTCCTCTGCTAATCATTTCATTTCTGATGTTCTCAACACTTTTCAATTTGCCCCTACTCACAATCTGCCCAAGTCTTCGGCGATCCACAACACTGAATTTCCTAGGCCGACCTGCCCCTGCTTTGTGCTCTATCCCGGTGCCTGTTTGAATATTCTTCAAAGTTCTGTATACTGTAGACAGAGGAATACCATGTCTACAAGCTAACACTTTAGCATCAGCCTCACCCCTTTCAAAATCATCTAGAGTGAGCTTTCTTTTCTCTCTTGCTGTAAATTGTGCCATGTCAACACAGGAAGCCGTCTGCTCAGACAAGGGAGATAACTGTTGACGTAATGAGCTGCCTTCTAAGCCTTCAAGAGTTGTCTCCATTATTTAGTATGCTTAGTGCATAGTGAAAGCCCTTTTTCCAATCTTAGCATCATTAGGGAAAAAACAAAGATTTTCTCAATAATTTCTGGGAACACTGTACATTATATTGACTGAACTGTGAAAGATGTGAGGAATCGTCACATCTTTCTGGCCTGTGGCAGAGATACTTCGCTGGCTCGCCGCATGGAGCTCTGGGTACAAAAGTGGGTCTCCTGCACAGTGTTCCATGCGCCCAGCCAGCATAGTACATGTCATACAAAGTCATCACAGCGCCTGAGTGTGGGGGTTCATGTTTGTCAGTTGACAGAAAAAGGTACCTATAATCCTTGCATGAATAACCATTTTCCGATCTAACTATCCCAAAGTCAGCCAACTATTTCGACTGTCATTTGGTTCCGTCAAGTCATCTTTGGAGGTCGAGCAATTTGGAACCAGAACTGGTTCTTGAATATACGTTTGTCACCGGAAGTAGCGCCTCGCGAGACTTATGGGCCTTTGAAAAGTCACATGCAGCCAAAAGTCAAACGTAATTAAAACACTGTTATCACGTGTTTATGATATATATAAAAATACATTGGTGATTGTGAAACAAGAAACAAACTTAAGCGTATAATCGGAAATCAACCAAGCAGCCGTGATACTGAACCCAGAGCCGGAGGGTGTGCACTCAGGTGTAAAGGCCTTTTTCATCGGCCACTGGTTTATTTTGGTTCATTTGCCAGCTCTTTGTTTATGGCGTATAAGCCCGATAGATGTTAATTGCATGTGGACAGTGATTGAAGTTGTGCATTCCATATGATCATTAACAAGCAGTCATAGGTGTCAAACCAGACAGTGAGTTTTCTCCGAGTCTGCTTATCACAACCAACCTGTTTTTGTTTGTTTGGGTTTTTTTCCCCAAAAAACGTAACGAGTAGACTATTTCCTTGTTTGTGTACGCAACCAAGATCAGACTAGCCCTCACGACCTCATAGTCAGGGCAGGCATACCGTTTCAACCTCCGCGAACCTACTCACTGCGCATGCGTTATGAGCGCTTTGTCCTTAGACCAAAATTTCCTCCATCTGTCTGGAGTAAGTCAACTTGTATTTCTAATGAAACAACCAAGCCTTAACCACTCCGTCACCGCTTTGATTAAAACTATGTTTAGACTGAGACCCTCAAAAATGTGACTCAAGATATGATTTTTTAATGTTTCTTACCTTTATTTATCAATTATTTACTTTTTTAGGTAAGCTATTGTAATGCAAGCACATTCACTATGTTCCTATGCTGACTTACTATTACCTTTTAGCACCTATGGTGCTTTTATATGTACCTTTCAAGAGAATTAGTGTCAAAAAGGCAGACATTAGCCGGGTGATATTTTATCTGATATTTTGATATTTCATACTGTGTCTAAGGATTATATTACTTGACATTTAAAATGTTTTTCTTCATTATTCTTCTATGAGCGCAGCACAGCTGTTATGATCAACTCTGAGACTAACTTACCATTTGGTCCTTTCAGCAAAAAGTTAAAGTCGCGGCTTCTTCACTTGTTTAGATTAACATCCCCTAGTATTTGGATTGGGACCTGACCACTGTTTCCTCCAGTGCCAAAAGAATCTTTCCATTGTCTCCGACTGCAGCCTAGGACACCCTGTTCTGAAGTTGAATTCTGAAAAAATAAAGCACGCCATCGGTAGTTACGTGTATGACCTAACCAAGAACTGCAGTGAAAAAAGGTAAATTTGACAGTATGATCATAATTTACATTGCCTGAGTGGATTTAATTACATACGCCGTTTTCAGCAAATGTTAAATATTCCAGCTATATCATTGGTTACACCAGAAATAAGCTGCATACTTTGTACAGAGCCAGATCGAATCATCTACTTTACCGGATAGACTACCCCCACCACACCCTCTTCCATCAAACATATCCATCAAATCAGGGTCATTACTGATCACATACTCTAGCGGGTGCAAATACATAAATAACTCATTTGCATTGTTATAAATGAAACTGCCTTGAAAACTACCCATTTCAATCTTTAATTACCTTAAATCGACCGTTTAGACAATAGTGTGAAAACTGAAAGCTCTATGTTCTCACAATCTACTATCATTTAGTTTTGTCTCCTGCTTCGCCTAGTTTCCGAGTTAAACACTTGTTTGACTAGATGATTCTGTCAAATTCACTTGGTGTCGCTAGGTTGTAATCCGTGTTAGGTGGTATAAACTTACACGTTATTTGTCATCATTCACTTGATGCTCATTTAATGAATTTACAATAGGTATAATTAGTGGTAACGCCACTTAGATTACCCGACAAAACGTCCCCATTTGGCATTTGTGTCTGGATCGATCACAGGATTAACCGATAACACGCTGATTACTTTTATGCGGATTTGTCAAAAGGTAGTTTATGTATGTACATTTACAAATCCATACTGAATACTTTTTTTGTGTGTGCTTCTAAAACCAACACCGTTCTTTCAAAGGATTAACCGTCTATACATTGATTGTTTATTATTGGTAACTACGTTACTTTTTATAAAAGTATGAGACTATACACCAGTGTGATATACCTGCAACGATACATCACTTTTTCGTATATTAGACTGTTAAAAGACAACACTTGCAAAATCTCCAGATGAATGGCACATCACTGTTAGTGATGGATACATTCCTCGAACAAGGCAATAGCCTGACATTGCTCCTATAACCTTGCTTGAATTTTAATATTCGGATTTTGTCGTAGCTTTCAACAAAATCATTGTTTTCGTCGTGAAGTGTAATGATACCGACAACATACACTAGGGCTTGCGTGCGAATTATGATTCACATTGGCAAACTATAAAATGTATTGATATTTTACATTCCTGCAAAACATTCGCTACAAGTATCAGATCGCTTCTTTTTATTAAGTTTCAAAATGCGTACACGTATAATAGAGTAACTGGGATTATAAGACCAAATATGAAGACGCACATTGACAATTAAGTGTCTATCCTGGCGAACGAATGTTTATAAACCAAGTGAATTTAGCAACTGAAGACATTTATCGAGCAGTATTTTCACTTCGATCCCCACCTCGCCTCCGTGGAAGAAGTCGTTATGTCGTGCAAAATACTTTTAGCCATGATTTTGAATATATTGAGTTAAAAAAGAAACTTCACAAAATGTATTTTTTTTAAAAAATAATCTTTCCCTGATGATACATACATGTATCCGAAATGGGATCCCTATCTTTCGACGCTAGAAAAAACGTTAGCAAAATCCTCTCAAACCCATCCATTCGTCGTGCAAATAACCTTAGTGCCAATTCAGGTTTTGCAGGTGCAGTCGATCACGAGTGATCATCGAATAGAAGTGTTCTTCATTTCCACGTGTTTGCATTGGCCTCAATAATTGAAAAAACCGAACTTTTAAACCACAGTTCTAACGGTACTGTAAATGGCGACTGTCATATGTGTAACGTGAACGTGCCGTTGGCATGTTGCAAGCAGGAAGATCAGTTATTGACGTCGCAAGAGCAATGGGATGCAGCAGTCGTACTGTGTTTGACTTGAGAGGTCGTCTACTAACTGGCACCACTTTTGATCGCCCAAGGTCGGGTCGTCCACGTGTGACGTCACGAGCAGAAGACCGTCAAATCGTCCTACGTAACAGATTTCTGCCAGCTACACGAACCAGGGCTGAGATGTTTAGAGGTCGGCTCTCCTCAGACAATCTGAAATCGTCCATTCTCGACGTCCATATTGTGGCTTGACATTCTGTATACCTATGTTTTGGAACGGCGGTGTAGCCTAATGGAACTGATTGCGGCACTGTCAGTATATCGTGTACATCAAACAGATCTCACCAATGAAATAACAATTTAACCATCTTACCATCTCTTGTTCTTTTACAGTGCCCTGAAGAAAGAATGTGAAGTTTCTTTTTTGACCCAGTATACATATCTAACTACTATCACAAGGTAGTTTTGATTATTTAACTAGATGAAAACAAACCATAATCTCAATAATTCTACCGGACTTTAGCCCTTGGAAGCGAGGCGGGGGGTCATTATAATATTACTGACAATATTATTGTCACATCGACCACAACAGTGACCCAATCTTTTGGAGAGAATTCCAATTCTACTGTACATCACCATTACGTATCAACTGTATGATCTTGGCTCCACTTCAAGATATCAGCAACAGGCATATAGATTGTGATATCATCCTGTTACACAGAAGGCAAATTCCACAAATCATGTTATCTTTTCGCATTAATAATAGTAATTAAAGAAAACGAGCAGAAAGTTTATGCGCATGATGCCACTTAAGAAATATTTATTTATTTTTATTCAAACGGTTTACCGATAGTGCTTAAAAGTCACAGTGAAGTCACTGGTTTATGGCACAAAGGCTTGAAACATTAAAACTGCCACCAAGGCAGGTATTGTCACTAACGTGATCTTCGCACTATATAAAGGTTATCAATTGACGGAAAGATTTCAAAATTGCCATGTTTGATCATCAATACTTAAGGACTAATTTCAGACAAATACAAGTCAAAGGACGACAGGTGGCGCTGGAGTGCCAATAACGTGTATGGCCTCCTTTAGCGTTTAATCGACAGTGTTGGATCGTTTGTACATGGCGTGGACGAGGCGGTTGACGAATCCCATATACTAGTATAGGAACTTGCATCCCGACTCTTCTTGACCCTGATACGCCTGCATGCGAGTATAACTGCAGCTGTCGGCCATAGTCGCACATCACTGAGCCTGTGAATCTCGTCCCACAAGTGTTCTACTGCGTTTCAAAGTCTGGAAAGAAGGCAGGTCACTGAAGAGTTTGTATGTCGTGTTGACGGAGAAGGCTGTAATTGCTCTGGCAGTATGGGCCCGGGCGTTCTGCTGGAGGCGTGGTTTTCATGATGACCAAAATGTGGCACAGGGAAAGGGCCTCAACGTTATCATAGGCGGTCTTCCATTGCGAGGACGGTTGGCTGTGCTTCCAGTGGCTTGCATGGGCTCGTTGCTGCAAGTTGTATATTGTTCCAGGGAAAGTAAAAGTAGTAGATTACGATAGTTTATCTGTTGAATATCCCTGATTGTTAGAACATGTCTTAGTCTAGCCAGCATACAGTCTTCCAAAGCTTGGTCCCTCTGTTCCTTTGATAATCGTGGCATGTCGCTACTGTCGATCAGTATTGTATGATATCTCGGGATGTACGTACAGTGTCATGTTAATGAAATACGCACAAAACCTCGTCCCATCATCACTTTAGTAACTGCATTTTAACTTATTTTTGTATCAAATAAAGACTCCCAAACCATTTTTGAACAGTCCACGAACCATGTACGTCTAGCCAAGATATAGAAGGTGAAAAAAATCGAAAATGAAAAATATCCCGCAACTTTTGGTATGGCGACTTTTCTTTTGCGGTTCAGTATATGAGCGGTGTTCTATGTTCACATGTACTATTCAATATTTCAATATTTTGCTCAAAAATTATGGGAAGGGGGTCCACTGGTTTTGTACACGGCATGCAAGGGGGACACGAGGGTGTCAGACTGTACATTTCTTCATATAAGATACCATTCCCTAGCAATAAATTATGAACACCATGTACCTTAGTTTGATAAACCTGCAGTTGATGCATTTCTGGTTAGCAATGTAACTGCATTCCAACTCACACCGTACGTGTAGCCAGAGAAATAGAGCGTAAGCACAAATGAAACATTTTGAAAACCGAGACCATAGCATCTCTAAAAGTAAAACATTCTGAACATGAGATAATGTTCAGACAAACAAAAACCACAGGAAACCATACAAACCATGAAAGTAAACTCCAAACTAGCGGATCAGTCTCAAGCATCTCATGACCAAGTAAATATACGTACAGCAGGGAGACTATAGAGAGTGTTGTAGATTATCGCTGGTACAGTTACTCCATATGACCCCGTATCAACCAGTGGAATCTGTCGTTATTTGTCAGTTCTACCAGCTCAGCAGAGACGGATAGTTTCCGACGGTCTTATTTAACAACTGGCGAGGAATCGGTCCATGACTCAGATAATGCACTTTTATCCGACTGTTTGGGAACACTTGGTACTATTGTTACGTAAAACGAGTGTTTCAGTCAATTTCGGTTGTTTAAAGGTCACATGCAATCAAAAATCAAACATACTTAAAACACAATTATCACTTACTCATGACATCTAATATACATTGCTGCCTGTTAAAAAACAAATAAACAAAATTATAAGCGTACAATCGCGATTCGAAAGTGCAATATTTTGTACTTGGCCTTCCTTCCCTCGAAACGAAGCCCCCTTTGAGACCGAACCCAGTCATAGCGGATGGATTGCACTCAAGTGTAACAACGGCTTCCAATTGGCTGGTTCATTTGCTGATACGCTGAGGGTTCATTGTGTGTTCAGAAATATGATATTGTTGATGGGCCTTTCATAAGTATGGCTAGTCACAAGAAAGTAAGATTCTTTATGGATAGCAACTTTTATTGTACTTGATGCATTGTTTCAGTATCGATTCATCTACCGTTGTCAAACAAAATCATTTACGAGTACACTAGAATAAGTTGTTATCCCTAGAGAATGTAAATAGAGATGTTGGGTTTTGTAAATACGTTCCCTGAATTTGAGTTTGATCAAATCAAAAATCATCTCCGCAGAGATGGGGAACTACTGCGTGACTGGAAAGTGTCATTTGTCCAAGTACAGAGCAGGATTGAAAGAGTTTGCACCAGTTTCCGTCAAATCCAGTCATCCGAAAAAATGATTGTTTGCAACCCACAGACATAAAAACTTGTCATGTGTTCAAGTATCACACCTGCCTAATTACATAACGTGGCAGAGACTGGACTCTGGTACACGAGTCATAAATCAATTCATTTTTTTTATGGCGTATAGTCCGATAGGTGTTAAGTTCAAATTGCATGTGGTCAATGATTGAAGCCGACTATTGTATATTGTCTTTAGCAGACAAGCTGGCAGACATACAGGTGTCAATAATCCAGACATTGAGCTTTCTCTGACAGAGGCCGCTTACTATAAGCTTGTTTATGTAACGAGTAGATTATTTACTTGTTTGTATACACAACCAAGATTAGACTACTGCTCATGACCTCATACTCGGGGCAGGTACACTGTTTCAAGCTCCGCGAACCTATTCACTGAGCATGCGTTATGGGCGCAGCGCAGCACAGCTGTTGAAACCAGTTTCAATTTTATTTTATGTTATTTTCAATTCTAAAGTGCAAGCATGCGCATTTGTGCTACGGTGTATAGCTACGTACGCTACACTTAACGAATTTTTTTTCAAGGTAGTCAAGATGTTCATATTCCACCAGACCGCATCTCCCTGGGGTGTGTATGGCACAAGGAGTAACTAATTTTAAGCATCACATCCTCGCAGTTATCAATAACTACCTATGTACGGTCATGCCATCGTGAACTGTTTGAGAAACATCAGTGAGTGAATATATTGTCTTCCGCCAAAAATACGTTAACAATAAGCAGTCTGAGCGTTAAAATGTATTATGAAGTGTCGAGTTCATTTTAACCCCGCATGGCAGACACCATTCCTGAATAGTTTTTTGTAAATAGTTTTATTATTCAGGTGTTATGTTGTGGTATTTTAGAGTTGTCAGGATAGCAGGTTTCTTTAACTTCTCATTATGGTTTTGGAGCAGCCTATTATTGTAAAGGGGTTTCAGCTTATTCCATGATTGATATTGTCGCTTTGTTTTTAATCCAAGCGTTGTTTTCATTGGTCAATTGAGACTTCACTTTTCACCCACCTCGACAAGACTGACGTACAGACTAGTCATAGACAGTACTCGGGATAGAGGATTGGTATTGTTTAAGGTTAGTAATATGTACTATTGCTAGCTAGTCTGTACATATGTAGTGAGTGAGTTTGGTGTTACGCCGCTTTTAGCAATATTCCAGCAATATCACGGCGGGGGACACCAGAAAATGGGCCTCACACATTGTACCCATGTGGGGAATCGAACCCGGGTCTTCGGCGTGACGAGCGAACGCTTTAACCACTAGGCTACCCCACCGCCCCCCTGTACATATGTAGGTAGACTTAGCTATGTTTAAAACGCATTTCAGTGTACTTAATATATTGTTGGTATGGTATGTCAACATAGGTATTATCTCAGTAGGGATAAAACATTCTGATCTGTTCTAACATCCCTCTGAATCTACCTGTGTGGATGTTCAGCGAGTGAATGTTATCTATTTCAATGTATTATATTTATTTACAATGTGAAACGCTTCCCTCACTGATCATTAGAGACACTTTAGTCTTTAGTGCAGTATTGTTTATGCAGGGGAATTCATTGTGTGTTTAGGTGTCATATTTGCATTTATGTGTTTCTTGTTAGGTGAATAGTCGTTCAACGGGCAAGGCGGCTGAACACTGAACAGGGCAATTTACACCCTGGTATCACCCACAGGGTAGGGATAATTTCAGTATTAATTTTTGTTCTTTGTATACATTGTAAATAGTATATTATGACAACTATGTACCTCTGATTACATTTTATATCATTGGCACCACACTGTGGTGATTAGTTTTACTATTAAGAACATGTAATATAATCCATAACTATATTTTATTATGTTTACGGTATGCCTCATGTACATTACACATACTTGAGTTATCACCCTTGATGTCTCCAAGGTATGGTATTACCTCCGTTAGCTGCCAGGTAGATGATGTTTACCTGGCCGAACCCTGTACCTGCGATGGGCGGGTCCTTACCCGAACTACGGTATACCCCCGTATTTCGGTCCTGACGATAGGGTATGTGTGAGAGGTACAATGTCAGTACCCGGGGGCCCTTGGAGTTTTACCGTAGTTCCTCCAGCAATCACAAGACGATGATCTTCGTTCAATAGTTTATTTGAAACTGTTGCTGAACAACCCACTCTATGGTCACTCTATAAGACTTCGGCCGCAAAGCTTCTGTCTTAAGCCAAATGCTGGTGCCTTTTAAGATAGTTTTCCGACGATTCCTTGTGACCAAACACCAAGAGTGGGAGCGCACCAGACTGTCGACCCTGGGCTTTGCTACCGCTTAAAGCTGGGTCCCTACGTCACAGCCAACACCCTCTTTTTTGCCCATTGGTCAAAAAACCCCTAACCCTGCATACTTTTTCACTCTCCCGTCCTTATTCCGTACCCCCAATACCATATTTGTAAAGCTGTGAGGTGGATTCCAAGAAACTCAAAGTTTCTACCTCCTAACCATATATGTCCCGTGGAATACTACGAACTTCTACCGAGGTCCCCGGACAAGTTGCTCCATCTTGATAGTACCGTCACTATCCCTTTACCTATTCTATGAATCATCTCGACTTGCCCCCACTAAGTTCTGACGACCTACTTTCATGCTTATTTCCTCCACAGCCGATTACCTACCTCTCCTACATTGTTTATGTTTACTACCTCACAGGCCTTTATCTATTATTTCCCATTCTAAATATACTATTAGAACACCTTGATCACTTATTAATATCACCACTAGATCTGAATATTATAACCACAATAATAATTCCTCGGCCCTGATTCGCTACTATTATAATAGGATCATAATTCCATGCCTCTGATAGATGAACCATTTGTGTAACCTCAGGTCTCTTTGACAGATGATCACCTGTATATGAAGGATGAACCATGTTTTCGAGACAAGACACTGATTCTTATGATATTGTCTTATTGTTATCGTATTGTGTTACAGGGTGTCAATACTGCTCTTCCGCATATAAAACCTCACACCCGTAGCCTGTGTTTGGATGTCTTCTATAGGCAACACAACCCGGTTACAATAGTATCACAGCGGGGTACAACGGAAATGGGTTTCACACATTGTATTCATGTGGGAAATCGAACCCGGGTCTACAATGTGACGAGCCAACGGTTTAACCACTAGGCTACCCTGACCACCTGAATATTACATTGACAATGAATCATAATAATCATGTATAAAAGAGAATTTAAGGTCACGTTGGCAATGTTTCAGCCATGTCGAAAACAGTTCACAAATACTTGTTACATAAAATCTGTCTCCAAATGATAGTAAAACTGGTAGTTAGAGATTTGAAGCACCCCTTCAGTCATTGGTGATTGAAGTCAGATCTAGCCATGAATTAAAAGCAAACATTATGCTTTTATAAAGGACAAGTTTAAATTTACATAAAATGTATTGAGATTTGCGTAAACATCACAGTGTAACCCTTATCAGCTTTCATTTTATATGAAAGGAAGCATCTGACTGAACTAAAAGACAGGGAGAGTTCCGCCCGTATCCCTCTTTTTACGTAGTAAATTTGCTCCTTCCCAGGTGTACTATTCCAACACTGAAATAAGTTCATAAATTGTTCTTTACACATGTTTTAGTTTATTAATGTATATTCGGAGTGAAGTATGCATGCAAGTTTGCAATTTATATTTTTGATCGGGGTGGTGGTACGGGCGGAACTCTTCCAAAGCGTCATGTCAGTAAGCAGTTGATAACGCGTGTCAATACTTAATGCTAAGTTTAAACGGCCCCAGGTTTTTAACGAAAGTGACATGCATTCTATATATTCCTGCGATCTATATGTAGGATGGAACATAAGGCCTTAATAAACACTGAATACTCAGTTTGTCAAGTCATGACATCTCTTCCTGTTTGACATACGGCTGACATGCGAGACCCACTTTTGTGGGTCTTGGAACAAACACTTTATATCACATGCAAGTAGAGGAGCATATAACAAAGCTTACAAGGTGGACCATACATAAAGCTACCCATACCCCTAACTAAACTGCACATGTCTGAAAGGAAAGTTTTGGGTTACAAGATTGTATACGTTTCCCACGACGTATAAACGCACTCGAAGAGGGCATTCGCTATAATTAAAACAGTATAACATAGAAATATGTGCAATATATATCCCGCCTTCCTAATACAGTTATTGCATTAGAATGAATACATGCATATACTTGCGAAATACCATTGTTAACACTCACCATTCGGAGCCTTCGCACGTTTGACTGTGTGTAAATGGATGTATCTCAATACCAAAGCCCTCATTAAACCTCCAGCCAATCAGCGCGCTCTTGCACATTTACAAATGCACGTGAAACTGCACGGGCTTTTCGATCAGCACGAGCCCCCAATGATCCACGTGGCAATCACTTTTTCAAATATTTTTTTCTCTTCTAACTATGACCATTTCATTGTGGCATCTAATCTTCAAACGCGCATCGTATAATTGTTGTTTATTAGAATTTGATAATTGTTAAAATGTACCGACGAACAGTCATACGAATAATGTGACAGCTAGATTATGAACATAATCACAGTTCTCGTACAAGTGAAAAATAACAGCGTACATAGTAGTGTACACTGTTTTCAATACTGTGACAAGACAACTAAATAGAAAACTTACAATATAACTGATTGGTTTGCAAATCACAAATATTCCACACGTCGATTTGTGCCTTAACCTTCAAACGTTTCGGTACAACGTGGAAATGTTTTTGTTACATGTAAGGAAACGGAAAAAGGTTTCTGACAATTTGCATAGCCGAAAATATTACATAACGCACTGGCGTTGGTGGGGGGTTGGGGTGATTCACTGTCCGTATCCAGGGAACCTTCAGTTACACTTTTTGAGAAACTGGCGCTAATCGTCATTTTGAAAGAAACAACATGGGAGACAGGATTCCCCTTGAAAGCAAAGATATGGTCAGTGGTCACCTCGGTTTGTTTGACATATATTTACTTTAAATGGAACGTATCATTCAGGTCTCTGAGATTCTATTGTGTCTGAACTGAATCACGCCGCCTCTTTATAGATTTGTCGTGAATGCTGAAAGTGTTCAGAACCATAACGAATACTAATGTCTAGTTTAGTTTAACATCGATACAGTTTGATGATTTTGACCGACAGCGTAAAGGAAAGGCATTATAATGCCATATAGTTTGTCTGTTGTTCTGGTACATGTTTGAATGTCAGTCATACTGACTTCCTCTTAACGTTTGAGAAGCTGAAACAAGACGGTATGCCATTTCATAACGAGCTTATTCACTGTGGCGGAATATACAAATTAGGTCACGTTCGATATGCTTACCATCAAAATGTCTTAGAGAACTAAACATTACAGTAAGGGATTTTCAAATTTGACTGTGTACAAGTGTACCCAGATTTTGGGAACCTTGTTAGAGTGTGTTGTAAAAGTGATGAAAGTCGGGAGTAAATACTTATCTTATCTGTAATTTTTTTAAAAAGACATCGAAAGTGATGTGTCATGTGGTAACAAACGGTTTGATGTCATCAAAACAGAAGCTTGACATTGCATACTTATAGTAATACTGACACAATGTACACTGTACAACCCTGATATCTCTAACAGAACTATCTGTTGTCATTCATGATGAAAGGTAAAGGTATGCCTGTGCCAATTTCACAACATTCACCCTTTCTGAATGGCTTTCAACATTTCTATTACTTTTTCAGTAACGTAAGTAATCTGTAAGAAATTCACTTCAAGGAATGAGAAATTTGTTTCCAAAAATAATTCTTTGCTTACTGCTTGACAAGTATTAGATGAGCCACGACCTGACAAATGACCCCAATTTGCATATATAGGAACGCCTTCCAGAACATTCCATTTGAAACAAGAGGGAAACAGGTAGTCTAAATATTATAAGTTCAATTTCCTCTTGCGAATCCGGTCATGATCGTGTTTTGCTGAACTAAATCACTCTACGAAACACCAGTTAAACAGTAGCGGTACTGATTTCATGCCATGGTCAGCATGTATTGCACATGCTTAATCACCAGTCTACCTGCAGCAACGAAAGGTATTCGTCCAGAATACTTGCCCCGCCTGCTTGTCGCAAGCTTGTTCACTGTGCTGGCTCGTTTAATACTTGTCAAGTAGTAAATGATGAGCAGTGATCATTGCCCAACTTCCAATACAAAGAAGTCAGATATGTAGCAATGGCTAACAAATAACAATATACAATTTTCAATTAAGGCCACTAAACCACAGTTGTACTGGTTGATTAAAATTAACAAACTTCCCCCCACATTGACAACATGCCACGTCAACATGACCATAAGGTCTTGAGATTACCACCGTACTACTGTGATCTCAACCCAGTCGAACTTATCTGGGGAGACCTTAAAATACAGTGACCTGGAAAAGTCAATCATTCAAGTTGAATGATGTCAAGCACATTGTCAACATTGCTATATATGACATTGACAAAGACAGTCTAAGTAAACTTATCCTCAGTGCTTTTCGTAAAACTCCACCACCGAGTCTAACAGAACCTTATGAGAGGTCGCGTCAGGTAACCTTTGAGATTAACCAATCAGAACACAGCGTACTAAATCGCAAAAGTGGACATTCACACATTTCTTTTGAACCTTTTATCTTTACCCGAACGATTCCGAATGATTCCGGGTGATGCACAGGGCGCACGTTACAACCATGACAACGGTGAGTAAACAGTCCCTGAAAATAGTGTTTTGGGCAATATTCAAGGATGTCAGTCATCTTGCGGAAATATTAGCTAATGGTAACCATGTCAACAGAACCCCCAAAGCGTATATACAGCTGGTCAAATAACTGTGTTATATACAGATTTTTGTTTGTGGAGAGATCTGTGTCGGTAACCTGAATATTTTGAAAGTCCCTCCGATCCCTAAATAGTAGCTGTTGTTTGATTGGTTAAATCTGTTTAACCGTCTTGCGTTTGATTGGACGGTTGTGAGTAGCTCAAAGGTTACCTGACACAACCTTCTACTAGGTTTTGTTAGACTCAGTGATGGAGTGTTGACAAAGAGTACTGGCTCAAAGATGGCTTGAAGGAAGGAGCAAGCAGTTAATCCAGTTGTCATTAGTGGGGACGCTGATGACTCCTCTGCAGAGCAATGGAGTGAACTTGATGAAGTTTAATTCTGTTATTATATTTACAGATGACAATAGTATCCAGCCAGATATGCTGAAAGAAATATAAATTCTTTTGACAATGGCAACACTGATTCCAATTATTTATAGTGTAACACGAAACACTCATTTCACATAAAATTATCATGAAAATATAAATGTTAACTATCTATATGCTTAAAGCTATTAGAAATGCATTGCTTAATTTGGAATGTTAGCGACATCAAAACATGACACTTTTGTCTTCATTATATCTTTTCTTCAATGAGTGTGCATGATTGTGTGTGCTTGTGTCTGAGGGAACAGGGTTTTAAAAGTTCTAACCATAGGTGGTCCGATTAATGATTTAGTGTAAATATACTTTCTGTGTTCTTTAAATGCATTTCCACTAAGGTAATTCATAAACAAAATATGACATTAATATTACGAATTTAAAGATTTTAACCCAAAGGATAATTCTCACTAATGAGTTTTGTGGTTCATGTTGAATAACTCAGAGAAACAAACTGTGTGATGGTTAACAGTTGGCACCCACCTTACCCCATTCACGACCTGTGACACCTCTGCCACAGAGGTCACCTGTCACGTGCAGAACTTGACAAACATTTACCTTTCTGACCCAACACTGCCGCCGATACAGGTCATTGGCTCCCTCCCTCTGCAGGCAGTTGGCGTTCTGCTGTTTATTTTGTTGACAGTTACATAGACAGATTCTTTCATACAAATGCAAATGCAGTGACTTACAATGTGATTAGGCTGTCCACTTGCAGCTTGAGATCGATTGGATCATTGGATGAAAACGGACCCACATGCATTTCATGCCAAACTATAGCACGCTTTGTTTTTTATGGTTGACTTCTGTGAAAGTTCAAAGGTGTAGATTCTCTACAGTTCAAACGGGCAGTTATGGATATAAACATGTACATGTATTCACCAGTACTACTCAAAAGAAGTTTAATCATGAGGAAAATTACATTGTCATATATGATTAGCAGCAATTTAGACTCTCAAAGGTCATTTTTGAAAATATTCTGTAGCAACCCATTCTTGTTGTACAAGGTGACTAACACACATTGTTTTCATTACAGAATGTTATCTCTGGGTCAGACAGTGACAGCTCAGATGATGATTCTCCTCCGAAGATCCGCAAAACACGGTCAACAAGGTCCGTCCGTAGCACATTAGCTGCCAACCCATCAGCTAAGCCTGTACCATTTCTCAAGAAACAAGTGTCAGTGTACTCGACTAGAGTTACAAAGTGTTTGGAAGACTTGAAATCAGGCAGGATTCAGCTCTGCATCGACAAAGATGAAGAGGAAATACCAAAAGGTGTTACAGATTTTATGTGGCAATGCTAGATTTGAATTGTAATGACATTGCCATGGTTGCCATAGTGACTGAGCCCACTGAAGATTGCAAAGATGATTGATGATGTCATGTTTTGGGGTAACAATATGGCCACAAATACTGTTTAAAATTGACATTAGTTACGATGTTTGTTGCTTTTTTCACTGCTTACGCATTCTTTCCCTTGTTTTGCTGTTTGTCAGCATAGTCAGTGTTTGGTAGCCTGTTGGTTAAATTATACATTCGTCATACTGAAGACCCGGGTTCAATTCTACATATCAGTGCGATGTGTGTGCGTGAAGCCAATTTCTGATGTCCGCTACCTCACACTCACTCATTCTGTTTTTGTTTAGACAGTCAAATAAAAGTTGGCTCTCTCATTGTCTTGCATGATCAGTCTGAATTATCTGCTTTGTCATAGTTCTATCCCTGTCTCTTGTGTTCTGTCCATCTTGCCACAATCACACAGCTTTTCTTTACCCCAATACCCCTGAAGATCCGTGTTAGAATTGGTTTTCAGCAATCCATGCTTGGCGACTAACAGAATTGTTTCCCAAGTGGGTGGCATTGAATGTCAGTTGTGTAGATTAATGTCCATGCTGTTGATCACTGGATTGTCTGGTCAAACTTGATTATTTACAGGCCATTGCCATACAGCTCTGGTACTGCTGTTTGTGGCAGTAAGCAACAAGCAGATTCCTTCCCCCCCAAACTGTATGAAACATTTGACATTCAGACCATGTTAAAAATCAAAGTACCCCTAAATGTTTTGTTTTTCTCATTGGCGTTACAACTGGTCACTCATAACTTCTTCACTTTGATTACAGTGTGTGAGGTAGTGGTGTTGTGATTAATTGAAATAATCAAAGATTGGTGGCAAGTTTGGTGACCAAGTTAATCGATCACATTTTCTCATAATTGAACACAACCAATTTTGGAACTAATGTTTTAGTGTTTGAAGGACAATGAGGGGACATATCTTTGAAGTTGTCAGGACCTGAAAACTTGTTTAATGCTTAGAAAACTCCTCACAATACTAATTGAAAAGTCATGACTGAATATTTCTTTGATCTTGAGTTTTGATCTTGGGAAGAAAATAACAAAAAAAACTTGGTTGATTTCAACCCATTCCCAACCCATGCTTATCATATTGTTAGATTTTTGTTCTCACCATGCTTACTGGTGTGTTTCTGTTGCTAGCTGACCCCCAACAGCCAGATGTAAAGACCGACAACAGAGTGCCGGTAGTGGCGCTCGATGACAGCAAGGATGATCTGGAGTGGTGAGTTTACAGTACTACTGACCAGTGAAGATCTGGCTTAGAATTCTTCAGCAGCCCATTCTTGTAGTTAGAGGCTGCTAAAGGGGATTCAGTTGTCAAGCTCACTGACTTGGACCTGTTATGATCTGCAGTAGAAAAGGTCTTCAGCAACCCATGCTTGCCATAAAAGACAACTCTGCTTGTTTCAAGAGGCGACTAACACAATTGAGTGGTCAGACTCACTGATTTGGTTGACACATAATCAGTTCCCAGTTGCGCAGATCGATGCTCATGCTGTTGATCACTGGATCACAGACCGTTGCCATATAGCTGGAATATTCCTGAGTGCGGTATAAACTAAACTCACTTGCTGCCTGACTGACTGACTTGGTTGACCCATGTCATTGTATCCCAACTGCATAGGTTGTTGTTCTTGCTGTTGATCACTGGATCATTCATCATAGGGTACTCACATTACCTGCATGGACCCTTAAAGCTAATAATTGGATGTCCCAGGGATCCCATGTTTTTTACGTTGAAGTAAAACACTTTTAATGAGTATCTCACCATGTTTTCCCCCACAAACAGTGTTGCATTAATATTTGCATTTGGTTTATCAGCTCTCATGTCGCAACACCTGAGTCTTCATTTGTGCGTTCCCGTTCGCCAACGCCGCCTCCCACCCCCGACTCTACAGTGACACACAAATCAACCAGGACTCGCAGGATGAACAGAAACATGAAGAAGGCTCTCAAGTAAGCTTGGACAAGCAGCCACACACTTGCTTGTGTGTACTTACAAGTGCAGTAATACAATATTGAACTCTCGGCCTCACTTCAACTCTGGTGCTGTAAAGTTGAGGTATAAACATGGTAGCTCCACAGAATTTCAGAGCCAAACTGAAATCAGTATTTTGAGGTAGCAAGCCAGACTCATTGTAGGGGAACCCCAACTGTGCATATCGGTGCTTATGATGTCAATCACTGGATTGTCTGATTCAAATTTGGATGCTTTAGGTACTGCTTGAATATTACTGAGTATCCCGAAACAAACATTGATTACCTGCACGGACATTGGGTTGTATGTAGTCGTTCAATCAATTGTAACAAATAGGCTTGTCGTAGGGGGTGAGTAACACTAAACAGGATCTGGTGGTCAGACTCAGTGACTTGGTTTCCCAGTTGTGCAGATTCGTATTCATGCTGTTGATCACTGAATTGTCTGGTCCATACTCGATTATTTACAGACTGCCACCATATAGCTGGAATATTGCTGAGTGTGGCATAAAACTAAACTTAATGATTTGGTAGGGCTTAGAGCATATACCGTGTGTGAAATAGGCATTTAAAGGTCACATGCAACGCACAACTTTGCAGATTCTAATACCTTTCAGTATGTACTTACAGTAACAAATTGTAATATTACATATAATATATGTTTTTTCATTAGAAATGCTAATATCATTGTTAAAAATTTCTCATCTTGAAACTGAAATGTTTTGACTCATGTCTGTGGAAACAGAAAAATACATGTTGATAAGCAGCCTCTGTCACAGACCTACATGTCTGCCTGCCTGCCTGCCTGCCTGCCTGTCTGCTAAGGACAATATGCAAAACACAGCTTCAATCATTGACTACATGCAGTTTAAGCTAAGAGCTTTTCTGTCTATACACCATAAATGGCTCGTGCACCTGAGTTTTGTCTCTGTCACGTTATATGTAATTACAGACAGGCAGGTGTGAGACTTGTTCACATAACATGTAATGATGTCTGTTGATTGCAAACAAACTGCATCCATTTTTCTCGAATGACTGGAAATGGGCACAAACTCAGATTGTCAGTGTCAGTCCTGCTTTGTGCTTGGCTGAACAACAGTTTCTAGCCATGCCACATCTCAGTATTTGTTGATTGGATTGAACATAAATGTAGAAAAAATGAGCATGTATTTACAAAACCCAACATCTCTATATATACTCACCCCTGCAAATGAACCATCCTATAGAAGTCTGTTACACTTGACTGCATGCCTATCTGCTCTGACTGAGTTCAGTATGCTAGCTATTTCGAGGGAAGTAAACTCAAGCATAAATTTTGCACTTTTGATTTGCAGTTGCATGCTTTAAAGTTGATTTGTTTTTCCTTAATTGGAAATGTATATTATACGTCATGAATAAGTGATAAGTATGATTTTATCATGTTTTTTTTTGTGTGTGTGTTTTTGTTTTTGGTTGCATGTGAGCTCTAAATATATGTTGTTGTTAAAGCATTGCTTGCTTCTGTTTAGGACATTGGAAGGTATGAAGGACACAATACGAGTGCACTCGTCGTCCGAGGACGAGGACCTGGTGATTGTCAGTCACCTCTGCAGCCCTACACCCGAGACCACAAGCATGACAGCCAAGATCCGCTACAAGTCCAAGATCTATAAGTACAGCATGATGAAGGTGAATACAGATCTCAGTGGATGCCTTCCTTCTTTGACTGAGAAGTTTCTACTGCTTAAGTCTCTCATCATTCATAAGCTGTTATTATCTATGACTGTGGTGGTTCTCACCAAATCTGGCTTGCGAGATGCTGACTGCATGTGCAGTGTTCCTGCATGTTGCATATGCAGAATAATGTCAAGGAAAATATTCATCCACACAACTAGTTAGGCCTCCATTTTAAAATCTTTGAGTGATTATGTGTAATAACAGTGATACACTGATATGATAGTGGTATGTTCTATTGTTTTTTCAGGAATTATGCAAATTATTCACCACCAAATACTGTTTGTTACATGAATTCAAGTTCTGTAAAATGTATGGTGAACTGTTTACTTTAGGCAGACACATTCCAAAGCATCAAGACGAGGCTAGCAGGGGACATTGATGTAGAGGAGGATCATCTGTTCCTAATGCTGGCCGACAGGAACATCCTGCCCACAGACACACCCATCAGCATTGGCCTGCACATCGCTGATATCCTCGGTAGGTGGTGCATATGTATAACAGGTGGACTGTAACTGTTCTAAATTACAAACTTTGCTGGATTAAGGGTTGAGCTTAGCAAAGTGGAAAGTCTTATGATAGCTGGAGAAAGTTGCGAGTTTCAAGGCTCGCTGACTTGGTTCACACATGTGATTGCATACCAGTTGCGTAGACTGATGCTCATGCTGTTGATCAGTGGTTCAGACTTGATCATTTGTAGACTGTACAGATAGCCATATAGCTTGAATATTGCTGAGAATGGCGTTAAAAGTCAAACAAAGAAATAGAAAGGACTGATACAGATAATGGTCCTTCTTCCAGACTGCCACCTGTACAGTCCTGGAGTGTTGGACATGTTGGAGGAAGACATTCCGGCCAGGGACGCCATATCGCTCTATGTGCAGTGCAGCAACAGGAAGAACAAGGTCCTCATCAAGATAAGCAAGGTTGGTACACAGACAGCTACACAGTCCTCTCCACTTTATTTCCTAACCAAAAATTACTGGTCAGGCACTGGTAGGAGCAGATAATAGCCTAAAGGGCATATTTGAACATGGCGGATAGTGACAATGGAAGTTTTGAATTTGAAACTGGTTTAGTACTGGGAGTAATTCTTCCCAAAAATGTCAGTCCTGCCCTATGATTTAAGTGTGGTGAAGAGAGCAGGAACTCTAGGGTAGGCAAACAAGTTTAAAGGACAAATCATAATCTTATACTCAATGGCTTTGGGAAACTGTGTAAATGTGCTTTGAAAAGTAGCCTTAAAAAGCCAATTTTACAAGCACTGCAGTGAGAATAATTTTTCTGGTTCTCAGATTTCAGCTTTTCCTGTTTGAACAAGACAAAGATGGTTGTTGTCAGTTTTATTCAGTTCCAATTTGCAACAAAAGTAAATGTTTGAGAACTGGTACAGCAATATATAGCCCACAAATGCTTCTGGTCAACGAGTTCCATAAGAATTTCTGTTGCATCCTAAGTGATAGCTAGTTTTGTAGTCCCAGACTCGGAATGAACTTTTTAAGTCTAGTAAAGGATCAGTGCCAGCCCGGCAACATATGTAGATTTTGTATTCTTGGTAAAAGTGACCTTGTTGCAGGGAGGAAATGTGAAGTAAATGTTTACGTGCTCATTCCCAGTATGTACGATAAGCTGAACATGTATTGATAAAATGACCTGCAAGAGCCAATTCAGGACATTCTATCAGTTGCATCTTATGGCAAGTATGAGATGCAGAAGACAAATTGTAACTGGCCCTTCACACGAAATACAGAATTAATGTCTCGAAACAAATTGGGTGGTATGACAGCTTTGTTAGCCTCTGTTCAAGAAACTGTCCCTTTACTTCTGATCAATCTGTGTTTCAGCACCAGGCTTTGCGCAAGCTGATGAGTACATATGCAACCAAAGTAAAAACAGAACTGTCGTACTTGAAGTTCATGTTTGATGGAGAAGACATTTCACCGTCCATGACTCCAGAGATGTTGGAGATGGAGGACATGGACACAATAGATGCCATCGAATTGTGAAACTTGCGAGACAAATTGTGCCAGCTCACCACTTAGGTGTGAGACTTGTCAAGAGAGTTGTGACTGCATGTGGCAATTGAAGTGTGAAATTTATAAGTGGTGTTGTACCAGCACATCATTGAGATGTGAGTTTGGACAGAAGTTGCGCCATTATTGTGAGAGACTGCTTGGAGGAGTTGTGCCTTCACATGCCGCTGAAGTGTATGAGCCATCAGCAGAGTCATCTGTGCAAGCCAGTGAAATATAAGACATTCATTCAGAAGCAAGCGTACAGATTTCATATAATTCTCTTTGGCAAGTCATGCTTCGTGATGCAGGCCATTGACCTGGGAGTCTGATGATGGATGCTATTTGTCACTGTGCTTATACAAAACACAACATGTCTGAGTGTTCTGCCACTTGGGAACCAACATGGCAAAGTTCTACTCTGGGGAATCTCGGTTCCCACAGGGCACAACGTCAGCAGGGCTGAAGTCATTACTGTTAGCAAGAAATATGCCCAACAATGCTTTGAGAGGACAGCTCATGTTATCTGATATCTTTTAAAATGACCTTCAAAACTTGAGTCCAGAAATGGTCCAGGACGTTTTTAGCCTTCTCCATCATCATCATGTCCATCCATCAAGTGTGTAATGTATGTAGTGATCTATAAAGTAGGTGCATGTATAAACACAAGAATAGAATCATTTGTGTGTCATTGGTGAAAGAGGTTCATTTCTAATTCAGACCTGCACTTTCAGTGTTCTGTGCCATGGGAATGTACGTGTGATTCATAAGAGGAGTTGTGCATGTGCAATCAACTCTCCCTTACAGGGACACTTTCTCTCTCTCTGAATAAAGAAATTCCTTGATATCTTAAGCTAGCCAGTTACCTCCCTTACATATGTTCTATGGAGGCAAGAAAAATACTATTTTATGAGGAAAATTATTTGAGTATATTTTTAAGTCAGTAAACACTGTATCCAGTCATCAAAGTTAGGTGAACGAACATGTTACCATGTTATCTGATATTTTTAATAAAAAAAAACTTGGTTTAAAAAAACAAAACTGTTACATTAAAAAGATATGCAATTAGACTATTACAAGACACAATGATTTTCTGTTTTAGTTTTCCTGTTCTAGGAATTGTTAAGTTTGATGAGAACATAGTAACATGTGTATTTTTCTTTTTTAACATTTACTTACCAAAGACTGGTGGACACAATGCAATATTTGGCACTGGTGGCAATTAAAATTCCAGATCCAGAAACTAGATTCTCGGTATATGAAACATTTTATGTGGTATGTATTTTATTCTGTGTAAATATGGGACAGTTGGGTAGCCTAGTGGTTAAAGCGTTTACTTGTCACACCAAAACCTGAATTTGATTCCTCACATGGGTACAGTGTGTGAAGCCCTTTTCTGGTATTCCAACTGCCATATTGCTGGAACATTGCTGAAAGTTGCATTGAAACTATACTCCTTGTAAATATTGTCCCCTAGCTGAGATACAGGGTACAAGTGAGGTCCCAATACGCATGATTTTATAGTGTGTGGCACTGACCTGGGATCCAGTCTTCAAGTTTGATATTAAGATTCTCTGAGGCAAGTCATACTTTCTGATGCCATGAAAGTTTGAACTTTGAACCATGACCTCAGGCTGACACGCATCTTGGAATCATGCTGTTGACATGTAAAACACGTTTAGGAGCCAGCAAGGAATACCGAGGATGCATGAAGTGTGGTTGCAGTTTCTACACACTGACGGGGGCAGCTGGATGGTAGCCTAGCATTAAAGTGTTCACTCCTCGTGCGAAAGACCTGGGTTTGATTCCCCACATGGGTACAATGTGTGAAGCACATTTCTGGTGACCCTGCTTTGATATTGCTGGAATATTGCTAAAATAACTCACTCAGTCCTACACACTGGCACAATATCAGATTGTATCCACTCTAAATATGTAGAACAGTGCCTTAAAAACAGTTCCAGTGTCAAAATGGCTTCCACAGAATGAAGCCCAGAAGTGGTGCTGCTGCTTTAGGCTCCTCGTGGCATTTGTCATGAAATGGTAACTGACATAAGCTTGTGGTCGGACTTTTCTGGTCAGTATACATGGTGATGAAGATTTTGTGAGGATGGAACATGTTCAGATATGTATTATTTTAGAAGAGCAGTGCTTTCAAGTTTTAGGCAATATTCACACTGATTGATCTTCGGCATCCCTTGCTTGTTGTAAGAGGCAACTAACAGGATTACGTGGTCGGATTCACTGACTTGGTTGACTCATGTCATCGTTTCCCACTTGCGTACATCGATCACTGGATTGCCTGGTCCAGGCTGGATTACAGACTGCTGCCATATAGCTGAAATATTGCTGAGTGTGGTGTTAAACAACAAACAAATGATATGAAAACAGTCATCAGCAAATTATAACTTCATGCATAAACGTTTTTGATAGAGTGAAGTTTTAATTTACTCACACATCACTACACAACATGAGGTCTTTATTCATGGGCTGCAACTACATCATGTTCAGGAGGTTGTTCTAAAGGTGTGTAGTAGCCTCCTTGTTAAGGTATTTGCTTATCAGTCCAAACAAATGGGTTTGATTCCCCACTTCGATGCTTTGCTTGAAGCCTTGTTTGTACTTGTCCTAGGTTGCGATATTACTGGAAGGTTGCTGGAAGTGATGTATTACTACTCATTGCAGGAACACAATACCAAACGACAGGACTTTTTCCACCATGATCAAGTTGGGGAACCCAGGGTCAAGTTCTTGTGTTAATTTGCGTCAAGTACATCCATCAAGGGTGTCATGTGTATAGTGTGTGTATACTGTACAGTACCTGTACGTAATAGGACAAGAAGAATGGTTGTCCTAATTATTTTTGTGTAGTTGTAGAAAACTGTTTGTTGCATATTTAGACAGACCTATGATTTGAAAGATTTGGGTCTCTGTACCTCTGTCAATTCATTCGCATACAAGGGGTGGCTGAAACGGTCAAGGCACGCATGTACGTGACATGTACAATCCACATGTTAATCCACAGCTTTCCCTCTGCATGTTTCAACTTAAAGTTCCTGTTTTGTCCATTCATATATATGTAACTGTATCCACTGAAAATTAGCTTTCACAATCTTGTAATAAAAGTTCTACATCAAACAGCCTTCCTTGCAGACTACTGCAGCACTTTGGCAAGTGATCATTGAATAATCACAGGATCATGTATGATCATCAACTTCTCACCCACAGAGCAGTTACAGAAGCCATATCTCATCGTGAGTTGAAAATGTTATAAAAAATGAAATGAGTGACTAAGGGGTGGGTATTGCAGAGAATTCTCATATTGCCAAATATTGCGATGTGTATTGCAATATGATGAATGATGTTTTTGTGGACTAAAAAACACTTATAATCAAGTTTTTGGTTGATCTATGAAGCAAAAACACAACAAAATCTCTATGCTCAATTAAACTTTGATAAAAACTTTTAATCTTGACGAAATAAAATTGTTACAAAGTTTTCCAAAAGCATGTTAAGGTACCACTTTTCGGTCAGAGTATTGCAAAAAAAAAAATGTCATTTCATGTCTGAATCTGTAAATCAGTTGTATCGTGCTGCCCTGTAACTCATGTTTCCAATAGCTCTGATTCTAAAAATGATCATGATATAGCTGAATTTGTTGAACAATTTGAAATAATTGACATGCCTTGGGTTCTCCAAAGTTTGTGGTTAACAGGAATTCCAAATCAGTCCTCCTGTGGAATATGCCCTGAAACAGACCATTAATCTGCTATTGGAAATGTTTCCACCACAAGGAGGAATCCTCTGTTGGTGGCATGAGGCATCTTGTAGATCCAGGTTAGAACTTGTCTTCAGCATCCCATGCTTGTTGAATGAGGGATGATGGTCAGGCTTGCTGAGTTGGTTGACAAGTTATTGTATCCAGTATTGATCACTGGATTGTCTGGTCCAGGCACAAAGATAAACAGACTGCCACCATGTAACTGAAATATCGCCGAGTGTCTCTAAACAACAAATAAAAGGCACTGCAGCATGGAGAAAAGTGAGGAGGGATAATCAGCAATTCCATATGAACTGTCCATTTCAGCCACCTTTTTGTACAATATGTCTTGCATTTGTTACACACAGAATGTATCTGAAGTCAATTAGGATGTACATTGTTGATTTAAGTTGCATGTTATCGTTCACTTTTCTGGTAAAATGTTGGTTTTTTATCAGGCAATATATTTTCATGTAGGTGTGAACTGATAAATGTTTCCTTGTTGGTGGTAAACAAATTGTTACTTGAGATGTTACTCATGCATACAGCGTTGTGGAAATGACCAGATTTGTTAAGAATCCTTGATTCAGATAATGAATTTGTGCTATCCTATGCTACATCAAAATATATTAGAAAGTAAAACTAATTGTCATGTGTGCACTTGTCTGATATATGCATCTAATTATAACTTCAAGGCCAGTTTGTGGCACTTTTATACAGACCGATAAATTACCTCAGAATTGTTAGTGTGTATATTTTATGAATAAAGGAAAATGTCCACCAAGACAGCAATAAGTATTGTCTTCAACTTCATTCAAGAATCAAACTGGAGATTGTTGGTCAGCAGGTCAACATGGAAGGTCATTCACAGAACCCAGATTACTATTTCACTGATAGTTGATAAACGTCATCTGTCACCAGTTTGCCTGATAGACGATTACAGCTTGTTCAGCATGCCCTGATAAGTGAATACTAATCTATTTCATGAACTTAACTCGACCTGCTTTTTGTGCCATTTGATCTCCTAGGTCATGCATGAGTACAGTAGCTCAGGTCAAGCTGTAAATGTAATGTTCCTGGATACATTACTCACAGAAGGTGAACAAAGCGCACTGGTCTCCAAGATTACCCCACCAACCGACTACATCGATTTGTATGTCCATTTGATTTTAAACACCAGCTGAGCATTGATCAAAACAACTGGGATACAGTGTCATCTGTCAGCAAAATCCTCGATCGAGACCAGACCAGTTCTAACTTAAATCTTTATGGATGAAGATTTCAAAACAAAAACTCTCTGTTGTTTTGTCATTTGTTTTAATGAGATTCATATTCACAGCAGTATTGATACAGCAAGCATGTACATGATAAATATCAACAAATATGTTTCAGGGGATAGCAAGAGATAAGGATGAAAAAGTGGCTGATGACATTTTACAACATGAACACAACAGAGTTGTCAAAACTTCTGAAACTACCTGCACTGATCTTATACATGTTCTAAAACTTTTATACAACTCAAGTAATATTTAAGCCTATTAGAAAAATTAACCCCCGTAACTGTTGCTAGGTTACTGAAAACACAACCCGAGGTGAGAGATATTGCACAGTCAAGTCGCCATCCAACTCTGTTAGTCCTTCTCAATAAGTTGATGTTATATTCTCTTACATGATTCAGTTTCATAGGCATCTTAAGAATGCAATTAACATCAAGAATATTTTCTGAAAAAAATATTCCAATTACTTTCATTAGCAGTCATAGGACCTCTGAAAATAACTTAAGCTGGTAATATGATAGCAGTTTAGCTTCAACAAACGTCTTGAATAATGTTTCATTGTAAGCTCTACATGTCTACTCTTTCACTCACAATGTCACTGAATGGATATTACATTATGTACTGACATTCCTGCATCTACACAAACAGTATTTTCTGCTTTGGAAATATCAGAGACTTTTCCTCGAGGTATAGTCATGCCATGTAATTTCACTGTATTGAATTAGGTCTGGTGGACAGTAACAGGATTAGGTTCCTAACAGATTACTTCAGTGGTGATGAGTTCCCATGCATCTTGTCACGTAATTTTAGTGATCATTGTCATTACAAAATACACCCAACTGATATTGTCCCCTCACCCCCATCTAACACTCAGTGTTATCTAAAATACTTCAAATTCATTCTCATGCCTGCTAGATGATCTTAAAGAAATATCCATGTGTATGTTTAAGCACTACTGATAGTGATGATATAGTAAATATACTCAGTCAATGACATTTGGAAGTCTGCTTCCATGTTCAACCGATATGGAAGGGAGTGCAGCCTGCTACCTGACAAGATTCAGGAATACATTGCACAGTTCTGATAAACTCTGCAAAATTGGATCTTGGAATTATACTAGTTGTGTGTTCAGGGGAGCTAACTGCTGCTGGAATCTGTTGTATTGCTGTCAATTGAAGTGAGTGACAGTCGTCTCCTTGATTCCTTCTGGGGACTAACAAACCTCACTTGCATTTTGTCAGAATAACGTAAACTGAAAGAACAATAAACGTATATGCAGGTATCTTGTAAAAGTGCAAAAGTGAGAACTGGAAGAGTTAAGAAATATCAATTTTTGGACTTCATTAAGGACTGTTAATTTATGACTGGGGTTGAGGGATGTGATGATGTTAAAAGGAATACACCCACTTTGTTCTCTTTTGCACACACATAAGGGAGTTGGGGCGTGAGTGTGTGCATGTGTGAGATATCAGTTTTGTAAAACAACTATGGGAAGGTGGTGGTGGGCACATTGATTTTCCACATGAGAGACAGGGAGTGTCACGTACTTTGTCTTACTTTGTACATTCATTTTAGATTGGGTCATTCACATTGAACATGCTTCACCATAAAAATCATCATCACAACCCTCACCATAAGTTATGAATGGTCCCTTAGAAATACAAAATATTTTATACCTGTTCTGCCAGGACAGGTTAACAAAATAAACAAAAAAGTCTTTGGAGGCCTTTGACTTCTGAGCAATATATCCATGACACATGCAAGGAAACAAGGCTGGATGGAGTCACTGAACATGACTCTTAAGCTTACCTGAATTAGGTGGAAAATAGGGCAAACATTTAAGATGAGAGGAAACTTTTTTATTAGTATCAAAATGTTGAAGTTAAGTTTCTGAAGGTACCATCCAAAAGTAAGGTCTTTCTGCACTTGTTTGCAGCTTATAGATGGTAAAGAACACAACACAGATGACAGCCTACCTGTCTACTCTTCTGTTCTCCTTGTCGTCTGTGATATCATGCTCCTCCAGGCCACGTAAACACATCAGTTCAATGGCGTTGTTATGACAGGCCAGGATGTACACTGATCCTGATGTCACTGCTGGACCCAAGTAACGAGGAGACTGCAGATCAATGATGGTTTTACGGCCTCTGTCAGAGAGATACAAATACAAGTAGTCAGTCGCAAGTGAAATGAGAGTTTATGTTACTTATGAGAGTTACGATCACTTTGCATTACTCCCTGGGTATTCAGGCTTGCAGACCTGTCTGGATTAATGCAGGGCATGTAATGCTAGCCCACCAAGATACCAAGCCACAGTTTAAAAAGTGCATTTGTCTGTATGACTTGGCAGAGGAATCAAACCATCATCCTTAAACTCGTTGGACCGTGGATTGAGTTCTTCCTACTACCACCAGATTTTTTATTTAAATGGTCAACTTTATCAAATAAATTTTTAACATCTTTTGGAATGACCTGACTAAGACTGAAGCCCTCAGTTTCTTCTCTCTGGGCAGATACACTGTACATTGGACCACCTAGTTGGTCTGCATGTGGGTCATCAGACACCTCATGAAATGTTATATGCTCAAATCTATTAATTTCACCAGATGAACATGTTCATAGTGATAACATGTTCACTAATAAGGAAAACAAATTGTACGCTAATTTGCTCATTGATTCAATGTGTTGTGACCTTCCTTTAACATCACAACACAGTGCTATAACATCACACAATATGACTGCAATGCCATGACATTATACTATAAAAACATTGAAGCTTCTCTCATTCATTTTTGTGCACATCGTAGTTGACTGTCATCATATAGGAATTATTCATTCCTTTCTGCAGCATCTTTTGTGGTTTCAGTTTCAGTTTACGATACACAGTTTTGAGAATAGGGGAATGGATTATTGTTTCTTGTTTAATGCCACACTCGGCAATATTCCAGTTATATGACGGAGTCTGGACCAGACAAGCCAGTGAAAAACATAATGAGCGTTGTACTACACAATGTGTCAACACATGTCCAACAAATCAGAGAGCCTGACCACTCAATCCCATGAGTCGCCTGTTACAATAAGCAAAGGATGCTCAACTCCAATTTCTTGCACAACATTGTGTGAAACTCAATTCTGATTGGCTGAGAGCTCATCAAAACCATAGTGCCCAGTCCTTCCACTTTCACTGCCTATGTTTCCCATATAAAAGCTGGCATGTCTTTCCCAGATTGGGAATTTTAGCATTGTTATCAACAATTATGCTACCGACAAGAAATAAGGGAACTAATGAAATAATAGCGAATTTGAAACCGCTTTAAATATCCACTAAATCAATTTCAGGCGTCAAGTTCAATATCTGGTGTGTCCACCATGTTGGGCAACACATTCACGGCACCTTGATGGCATGTTGTTAATCAATTTCCGGATGGTTGCCCGTGGTACTGCCCGCCATTCCTCTTGGAGAGCTGCACCAAGCTGGGCCAGGTTGGCGGGTACCTGGCGTACACCCTTCGACCAAGAAAGTCCCAGAGATGTTCAATTGGGGACAGGTCTGTGGACTTAGAGGGCCAGTCCAATGTCTGGATACCTCCTTGTCGGAGATAAGCGGAGAGAATTCGGGCCCGATGTGGTCTGGCATTATCATCTTGGAATACAAAATTTCGGCCGATAACTCTAGCCAATGGAGCCACAACAGGACGCAATATTTGGTCAACGTATCGCTGACCAGTCATGGCTCCGTTAATGATGACCAAATCTGATCGTCTGTCATGTGTAATCCCACCCCACCACCATGACAGTACCACCTCCATATCGATCATGGTCAAGAATTGCTGCTCTGGCATATCGCTCCCCGCTCTGACGCCAACAACATTTTCTGCCATCTGTGAATCATAGGCAAAACCTTGACTCATCAGAGAACATGGTGTAACGCCAGTGGCGCATAGCCCGTCCCTGATGCTGCCTAGCCCATGCCAATTTTTGGCGCTTATGGTGAGCTGAAAGGGTGACACCCTTAAAAGGCCGTCTTGCTTTCAGACGAGCTTGATAGAGTCGGTTTTTAACGGTTGAGGTTGAAATGCGTCTTCCAGTGAGTGTGCGGAATTCTCTATTGATGGCAGGGGCCGATTTAAACCTATCGCGTAGAGCAATTAACATAATGAGACGATCCTGTCGTGGTGTTGTTGATTTTGGTCTACCACGCCCAGGTCTCGTTGCAACCCCACCCGTTTGACGGTACTTATCCCACAGGCGTGAAATTACACTTTTTGATTTACCCATCTGCCGGGCAACTTCACATAATGATGTCCCCCCCTCTATCATCCCCACAATTCTCCATTTTGTTGCTTCACCGAGATACTGCCTCGGAGGCATTTCTGTCAGTAAGTGTCAATCTCTGTTGCATTAGTGATTGCGACTTTTCGAGTACATTTACAGGAGTTAACTTCTGTATGCACGTGTAGCACGTGCTGGGCATGCATTATGCGAAATTCCATTGTCATTGGATGTTGCATTTGGGAGATACGCCACAATAACGGACCCTGTCACAGTCAAAGTCATCTACATCCAATTTCTTGGTTCCCTTATTTTCTGTCGGTAGTATACTTCCACGAATAAAGTTAGCAGCATCAAAACTTAGCGAGTTAACTGCTTGACTTGGGGTGAGTCAGTTGTCATACATTAGGGTATATTAATAATTCACTTGAGAAAAATTCAAATAATTCAATAAAAACAATACCTTTTTCAGACAAATACGCCTGTAAATGATTCTAGATACACCCTTGCTGTGGTGTGTATAAGCTTTGTTAATTATCAGCTTATTTCCTAAATTATTTCCTACCAAATCATGCATACTTTTTTCCATACATACGTAAAAAAGTAAAACTCGCTCTAGGCAAGTCTTTTCTGATTTACAAGTATCATCATTTGTTTACAAGAGAAATGGCTGGTCAAGTGACAGTGATGTTATGCTAAGTCTTGATATGAGGCAGAAATGTTAAATGGGAGTCAAAGATTAGGCCCAAGAACTTGGCCTCCTTTACAACTTTGATGGGAGTGCCATCTAGAGATAGTTCGGGGTCCTTATGTGGTTTATATTTTCTGCAAAAATGTATACAGTTAGTTTTGGATTTAGAAAATTTAAAGCCGTTTTCAAGACACCATTTATTTATTTTGTTTAAAAACAACTGCAGTTGTCGTTCAATAGTATGCATATTTTTCCCACGACAAGAAATATTAAAATCATCCACAAATAACGATCCATCAATTGAATCATTTAAAACTTTTGATAAACTGTTTATCTTTATGCTAAAAAGTGTGACTGACAAAATACTGCCTTGTGGAACACCCTGATCCTGATTGTAATGATCAGACAGGGTAGAACCCACTCGAACTTGAAACTGTCTGTCCTTTAAAAAATTTGCTATAAATTGAGGTAAACGACCTCGCAAGCCGTAGTCATGTAGGTCTCTTAAAATACCATATTTCCAGGTTGTGTCATATGCTTTTTCTAGATCAAAAAAGATAGACACAGCATGTTGTTTATTAATTAGTGCATTTTTAACAAATGATTCTAAACGCACTAAGTGATCGACAGTACTTCTGTTTTTACGGAAACCACACTGTATATCAGTTATAAGGTTATTTGTTTCCAAGTACCAAAATAGTCGATTGTTTATCATGCGTTCCATGGTCTTGCAAACACAGCTAGTTAATGAAATCGGACGATAATTGGATGGATCCGTATGATCACGTCCAGGTTTAGGTATGGGTACTACTATGGCGTCACGCTATGAGGGAGGAAAGTTACCCGATGTCCAAATATCATCAAAAATATTGAGAAGAGTTTCTAGGCAGGATTCTGGTAAGTGCTTCAGGAGTTGATAATGTATGTTATCAGCTCCAGTAGCAGTGTCATGAGCTTGATCAAGAGCAGTATGGAGTTCATGAATAGAAAACGTTTCATTATAATCTTCCCCATTATCAGAATTGAAATTAATAGTTTTCTTTTCTTGTTGTTTTTGATATTGCTGGAATTTTGGTACATAATTTGAAGAGGAAGAGTGTTTAGCAAGGGTTTCACCTAGTTTATTAGCAATATCTGATTTATCTGTAAGCAATTGATCTCCATGTTTGAGATGATGGACAGTAGATTTAGTACCTTTACCTTTGATTTTCTGGACCATGTTCCATACCTTGGACATGGGTGTCCGAGGATTTATTTTGGACACATAATTTTGCCAAGATTGGCGTTTGTTTTGTTTAAAAGTACGCCGCGCTTTAGCATTTAAAATTTAAAATTTATTTAAATTATGTACCATAGGATGGCAACGGAAATAATGTTCTGCCTTTTTCCTTGCCTTCCTAGCTTGTTTGCAATCATCATTGAACCATGGTTTTCTTATGTGTGGAACTACAGAGGAATTTGGTATACACTCATCAGCTATGGAATTCAGTTCATCAGTAAAACATTTAATAGCATCAGGAACGTCAATAAAAAGTTCGGGTTTAAGTTTTTCAGCACACAGTGTTTCATATAAAGTCCAGTTAGCCTTTGTAAAATTCCGCCTTGATGATGGAGGAACATCAGATGGAGTTACAGCTTTTAATATAGTAGGAAAATGGTCACTTCCACAGAGGTCATCGTGGACTGACCATTCAAATTCATTTAATAGTTCTGAATTTGTAAGTGACAAGTCGAGAGCAGAATAAGTCCCTGTACCAGGGTGTAAATATGTGTTGGAACCATCATTATAAATACATAAATCATTGTCAGAACAAAAGTCCTCCAACAATTTACCTCTAGTGTTTGTATTTACACTACCCCAGAGTGGGTTGTGGCCATTTAAATCTCCCATTATAATGCAGGGCTTCGGCAGCTGATCATATAGAGCTTGAAGATCGGTTTTGGCAAAAGCCGAAGATGGTGAAATATAAAGAGAGCATAGCGTAAATGCTACATGTAAAATAATTCTCACTGCAACAGCCTGCATATTAGTATTAAGTGAAACAGGGCTTTGAATAACATTTTGTTTGACTAGAATGGATGATCCGCCAGTGGCCCTATCACCCAGCGGTGAAAAACAATGATATGCATTAAAATGGCGAAGGTCAAATGCATCTGTTTGTTTTAAATATGTCTCTTGGAGACATAACGCTGAAGGTGTGAAATGTTGGACTAATAGCTGTAATTCATGTAAATTAGACAGTGATGTTATGCTAAGTCATCGCTGCACTGGAGTGAGTGGTCCAGCTAATGTCATGTAGAAAAATGTAACTCACTTGACTTCCTGTTTGCTGGCAGGGACAACGGTTGCCTGGATACAGTTGAAGTATGTGATGTAGAGGAAGGGCTCTCGGTAGACTGCGAACAAAACATCAAAGTCAAGACAGTTTGCATTTATAAACTTGTGAAGTTTTGATTCATGCATAACCTGTTCCACTGAAATGCAGATATTTTCACATCAAATATTTTTTCTTATGTATTTGTTTGGCTTTTCAGGTGCATCAAAATATGGAAATAGACTTAATAATTGACAATTACAGAGCTACATACCAAATGTAAGTGGAAGTCCACTCCATTTCACATCCAGTGGTCGGCTCCTTCTGCCCTTGCCATCAACAAAAACACCAAACTCTGAAAACAAGGCATATTGTAGAACATTATATTTAATGCATTTATTATAAATTTTCATATATAATTATTACCACAGGGATTATGATGTGTATTTACAGGGAAAAGCATATGAGACAATCTCAGTGTAAATATGATGTTACCATGGAAACACAAGAGGAATTCATGAGGTAGTCCGGCTGGGGAGACTTGTACAACAGCAAGAGGGTAACTGTGATGGTTGGCAGCACCAAATGCAGCAAATGCCAGCGAACTGTCTTGTCGGTCTACAAAATCTGGAGTGGTAGAAAACAAAGCCTTGAAGCATATTTGTCATGGAACACACATATCAAAAGGAAAAACAGAAAAAAGTCTGCCTCAGTAATGGAAAAAGAAAGAGGGTACATATATGTGTTCACATTTATAATGGGTGGGTGGTCCAGTTCTTGTACATAACTATCACGAGTGGGTGGTCCAGTACTTGTACACACCTATCACGAGTGGGTGGTCCAGTACATGTGCACACCTGTTTGGGGTGGGGGGTCCAGTACATCAAAACACCAATCATGCACCAGTTCTCTGGTTCATCTAGAGCTACCTACCTATCATGGATGGATGGTCCAGACTGATTTTGTAGAACTTCTCTGTACCGACCAGTGCATAACTATCAGCAATACACACACAGCTGCATGGCTCATAAGAGTCAAACTCCTACAACAAGAATATCCACAGTATGTAAGTATTTTTCTTAGATCAGATAACTCTTTAATTATCTAAAGAGTAAGACCCACATCAATGCCCTGTATGAGGAAGAAAGTCTAATCATATAGCAGAATTAGAAATATCTATAGTTATAAAATTCTCTGCATTTTAATCATGTCCCTATTATATTTCCCCGTGTCACACCAATCGATACAAAAACAGTGTCACTGAAAACTTTCAGACAACTTTCACCACTCTGATCTGTAAACAAAGTCCTGTTGGTTCTAAAGACTACTTCAATGACAACCTACTGACCTTTCTGGTACAGAACATGCCTAGACTGGGGTTGTACTTCATCAGTAGCACCCTGTCCGTCATCCCCACACACAGGTAGGTGCTGTCCTGCCACATGCCAACATCAAACACTGTACAGCCCTGCACCCCGTCGATGTGCTTGTACGGGAGGGGAGCTGTCTCACCACCATTACACTGAGTCAGACGCAGCTTGATCACCTTCTTCTCCACCATCAACAGCCGACGATCAGTACCTGGCAACCACAGAGACACCACATGTAAAACAAGAGTAGCACCAAAATATTATTGTAGAATTAATAACAGTTTGACTTGTCTGATCAAAACATTTAAAAACAATACAAATAAATCATCGAATTAGAATTAAATTAAATCAAATTCACAATATGATTCAATGTTAATTAGTGAGGAGGATCTTTGGGCACTGTACTTCTTGAATCCAGAGATCCGTCTGAATCTTATTGTTTATTAGGATCTCTTTACTTTCCTTCTAATTTTCAAACTTTATCATATGATGAATAACAAACAGATAAACAGCATGATTTATATATGACATCATCTGGAATTCATTTTTTTCGCTCTAATTTATGACTTACAGCTCTTAGGATTATGGCTATACAGCAGGATTTTTTTTCTCTTAATTAAGACTATGATGAATTCCTGATGTAAATCCTATTTAGCCATAATCCTAAGAGCTATAAGTCTTAAATAAGAGCAAAAAGAAAAAAGAGACTAAAGGATAAAATAAAATTGATAACATATGTGAATCTTCCTATTTAACCATGATTCTAAGACCTATATTTTTGCTATTATTTAGTACCTATACCTCTTAGGATTACGCCTAAATAGGAGGATTTACATATGTTATCAACAGGCATTCATCTTTGTTTTAGCTTTTATATCCCACATTGTGAACATTGTCGGATGTACTGACCTACAATCATGATGATAATGCCAAGCCCGGAGGCAAGGGTCATCTGGTGGATGTTGGAGATGCCAGTGAGGGGAATGAGGACCTTGTCACTGGCCACTGGACTTTGGGGGTTCATGGCAAACAGTCCCTCCTCCGCTCCGAGCAGGACCAGCTGACATGGCAGTTATACAAACGATATCATCAAGACTTGGAGACATAATCACACGTAATCATACTAATCAATTGTTAAGCTATTTCAGTTTGTGAAGAGTTGTAACAAAGTGAGTAAGTGAGTGAGTGAGTGAGAGAGAGAGAGAGAGAGAGAGAATAAATAACTTCTTGTGCTAAAAGTGGGAAATGATTGGAAAACAGACAAACCTGCTTTGAGAGAACTAGGGTGCTGTTGACTTCCTTCCTTTCCGTAAATGTCAAAACAGTGTTCATCTGGATTCTCTGCAAAATCGATCATCATCATGGTACAGTTGTGTTTTGCCGTTGTTTTCATGTCTGGACTATATGGTAGGAGGATACCTCCATAACAGTTTTATACCTGAACATTTATCAATGATGAACATTAATTCCCATCTCTGGCAAAGTTCTCAATATGGTTGAGTTTTAAATGCCTTACACTCTTCCTGAAAGCCTCGCCCTTTGTGGCACACTTGACAGCTGCTTCCAGCGAAGCCACCCACTTCTGTTTCTCTGTGAACGTCAGCGCCATTAGGTACATCACTCTGCACAATGAATAAACAACCTTGTAGCAGTCAGGGGGATACCAGGATGGATCTTATCTTTGAAGCAGTCGCGCAAAAAATGTTTGATCTGCACTTTGTTGAGAAAACCAACTGCTGTGCTGATCAATAGCATGGACATTACATGCTGGTTTAATGAAGGGTGACCAGCACTGATGTTCAACATGGTCAAGATATGCAGTGTTGGTGATAAGTTGGGGGTCACTATTGAGGGGGAAACAGCTATTGCAATACCGATAGTCTATTGCAACATGCTATTGCGAAAGCGATTGCCTATTGCAACCAACTATTGCAATAGATTTTTGTCCTTGAACTGTCTTCAACTAAATAGTTAAAACATAACCCAAAGAAGCTGCAAGTCTGCACCCAACATTGTATGTTCTGCACTGTGCATTTATCAATAGATGTCAATTATTAAACTATCAATAGGCTCACACATTGATTAACTGCTATCAGAGACTCAACAGCTGCAATCTATTGATAGTTCGATGCATCGTTACAGCCAGATTACTTGACTTTGATACTGTATCTACATATGGCCTAGGAGCAGATTGTTTGCGCTATCTCGCTTCTCACCTTCCCGGCCAGCAGGTGGTGATGGGATCTTGATCTATGCGGAGGACGTAGGCGAGGTCACTTGAAGCGGTGTTAGACAGTTCTGCCGCTGTGACGGCACTGTGGACACTAACTTCAGCATCCCCAGGGTTCAACTCCAGTGTGTCAATAGGGTTGCCATCATTCTGCTGGTTGTGCATCATCAGCCATGTACCGTCTAGTGTAACATAGCGCTTCTCCCAGCTTGACTTGCCAGTTCTGTCAGATTTGGAGAGGGGAAAATTTCAAAAACAATTAAGTCGTGGCTTAAGTATTTTTATCAGAGTATTTCAACAATGTCTGCACATCTGCATACAAGGGCAGCAGCAAATACACTATTAGGCAAATACGATATGTTTCAGTAATACATAATAACAGACATGAAGATCTGGTCATGAATACTTCATGTTTAATATCAAAAACAATGAAAATTACAAACGTCATGTAATTGTTTAAGGTGAAACATTTAAATAAAATTTTCCTCAGAGCAATAAACAACACATGCAAACGATGTCACTCATAACCTGATGACAGCAAAAGTAACACACTGTAGTTGAAAAACAAACTAGTTTCAAGTAGATCCACTCCTTTAAACATATTCACAAATATTGATTCTAGTGATCATGAACAACGGAATGATTTCATGAAGGGGTGCGCATGACTGAATGTGTGCATTCCACAGTCCACACATCCTAGACTTGAACAATTGGTAACACTGACCACTACTTTTTCTACAAAGTAGCTAGTAACTCTGAAGAATCATTTTATCCTCATATATTTAACTTAAAGTCAGGTCATTCTTGCTGACTTTTAAACAGATTTTACCAATATTTTACTAAAATCACTGAAGATTTTAATCCTCAAAACTGTCCTAGACTTCAACTACAAGTAACAGACCTGGAACCAACAATTTGAGGGTGTTGATAATAAAAGAAAAGCAACTAGGTCCCTGAAGCATAAATTGATCAGGACATTTTCCCTTGGAATTCATTCGCAGTGCACATTCCATACTTTTAACACTGACAGTGATTCATAATTGTGTGAAAAGAACTTGTTCCCTCATCCTCTGAAAGTGACTTTCAACATACCGTGGCACTTTCAGCCATCCCTCCATGCGTATAGCACTGCTCAGATCCTTCTCCTCCTCCTCCTCCCCGTAGTACAGAGGCTGCTCGGTGTTGCCCCGCGCCATCATCCCTGTGTAGTGACTCACATATTCTGTGGGCAGGCCACACGATGCTGGGACCGATGCCACACATCGAGGATGGCAGACTATATGACATTCTGAAAAGTACAGAGGTTATGGAATTTTCTGAAAAAACTTGACATTTTATACTTATCCTTATGCTTAATTCCTCCCTATATGCGAAGATAGTGGAACACTTGAAGTGCCTTGAAGTTCCCTTCTAAACGTAGCAGACGTACAATACACTCACCCCTTGGCACCCTCCCTTTCACACCAATACGGTCACATGACCAGCCATGCTTGCCACTCATAAGTCCAATACAAGAATTACTGTGAATTCAGCATGCCTGAGAGTGAGAGTGGCGGTTGGGAGAGCTTGACGTCTTGAGTCAGGATAAGTAACAAATATCAATTATATTCAGAAAATTGCATATTTTTCCTTATCCTGACTCATGCTTATAATGCTTACAGAATCCAGCGGAAATGGCGGTATATAGAGGTACATTCAGTACTTCCCCACTATAACAGCGATAGTTCAGTCCTGTTCTTCCAATATTCATCTGTGAGATGTGGGGGGATCACATCCAGTTGAACTTGGCTTCTCTTGAAGCACTCGTTGACTGATGATACATAGATCAGCCAGCATCCTGCTAGTGTCTAATGCAACTGTATGTCAAGATTTCCTATCAAGACCAGTCATGGCCCTTCTTCATGTACATGTATCTTCATTACAGTGTCATAATTCATGCTAGCCTGTTCAAAACGTGCGTATGGACTCTCAACCGTTATACTCTGCACGGCGCTTTGATCTCAACAAGTCACATGATAAAAGGGTGAGTGAAACTCTGTGCATTTTATGGAACCATTAGTTGTTGTGCATGCCAACGATGTTCTCTGTGGCGATGTCCTGTAGGTAGCGATCCATACCAATCCACAGCATTTTCTGTGTCAATAATTCAAGCGATGTCTGGTCTAGTGGCTTGCAAAAAACTTAAAGCAAACACTTATCACTGTATTGGGACCCAAAGTACCTCCAAACTGTCCTCATCGGGCGATGAGGGAGAGAGTGGCAAGCATGGCTGGTTATGTGATCGTATTGGCAGGAAAGGGAGGCTCCCCGTGGTTGAGTGTATTGTACATCCACTTCAGTTAGAGGGGAACTTCAAGGGATTTCAAGTGTTCCACTATCTTCGCATAAGCATAATAAGCATGAGTCAGAATAAGGAAAAATATTAATTATATTACAATTACATGTTGTTATTGAGATGAGTTAAAACAAATGTTTAAAAATTGTTTGGTTCAACATGAAATCATACTTGTGATAAAATATGAAACCTGATTTCTTGTGTTGTGGGTTCAAATCCTGTCTACAGCATAATGAGCTCACACCTTTAGCCACCAAGCAATCCCTGTGCCCTATACTGGGAACTAATGGTCTGAGCTTATATGTGAAAACAGAAACTGAACAACTTGATGTTTCACTGCTACATGTGCTTCAAGACTTACCTTGACATTTTGCTGCCTGTTTGACAAAGTGAACACTCCCAAGGCACACAGCACATTTTGTGGCACGGGTGTTGAGGCCGGTGACAAAGCGGTGGGGGATGTTGTGATGCATGCGCTGCTGTTTAGGCTGTGGTGTTGATGGAGTTCCCACAACATAGGAGGCAACGTCTGGCATCAGTGTACCAGGGTCTGGTTGACTGGATGGAGATTGGGCAAGGGCAGCAACAGCAGCCTTCACCTTGGGGGTGAGAGTACTGGTACCATCCAAGATGAGTTTCTCACGGAGAGGACCCTTCAGCTTCAGTACTACAACAATCAAAACCCCACGTTTACAGTTTGTTGCTTAACACAGCACTCAACAATATCTCCATCACATGTATACAATCCATTGATCAACATCATGACCATAGATCTACACAACTGGAATGTGATGATGTGTCGACCTAGTTAGCAAGTCTGACCATCTGATCCTGTTATCCTCTTATGACAAGCATGGGTAGCTGAGGACCAATTCTAACCCAAATCGTCACTGAATTTTTCTTTGCAATCTCAAATCTTTGTGCAACACTCATAAAGGACAATACGAAACAGCTTAACCAAATTTAGAACTTTTATGCATTTGCAATGTTTCCCACTAAAATTAAGATGAAAAATATTCCCAACAAACTGCAAGCAAAGTCCAAATATTCTGCTAAACAAGGTCTATTGTTGTAGGACGTCTATGCTATCTGCTGCCAGTGAGTAAACATATACTATCTAGACGGTTTAACTGAGTTTGATCACAGCCATTTTATCCTCCAGTGCCTCATGTGATGATTGTAGAAAGTCCAGTCTTGCCAGTTAGGCTATAACACTGTCCGACTCTGTAAGCCAGGGCTCCAGTTCCACTTACAGTCATTGGAAAGCTGGTAGTTCTCCTGGCGTAGTCGGTCCAGCTGTTCCTGGAGTTTACAGTTCTTCTTCCTCTCAGACTCCAGACTGGCCTGAAACTCCTTCCATTGTGGAACAGGAGTTGGTGTGTCCTTGCCTCTCATGCTGCCAAAAATCTTGCCAGGCTGAAGGTAACGAGCAGTAAATAGCAACAACTGGTACAAATGACTGTTTTCACATTATAGTAAACACTAGTCAAAATGAGCCATGGTATCACAGTTTATCTTATTTAACGGTTAGCTAGAGTCAGGAAGACATACAACACTACTCCTATGTGTTAATATGGGCAAGTGGTGTTGTTTAAACAAGCACCAGTTCATATATCAACCAAATTAATGAATCTCACGGTTAATCCTGAACCGCTAGCTCAATCACGATACCTTGCTGTGACTGGTTCTTGGTGCCCAATAGATTCAATGAGTCATTTGGGTTTTACATTATCTATTATGGAATAATTCAGTCACATTGTGCCTGACACCTGGATTTGAGAGAACCGCCTAATATAACAATCTAAATGTTTAACATGTTGGTGAAATCACAGGCATGGGTCAGGTCTGTGCTGACAATTGGGCAACCAGTGAATGGCAGAGCCTTAGATGACAGAAGCTCTGGAGCTCCAGTACTAGTGTGGTGAATCTCATAAAGGTTGAATAATCCACATAAAATCATCCATTTTGCTTACTTACCTTCTTCTTCTTGGACATACTATCATGCCACAGCTCCTGTAGATAATCTATCAGTTTCATCTGCTGGCCGATGGTACTCTCAAACTTGTATTTCTCCAAGAAGTGGAGGCCCTAGCAAACAAAGATGTCTCTCCTAGAAGTTGACCATGTTTGTTATTAAAGCCAGTGATTAATGGAAAAGATTAATGATCACAGACTATTCAGTTCACAGAGCCTGTGTGAAAGGACAACATTATAAAAATGGGAAAGGTTTTTAGGGCTACCTGCATGGCTTCAGTAAAGTTTTCAAGATCAATCTTCTCCCCGAAGATAAGCTCGAACTTGTCCATGGCTTCATCAAGATTCTTCCTAAGCTTCAGGTTGTTCCCTCTAAGTTCCTGGTTCTCAGTCAGGATCTTGGAGATCTGAACACATAGTAGCAGTACATGAATGTGGTTTGTACATAAACCTGAAGGGTGCTTTTCCCTATACATTAGACATGGCATCATTTCCCGTAATAACTGCATTTGAGGTTTTTGTGTATTCCCAGGTTTTACTTTCTGTAAGTATGACTTATTTCCCAGTTTCACTTTTCGTCAGTAAGACCTCTTCCCAAGTTTGACTTTTTTCTGACTTTATATTTACATCAACATTCAAATTCAGATGATATGTGAGTGTTTGAAATCAACTGAAAAATATTGCCAAAGATCAATCTTAAAGTGCAAATATTTTCCCTAGCAGGAATGGAAGTGCATCTACATGTATCTGGTTATTAAGCAATTACTCTACCTAACGGCCACCAGGCCACCAATGTTGCCAGATTTGAATTATCTATTTATAGTTAAGCCTACTGTCACTAAATTGATTTTACTAGCGCTTCAGTTACTGTGATGTAGCTTCATTACACGATCATCTAATTATCCATCATTGACTGTTCACATGTATTTTAAAGCACTCCGCCTCGGTTATGGTTGGGAAAGTAAGCCCTCGACCATTGGGTGGACAGAAGTAAGGTTTCAAGCATTACATGCTCTCAGTCTTACTTTTCTCCACCCTCTAGTTTCGGGTCTTACTTTCCCAAACATTAAATCTGAGTCATGCTTTATCCTACACATAATCTATGACAGGATATGACCTAATACACCCTGTTAGTCATGTCTTTGACAAGCACTGGTCACAGAAAATTACCTCTAACGGTCATATTCATGGTGTCCACCTCGGAGTTATTTCAATTATATGACTGTTAGCTGAATGTTGGAGAAAATCCCACAGTGACTTTGCTGAAGAATAACATCACACACAATACATTGGTATATAATCAGCAGATCCTGGCACACATAAGAAATGAAACATAAAAAATTCCAGCAAATCCAGGTCCAGTCTGTTATCATACCTCCTCCTTCAGCTTGATCTTGTCCGTGTCTTGGGCATCCAGGATCTGCTTCTGGTGGCTAAGGATCTGCTCACTCTTCTCACACTTTTCTTTAAGATCAGACATCTGAAACATCAAACAGTCTCTTACATTGATCGTAAAACCTGGACATACATCTTAACCCCAGTGGATACAGACAGAGCAGTCATTCAGTGGTTGGCTACTTGATACTGAGACTGACCTTGGTGTTGGCCTTCTGTGCCTTGGCTCTCTCTTCCCATAGTTTGTGGTTTAATGCCTCTACTTCACTCTTGTGGGCAGCCTTGGCAGACTTCAGCTGCTGCTTCAGACTTGTCAAACGCTGGTCATTGGCAGATCTGATAATATTGTAGGAAAAACGTCTAGTTGGTTTCCTCACAAACATAAACACATATTTTCCAAAGAAACTAAAACTTCTATATGACACACTTATCCCCTACCTGGCCTTCTCTATGACTGACTTATGCCCTATTTCGCTTTATCTGTATGACTGACTTATCTCCTACCTGGCCTTCTCTGAGACAGGCTTATCCCCTACCTGGCCTTCTCTATGACACACTTATCCCCTACCTGGCCTTCTCTATGACTGACTTATCCCCTACCTGGCCTTCTCTATGACAGGATTATCCCCTACCTGGCCTTCTCTATGACTGACTTATCCCCTTACTTAAGACAGTAAGATAGACTTATCCTCTACCTGGCCTGTTCTATGGCAGACAGCCTCTGACTGGTTCCCTCAAGTTCCTCCTCTCGTTCATCCACCACCTGTTCATACGTCTTCCTGTACAACACACATGATTTTACTATATTACTGCAATGCCAATAAAATTAACACTGAAAGAAGGAGTAGAGCTGGACTGTTCTACAGAACTACAAACAATTTCCTTGAAATGACTTAACAGCCCTTCAGAAAACCTAGTCTGTTACCTGATCTTATTCCACTCAGCTTCACGCTTCTCGTACTCTGCCACAAGAGCTTCCAGGTCCTTCATCTGTTCTTCTAATTCCTTACACACCCCACGGAACTTCTCCACTTTCTGCAACACATGACACATAGGAACTGACACATACATCTGAGATTATTACGTCATTAATATTTATCTTTACGCAAACATTTTGTCAAATGCCAACATAAACTGATGACAAAGGACACTGACCTTGACCTCCAGTTCTATCTGCCTGTCTTTGTCATTAATCTGGGCCTTGACCTTGGCCAGTTCCAGAATGTCAAGGCTGCGCTCCTTCTGAATCTTCACCAGTTTCTCCTCCAAAGTCTGACAACAGGAACACAATAATCACTGCATAACTTAAACAAATAGTCTGACAAGATTCATGCATTTTCTATTCAGACAAAATTCTCCCTTGTTTCATATACAACACACAAGATAAATACCTTTCAAAGCACACATAATCCAAGGTAGACCATGGAACAGTTCTCACTGGGGTTTAAGAATAGCTCCAGACATGTTGCATAATTTCCATTCTATTTCATTCAATTTCCCCAATAAACCTGACCTTGTTCTGTCTGTTGAACATTTCATACTTGGACTTCAATAGATGCAGCTCTGCCTCCTTCTCATCTTGAGCCTGCAACAATAATCCCACAGAGGGAGTTATCTGACATGTGAGTGAGTTTAATTGTATTCCGCTTTTAGCAATATTTCAGCAATGTGGACACCAGAATTAGGTTTTACCCATGTGGAAAATCGAACCAGGTTCTTCAATGTGATGAAAGGACCCTTTACCATTAGGAACCATTAGCCTACCCCACCGCACAGTCTGACATATGATTAGGTGGTTATAAAGTATGATCACATGGTTACAACATAAAGTATGCTGTAGAAAAAATGAGGGACCACAGTATTCAGTTAATATAGTTTACTGTTACGGATTGGCAAATAAGGTTTAGTGTAACTTCAACTGATTATTTATTGCATAAATCATGGATATGTTGCAAACCAAATATGTAGAAAAGTCTTAAAAAATCAAACGCAAAATTTCAAAAGAAATGACAATATATGTACCAACAGAGACTTATGTAGGCAATGATAGGTGCAAGATATAGGTGCTTGGACTGTCAACATCAAAAACTCTGACTCACCAGAAAACAACCCAAATACCAAATGATTGTCCCAAGCTCACATAGTCAATGTGACCAGTTCAAAAGTATGATTTCAGATAAAACATTTCATTCCTTCAGTTTAAGAATGGGCGTCTTACTGATCTCACAAATTTTCACGACTATCTAAATGTACCATATTTCTCAATATTGTTTATAGCATCTGAAATAAGCCTCCTTTCCTGTTTGTTCATCTTGCCTAAACATTCTGTAACATTGGTCATATTTTGTCAGATGAAAATATGGGAATGGTACTAAAATATAGTTATCTGCCTTCTGCTATGTCTTCTGTTATGTCCTCTGTTATGTTATGTCTTCTGTTCTGTTCTGTTCTGTTCTGTTATGTCTTATGTTCTTACCTGTCTATGTTTTGTTATGTAAGGAATTCAAGACTACAAATGTTCACATTTTTTAGTAGCACAATGAAGGGGAACGTAAGGAATTGAATTTTCTATCCTAAACTGGACTTTTGAACTGGTACATATCTTATCACGAGCTTGACATTTACAGCCGAATGGTATAGTGCATGGTTACATGGGATTAACTGTAGTTGTCAGTAATTCTTATCTGTGTGGTCAAAATAAAAGTCACCATTTTCTATTGACCTGAGATCAGATTCCTCTTGTTAAAGACAATAATAAACAGCTATTGATTACACTGTCATGGTATGTTACATTGATACTGGATTAGAATCATTATGATAAAGAGATCAGATTCCTCTTGTTAAAGACAATAATAAACAGCTATTGATTATACTGTCATGGTATGTTACATTGATACTGGATTAGAATCATTATGATAAATGAAGGTGGAATGAAAAGCATGTCAGTAGATATCTCTTGAAACAGATGAGGCCATGAAACGTCCTCCTGTCGCCTACAAAACAGAAGTTAGTAATACCCTTCTAGGATTTAAATACAAAACCTTCCTGCACAAAATGGTCCTAGCTACACAACTGTTTGTTCTTGGACATGAGTGAGTGAGTGTTACGTCACTTTCAGCATTGTTTCACCAATTCTACTCATGTGGGGAATTGAACCCACATTGCCATAGAAATAGAGACTCTATTGCAAATGTCCACGAGAGAACCAGATGGTCAGGAAGCTGTTGTGTAGACCAATTTTCTAGACCTTTGGAGTGATGATAGAGGTGTGTACTAAAGTGGGTTCTATTTCCTGAAAGTTGACCAGAAAGCATTTACCCATAACCCAGGGCTCCAGAAAATGTTTCAACATGAGGAGTACGTACACCTTATGTTTTCAGTATAAGAGTAGAGGAAAAAGTTAAGAGTACATTTAGAGTGCTGAATGGAATTTAATGGCACGTTTCATTTTATATATGCACCACAACATTGCTACTCTTGTGTATACAGGTCAGTAAGCAATAAAGCAATAGTTTTTCAGACAAATATGGCCATAAATGATTCTAAATATGTACACCATTGCAGTAGTGGGCATCTGCTACATTTACTGATTGTTTTCCTACCGTATCGATCATATTTTTTATCTGTACATATGCTGATACAGCCCTGATCTGGAGCCCTGCATAACACATCCAAACAGTCCAGTTGAGACCAAGGGAACACCTATCTCATCCACAGTGGTGTGATGTCATTGATTACTTTGTGCAAGAAGGCTTTGATGTCAAGGTACATAGTGTATAAAATGTGATTAATGATATGAACATGATTAACAATATGAACATAATGAAACTCGCCACCCAATCAACATGATTATGTATAAAAAAGATTTCTTACGACTTTCACAACCTCCTGTGCGGGTTGGATGGCCAGCTGTTCATCCTGAAATATGTGACAACTCCATTCCGGTTCATAATCCAAAACATCACTCACACGCTTACAACCTCAGTCATCAATGCATAAGTCGCCCACATCTATTAGACCTTATGACTGTTCAACCTCATGTTCCCAACAGCAAGGTAAGCAGGCACACCAAATTTGTTTACTCATTCTGACATGGGGAATCAGACTCACTCTAAAACATGGTCTAACCCTTGAACTACTCCACCATGTTTCTTTGGAGTGCTTTTCATCTCACATAATAATCTAGTCTGGACTAGAAGAGAGTAACTGGGTATGGTTTTATGCTGCTGTCACCAACATTTCCCCAACATCAGCAGAAATGGGCTTTGCCCATGTGGTAAACCAAACCTGGGCCTTCAGCTTAGCGAGCAGACGCTTTAACCACTAATCCACTGCCCCATCTGGATCAAACAAAACAGACAGTCTGACTATGTTAGTCTCCTCTTACAATCATAGGCTGTTCTATGACTTCTAAATCCTGAATGAGGTCTTTATGGGACCCTTGTTCAAGAACTCCTGTGGGAGAACTGGACACAAGCCCATCGTAAGATGGTACCTAAAGAGATTCCACGACTTACGTTTCTTTTGACTCCTTGTTCCATGGCGTTGTTGTCCAGCTGCCTCTGCATCAGGTGGATCTGATCTCGCAGCTCCAACTCCTGGCGCTGCGCAGCAGACAGAAGTGACCTTGCCTCACTCAATGCCAAGTTTGACTCGTTCAGCTCTTGTCGCACGGAGGCCAGACTATCGTTGTTGTTCTGGTTTGAGTTCTAGTTGGAAAACCATGTCTGTCTAAATGTTCAGTAGAAACATGGTGTCCACACTCACTTTCACCCTTACATTCTTATTTTCAGAATCAGTTATATTCATTTACATGATGTTGCTAATTAATTGCAAAGTATTCAGAAAAGATGCCAAGAACTGGTGATGAACACATCAGTCTGGTGATGCTTGGTAACTAGTTCTATAAAAAGCATCAACCTTTCAGTGAATGTAATCTATAATAAAAGATAAGGCAAGCTCTGTGGCTCACCAAAATGTTTGTAAATATCATAATATATGAAAAATAAGTGAAAGAAATAACAAACATTTCTATACAAGAGGCATTCTCATGTCTCATTCATTAATCAAAGGTTGAAAGGTTGAAACTATGTCAAACATCAAAATAGAGCCTTTGTAATTCCTCCACATGACTTTTCATGCTAAAAATAATACATTACTATGATCATGTTCAATGTACACAGAAGGTGCCAACACATCCACTGACCTTGACCTGATCCTGTGCATCAAGCTTCCTCTTCAGTGTGTCAATCTCTGTCTTCAGCTTTTCATTCTGATCCTTCAGATCATCCACACCATCGGTCTCCTCCAACAACGTCTCCAGCTCCTTCTGCAGCGTTGCTGTCATCTCGGACAGCTGCTTCACTCGTTCCTCCAGCTTCACCTTCTCCTGTCTGAGACTGACCAGCTCAGATGTCTGATCACTACTCTTGCCATCTGCTACCTTCTTTTGGTCAAGCTGCTTCTGCAGACCATTAACCTTGGCCTCTAGGTATCTTTTTTCCTGCTCAAGGTCACCAACCTGATTGTCTTTTGACACAGCAAATGACTTTGTCCTTTTCAAACTATTTCTAACCAGCTGGAGCTCATTTACTTGAGATTCAAGCTTAAGTTTCTCTGTCTTCAGTTCATCTGCCTTTTCTGCCTGAGATTTGGACTTTTCCAGGGAAACTCTCAGATCAGCATTTTCCTTCATGAGTGACACAACCTTATCCTGTACAGAAGTTCTCCTACTACCTTGATCATTCATCTTGTTGATCTGTTCTTTACTACGGCTGAGTTCTTGTTCAAGATCCCCAGTCACTTTTTCTAATCGCTTGACCTTGTCTTCAAGGTCATTCTTTGCCTTCTGAAGGTCACTTTCATGCATGGATGTCCTTTTTCTCAAATTGTCCCGATTCAGATTATCTTTCTCCTTTTCAAGAATTTCAACCTTTCGTTGGAGGTCAGATTTCTCTGTCTGCAACCTATCAACCAATGAACGTCTGTTGTCACTGCCAGATTTCTCACAGACCCTTTTCTCCAAATCATTCACCTTTTTCTCAAGTACTTCTTTTTCACTTTCCAGTTTCTTCAAATTTTTCTCTAAAGATTGGTTCTCTTTTTCCAACTTATCTGACTGTTTTACCTTTGTTTCTAATTCTTTCTTTTCAGTTTCTAAGCGAACCAAGCAGTTCACCTTGATCTCAAGTTCTCTCTTCTCCTTCTCCAAATCCTCCATCTTTTTTTCAAGTACTTGTTTTTCACTTTCCAGTTTCTTCAAATTTTTCTGTAAAGAGTCCTTCTCTTTCTCCAACTTATCTGACCGTTTTACCTTTGTTTCTAATTCTTTCTTTTCAGTTTCTAAGTGAACCAGGCAGTTCACCTTGATTTCAAGTTCTCTCTTCTCTTTCTCTGATTTCTCCAGATCCTGTTTCTCCTTTTGTGTCTTCTTCAGCTTCTCTTCCAGATCCCTCTTCTCCACCTCCATCTTCTCCAACCGACTCACCTTCCTCTCAAGTGTTCTCCTTTCTTCTTCAGCTTTCTGAACATCAAATTTGCCTTTTTCCAAATCCCGTAACTTGTTCTCTAAATCTTTCTTCTCATTCTCCAGTCTTCCTAGCCGAATGACCTTTACCTCCAGATCTCTTTTCTCATCCTCTGTCCTCTCCAATTCATATTTCATCATCTCCATTTTTTTAACTTTCTGCTCTAAGTCTTTCTTCTCAAGATTAAGTCTTCGTACAAGCGATTCCTTTTCCACCCTGTCATCCTCTGTTCTAGACAGTCTCTGACTCTTTTCATTGTGAGACTTTTCTACATTTTTTAGCTTGTCCTTAAGCTGTTCTACCTCCTTAAGCTGTCCCTGCAATCTTGTCACCTTCCCTTGGAGTTCACTATTCTCAACTTCCACCTTTTCCAGCTGCTGAACCCTCTCTTCTAGATGAGCCTCCTTCTTTTCAATTTTTTCCAGGTTCTCCTTTTCAGACTTCTCCATATTCTTCAGCTTGTCCTTTAGCTCATCCACTTCAGCCTCAAGTCTCTGAAGCCTGATCACCTTTTCCTGAAGCTGATGCTTCTCTTCCTCCACTTTCTCCAACCTCCGAATCTTCTCCTCTAAAGAAGTCTTATCCTTCTCCAACTTTTCCCGAATACCTTCCCTATCCTTCTCCCCACGTTCTATTCTCACTATCTTCCTCTCAAGTTCTCGTTTCTCCTTCTCCACACCTTGCAGCTGTTCCTCAAGCCTGTCCTTCTCCTTCTGAACCCTCTCAAGCCGCACCAGCTTGGTTTCAAGGTCCTGTTTCTCCCGGCTAACACTCCTTAACTTCTCCAGCTTCTGTTCCATTTCCTCCTTGTCCTTCTCCACTCTCTCCAGCCGACTCAACTTCCTCTCCAGTTGACCCTTCTCCCTCTCAATCTCCTCCAACTTCTGAACCTTCACCTTTAAATCTTCCCTGTCCTTCTCCAAGTTCTTCAGCTTCCTCTCAATCTGTTCTTTCTCCTCAGACAGATCTTCCATTTTGGCCTCAACAGTTCTCTTTTCCTGCTGCAAAGAGTTTATCTGGACATTGAGTTCTGCCTTTGCCTTCATGTCCTCATCCTGACTGGCTGACCTCCTCTGGAGGGATTCCATCCTCATCTGGAGGTTGGTCTTCTCCTCACATAGCTGCTGTATCTGAGTCTTTGACTCAGTAAGACGGCGGTCAGCAGACTTCAGCCTGTCAGCCAAGTCATCCACCTGTCGCTGCAGAGAGTCTGACTGGGCATGAAGAGAAGCAATCTTCTTCTCCAGGGTGAGCTTCTCCGAAGTCAACTTCTGAACAGAGGTGTCAAGTCTGAAATCAAAACACCTGCAGTATGACCTTATAGCTTACACCTACTATAATGAAGAAAAAAGCCTTTCATGGTGATTAATACTGACTATGTATTGAATTCACAGGTGTGATGGCAAATTTATTGCATATATATAGCTTCATGATACGTGCCTTATTTATAATGACAGCCCACTGAGATAACATGCCACAAGTTTATGAGGATAATCCGCTCAGGGTCAATCTACTGACTGTGGGCCAACCAGTCTTTCATTTTTTTTTTTGATGATAAGCATCAACCGAGCCTTATGAAGTACCTGTCAGGAATCAAATTAGCCACCTTCTGCTCCTTCAAATGGCCAATGCACTACACCAGCTCTCTTCAATGACACCAAAACAACAACAAGCATCAGTCCCGATAACGTTTTTGGTCATTGAGTTATGTACTCATATATGTTCATCTCAGTTGGGTATCCTAATTTTCCTTTGATAAACTAAATATATTATACTCACCTCACTCAAACTCAGCTGGTATTTTCCACTGATTGTGAAAACAAGACTAATGTTTAAATGTTGGTTTACCTGTATGTTATTAATATTTGATATGTAACACAAGAATTGTGTTTTCAAATAAATATTTGCATAATGTACGCAGACCTCCAGCTTATCTGTACCTCCATCAGAGCCTGAGCATGCTTGATGATTTGTAGGTTCACGCATATATTTAACTACTAAGCAAATCAACCCACAAGTATTGAGTGCTGACTGATATGACATGATGTAACAACTGACCTTGAAGAGTATTCCTCCTTGATATTTACAACTGACCTCGAAGAGTATTCCTCCTTGATATTTTTCTTCTCTCTTTCAGCATCCTCACATTCTTCCTGAAGTTTGGAAACAAGGATAGACAACTCCTCCAGTTCCTGAAAACAACATCATGTTGTACTTCATAACACGCTCAAACCTCGATTCCTTTCATGAAGTAACACCCTGACTGTCCTAAGTCAAAGTTAAAGTGGTCTCATCATCTTAGCACTAAGATGGTTTAGACAAGCTGGGCCATGAGATTTCTTTTACAAAGGCACTAAACGTCTGAGCTGTGCCAGAGATCTTCATGTGAGACCAATGAAAGTAATGCTGAGGTTCCAATAACACATAACTAGACCGAAGAACGTAGCCATGCTTATTTTCATGAGATACAGTGTTCCCAGAAATTATTGAGAAAATCTTTGTTTTTTTCTAATGATGCTAAGATTGGAAAAAGGGCTTTCACTATGCACTAAGCATACTAAATAAGGGAGACAACTCTTGGAGGCTTAGAAGGCAGCTCATTACGTCAAGAGTTATCTCCCTTGTCTGAGCAGACGGCTTCCTGTGTTGACATGGCACAATTTACAGCAAGAGAGAAAAGAAAGCTCATTCTAGATGATTTTGAAAGGGGTGAGGCTGATGCTAAAGTGTTAGCTTGTAGACATGGTATTCCTCTGTCTACAGTATACAGAATATTCAAACAGGAACCGGGATAGAGCACAAAGCAGGGGCAGGTCGGCCTAGGAAATTCAGTGTTGTGGATCGCCGAAGACTTGGGCAGATTGTGAGTAGGGGCAAATTGAAAAGTGTTGAGAACATCAGAAATGAAATGATTAGCAGAGGAAGTCCTCAGGTATGCAATGAAACAGTTAGGCAGGAACTACAGAGACTTAATTGGGTGAAAAAACGTGGAATTCCCTCGCCGTTGATGAAAGATGCACAAAAGGAAAAACGTTTAAACTGGTGTCGGGCTCATGAAAATCAAGATTGGGATAATGTTTTCTTTTCGGATGAAAATTCTGTTTGGCTTTTCCCTAATTGTGTGAAAATTTGGACCAAAGATACTGTCAAACCTATCTACCAGCGACCAAAACATAGCCCGAAGTTTCACATGTGGGGTAGCATATCGGCTCGCGGAGTGACGCCATTGTGTGTTTTCACGGGAAACTTGACAAAAGAAAGATACGTTCTAAATGGTCACCTTCTTCCGACAGCACAAACATTGTATGAAGATGATTGGATTTTCCAGCATGATAATGACCCAAAACACACTGCGCGCTACACAAAACAGTGGTTGTCGGGCGACAATGTTCAAGTTTTAGACTGGCTCAGTTACAGCCCAGACCTAAACCCAATTGAGAATGTGTGGGGAGTCATGAATGACAGAATAAACCAAAAGGGACTGAGAAATATTGAAGATATGAAGGCCGAGGTGGTCCAATACTGAGATACCCTGTCACACGATTACCTACAAACTTTGATAGGTAGTGTGCCTAGGCGTATTCAGGCATGCATTGCTGAGCGAGGAGGTCTAACAAAGTACTAAAACAAGACTGAGACTGTAAAAGGATGATGTTTTAACATGTTTATGTAAGTAAAACGCCAGAAGTTAATAAACGTAATGAGTTACATGACGCAACATGATTCTCAATAATTTCTGGGAATACTATATGTCAAGGACTTGAAAAGAGAAATACATCAAATTAAGGTTGGGTGGTAACTAAATCCATTTCTATTGTTTCCAGGCCTTAGGTCACTTTGGGAATATGATTGCTGATGTATAACACATTCATGAATCTCTGTACATACTAATACACTAGAAACCAGAGAGGAATCTTTCAGACGTTGTGATATTAATGCCCGTAACTGATAGGTTGTTTTGTCTGTTTATTGCTTACTGCCACACTTGGCAACATTCCAACAGCTTGGCAATGGTCTGTAAATAATCAAATCTGGACCAGACTATACAGTGATCAACAGCATGAGCATCAACCCATGCAACTTAAATATAGTGATATGTCCCAACCAAGTCAGTGAGCCTAACCATAAGTTGTGTCTTATGACAAGCATGGGTTGCTGAAAACTAGAGCTGTGACGATATATCGTAGTACTGATAATCATGATACTTTATCGAACGATAAATATATTGATACTTTCTTTCACATTGTGATACATATCGTTCACCCCAAAATTGTTAATTATCACTAGAAATTGACAGTTATGTCAATATTTACACTGTTACTTGACATCAAAATACACCCTTCTAAAGAAAATATCTGAAGATAGCATATCATGATGTGTATAGTATCATATCGTTTCTTAAGAAGATATCGCGATACGTATGATATCGTGAATTTTCTGTATCGTCACACCTCTACTGAAAACCAATTCTAGCACTGATTTTCACAGGTCTCTATGTACAGTAACATGAGGCACTACCTTATTCTGTTTGTCCAGGAGAGCCCTGTGCTGTTCAGCCACCTCCTGCTCCTGCTCAAGCTCTTGCTCCAGGCTCTGCTTCTCTTTCTCCAGCTCCTGTGTAAATAGAAGGGAGATCACTTGTCTGTCTGAATAGCAGCGACTTGGGTTACACTCTGCTTTTAATAGTTTTCCAAATCATATCACAGTGCAGTCACCATACTGTGGAGTGACAGTTGATTGTAATGATCATTGAGACAAACAAGTGTATGTTTGTGATATGTCCAAGGGAAGCAACTCTTCACAATGAACTGCTGTACCTAGACTACCCAATGTCTGAATTGTGCACTTTTAGGATGTCTCTAATAGTATTTTCTATATATCGTCTACTAAAAATGAGTAAACTGGACACACAATTGGCTTGAGTTGTGAGAGTAACGTTAGTGGTGACAGTGTGATCTATGATTACCAAGAAGAGGTGACTTTGTGTGCAACAGTTTGTGGTCAAGTAGCAAACTCAGCAAGTTTCAAGTGAAAACATAATCTGGTCTGAATCAACTCGGTGGCATCATGAGCATCGATCCATACAGTAGGGATACAATCCACCAAGTCTGACTAACTGATAAAAAAATCACCAAGTGCTAACCATGACTTCCACTTTACCCACCTGCACCTGCAGCCTCAGCTCACCAGACTTGACCTGCCTCTCGGCCAGGCAACTCTTCATGGTGGACTGCAGGTCCTGGCAAATAATAGATGCAGCATTGATTAACATACAACACCTTGAGTGAACCAGTATTACCTACAGAAATACAGAGACACTTGTATTAACATGAAGTATTCACTTCTTCACCGAGACCATGGTATGCACAGTTGTGGTACACATTCTGGCTTGTAGAGGTGTAGGGAATGTACAGGTGTGGAGCTGACCTTGATGAGCTGTTTTTGGTCCTGCACCTCCTGCTGGTACAACTTCAGGTGATTGAAGAGACTCTCCTTCTTTTGATTTTTGCTCTCATTCAGCACATTGTTCTCCGTCTGCTGCTGCTGCAGTTTCTGGAAGGACAACACAACTTCACTCAAATACACATACTAACATATCAACACCACCACCTAACCAGGCTTTCTTCTTATGAACACAGGATGGTGGGTTAACCTCATGGTTGACATGTTCACTCATGTCCCAGGTCCAATTTCCCATAGAGATACAATGTGTGAAACCTATTACCAGTGTTCCCTGATACAGTGTTCTTGGAAGCTTGAAGCCTCTCCTACTAACACCCTCCAGGTAACAATTAACGTAGGCGTCACTTCCTGTCACTTTCAGGCCATCACTAATTTTAGGATACAAGCTAACGCTGAATTTCTAAGAAAAACAATTTCAAATTTCTATAAGTTCAAATGATTTGCTGTAAGTTCTATAGGGCTCAATACCTGAATGGTGTTCCTCATATCATCCTCCCTCCGACGCCAAGCCTTGGCCTCTCCGCTGTAGTGGTCGATCAATGACTCTAGATCCTGTACACAGTAAACAGTAGTGGTCAAACAAGATAGCCATAGGTGTCAGTGACAAAATCAAATTATTTACCCATTATGGGCATTAGTCAGCACTAAACATGTTCACAGTTGCAAAGTATTTGATAAAGGTCAGCAGAAACTAAATGGTGACTGATTAACAAATAAACAGGACCTAACCATATAGACATGGTTAGGATAGGCATGATGGACAACTGAAGGTAAAAACATTGCCCAGTAGACATGGTAGACAGTACCAAGAAAACACATTGCCACAGAAGACATGGTAGACAGTACCAAGAAAACACATTGCCACAGCAGACATGGTAGACAGTACCAAGAAAACACATTGCCACAGCAGACATGGTAGACAGTACCAAGAAAACACACTGCCACAGAAGACATGGTAGACAGTACCAAGAAAACACATTGTCACAGTAGACAGCACTAGGTATCACTTTGCCTCAATAGACACAGTAGGCACTAACAGGTAAAAGCATTGACAGAGTCGACAGTAGGTGGTAAAGATATTAACACAGTAGACAGTATTAGATAAACACTGTTGCAAAACAGACATAGTAGACAGCATAAGGTAAACACAGTGTATGACAGAACTCAGAAGATAACCACAATGCCACAGTAGACAGCAGATGGTAAATACATTACCAGTGAACAGCACAAGGTAAACACATTGGCACAGTAAACATCTGAATGTGAACCCATTGCCACAGTAGACAGCAGACGGTAAACCAATTGCCATCGTAGACAAGGTAGAGAGTACTCGAAACACATTTCCGAAACAGACAGGGTGCTGACTGACTTACCTTGATCTTGTCCTCCAGGTGGCTGTTGTTCAGTACAGAAGGTCTCCCTGTCTGGAGAGTAACAAACAGCTCCTGCAAAAACACAGCAATAACATTACAATCCAATGATCCCCTTATGGATGCATCCATATACTAGTAATACTGCACAGTAGCCTTAGCTCTGAACATTCAAAGTGTAACCTATATTGTTAAGAACACAGCACACTCACCACTTTCCTCTTCTTGGGTTCTTCAGACCGGACGATGTGCGGCACGATGAGGCCGTTCTCCCTCAGGGATGTGTTCATCTTGTTATGGAGCAGCTCAATCTCCTCAGCATGTTCCTGCTCCTGCTGTTCATACGCCTCCACCAGGTCCTCGAGGTCCTGTGTCAGTGAATCATGACTACTACACATACATAAACTCCAATACAGGCAGCAGTCAGGACCTCTATATGTTTGTGATTTCACAACAATCTCAGCAATATTCCAGCCATATGTCAGCATCTGCTTTAAAGAAGTATACATCAGACAAACCAGTGATTGATATGAACACTGATCCGTACTGCTGTCAACCAAGCGTGACTTGCCACGTAACACAAGGATAGTTGTTGGGGTGGTCTCTAAACCAGAATCCAAACAGCAGCAACATCTGTTTATCCACAACATGCAGTAAAAATGTCTTAGTGGTTAGTTTGACCAGTAGAAGTTACTGAAAGTAATGAAAGACATCATGTCCCATGCCTTGTTCACCACAGTGTTACTTCTTGCCCATTCAGTGAACATCGTCAGAAATTAGAACAAACTTGTAGAGGTTGCTGAGTGTTACAGACATAAAGACACACTCAGCCAGTACCGGCGACTCAAACAGTGCATCCTCTCCCAATGGATACCGCCTGATTATCTACCGGAGATCGAAGCAAGAGCAGTTACCCGAGAGAAGAGGATTTATCACCTCGCCAACCAGTGATGGAAGAATACAAAGTTTTGCCTCAAACACTCGCGTAGGCGGAAAAGCCTCCCCTAGAAGGCAAAATTCCGACGGGTAAGGCTCAGGCACAGGAACAGTAACCTGTGGCAACGTTTGCGCAATGCATTCGCGCAGCTGCCTCAGTGACAATCTGGAAGAGTACGAGAACCTCACCCTCCGGCTGATCTCCACCCCCATCCTTCTCCATGTCCAAATCATCACAATCCTCAGTAACCAAACTCTCTAAAAAGACAGTGCTACCAGTGCGAAGTTGACATGGTACACAAAGCACTCAAGGGAGAGACTGGAACCAACGGGTTCAGGTCGCCCTGTCACCAGCTGAGACCCAAACTGGGACTGAGGCAAAAGAGTAGGAACTGCCGAGGCAGGCCGCCCCATATGCCTAGCCAAGCCTCTGGATGCCAAGAGACCTGGTTGTCCAGGTATCCTCAGTTGTCCATCGACGGAAGACAAATCCTGCGCCCAACTGGAGCCAAAGTCAGAGCCCTAGTCAGCACTAGGAATAGCAGACAAACCATCCCCGAAACCAAGACTTGGGTCATGTTGCCCGAGGACAGGTGCACTCACTGGACTGCACAGAATATTGGGTCATGTTGCCCGAGGACAGGTGCACTCACTGGACTGCACAGAATATTGTTTTTGTTTTGTAAATATTTCATTCAAAATATAGTGATAACTGTCGCAGGGATTAACAATGGACAACTTAATGCTTATATGTACCCAAAGGAGGATCTCTCATGAAAAAGAACATTAAGTTATTGTCCTTGAAGTCTGGTTATACCATTTTTTCATCAGAGTTACCTGAGTGAAGATGTGACAACCAGACAAGCCAAGATACAAACTTAACGATCCAATGATAAGTGTTTCACATACATTGCATGATATAGACATGACACACCCTACATACCCTGATTTTCTTGTTGAGATCATCAATGGATGCCTGCTTCTGTTCCAGCTGTTGTTTCCACACTTCATCTCTGTTCTCCATCATTGCCAGCTCACGGCGTTGGTCATCCCGAGACTTCCTCCTTTCCTAGACAACAAACAACCTAGCTTACTTGGGTGCTTGCATCATATTGGTGTCAATATATCACCTCAAACAGAACTTGCAGGTCTAGGATAAGTGTCTGAAGTTTTGACAGTATGTGCAGAAGGAGCACCCCAAAATTAATCTTTACAATCTGTACCTGTGTCACAAACATAACCCTTCTATATAATGACAAATTAACATTGAATTACATCACACCGTAGGAGCTGTAAAAGTGATTGCTACTTGATAGACTTAAACCAATGTGCCTGAGTCAGCTAGATCCCAGGAAATGACAACCAACACACAAGACTGAATAAGGGTGAAGATCACTGTCAGAAATGCAGTAGCAGATATCTGCAACTGATGTACCAGAAGTGTCAGATCAGACCCAAAACATCATGGCTGCATTACCTTATCTAGTTTGAGCTGGACACTAGTCAGTTGTTTCTGTGTTTCATTGAGGTTGTTGGTGACAGAGTGATGCTGTCGGTCTTTCTGCCGTAGCCGCCTCATCAGGTTCTCGTTCTCCATCTCAAGCTGGCTGATGATGTCACGGAGGTCATCCAGCTGGTTCCTGCAGACACATAACACAATCCTCCAGCACATAACGATGACAACACTCACCTCTTCACAAAAACCACCACAACTCCATTGAAATGTAGAGGGATTAAAGATCAGATTAGACATTAGTAAAGTGACACAAATATGACAACAAATCCATCTCTTGGAGAGTTCATGCTATATTCTTCAGACCAAAGCAAAACTAAATAATGTTCAGGCTGACTTGGAAGCTCTATCTTCTATCAGAATCCATCTCCCTGTGAGTTCATGCCATATTCTTCAGACTATTACATAACCTGAACCAAAACTACATAACGTTGAAGCCGACTTTAAAACTCAACCTTCTATCAATCTTACAAGAGCTCATGGACCACAAATGAAGAGGAAGTGGTTCTCTGTACAAACAGAAAAGTGGGCACAGGAAATCTGAAAGAGATAATTAATAAACAAGCACTTGCATGGTAAGTTCATCCTGGATGTTCCGAGCCTCTTGAGACATTTCCTGTATCTGTAAATACATCTGCTCTGCCTGCTTTTCCAACTGCTGCCGCTCATCAGATTCATTCATCAGTTGTTCAGTGAGCACCTACAACCAAAACAACATTACCCATCATTCTACAAAACACAACTGGATGTTCTTGGATTGTTTTATTCTTGTTTTGATCTTGTTGAATTTGGCATATATGCCATTCACACTGGACAAGACTGGTGGATTTGGTTGACTGCATATCACCACACCCTACTGCCCCGAGACATTAAACATACAGACAAAATCTTGTTGATGCATGTTGATCAAATGAGTGAGTGAATGCAGCCTTTAAATGCTTGAATAAAGAATGATTGAGAGTATGAACTTACACATATTTTTAAAGCAAAGACATTATTTTACTTTTAAAGAACTTTACAAACGCAACATAGGAAAAAATATTCATCTTATTTATTTAGAAGATTTATTTGGTTTGGTTCATTATAAAAACACCAGAAATGGGCTTCATACATTGTACACATGTTGGGAATCGAACCAGGGTCTTCAGTGTTAAAAGCCAACGCTTTAACCACTAGGATACTGCAAAGCCCCTAAGTTTTAAAAGAAGACCATAAAAACATTTAAACCCCCTGAAGCTTCTAACCTTGGTTTTGTTAATGTACATGTCAACATCCTTCTGTAACATGGTTGTCTCCCCTTCCCGCAAGCTACTCTGGTTGGCTGTCTCCTCAAACTTGTGTTTCCATTGCTCCACCTCTGACTTCAGCCTGATCTCAGAGTCCTCCAGCTCACTGCAACGCTCCTTCAGTGACCTCAGCTCTGCGATCTTCACAGTCAGTGTTACCTCCAGATTGGTGGAGTCTGGAGCTGTCTGGAGCGCTGTGGAGCAGGAGGTCTTACCATCGGACTCTTTGAGAATAGTTGTTGACACCTTACCACTGTGGCAGGAGCAGTAGCAGCTGACAAGGTAGAAAACACAGGTAATGAACAGTCCACAGTAACCAAATCAGTCCTTGATCTTGTTTATCTATCTACACTATGCTTGATTCCGGCAGTATAGTGTAAAGATCTGATGCGTATGATAGCCAAGAGTTGAACCCATACTCAAAGGCATTTAGCAAACTTAAACATTACAGAGAATTCAAGCGCATTCAGAATTCAAGTGTGGGCTCATTTCTCATTAAAAGTGGTTCAAGGCTATTGTTCATGGCTACTGTCACAGTATGGTCTCAGCTTTCATGAATACTGATTTCATAATCAAGTCATGACAATCCGGTGATTGATATTATGAGCAGTGGTTTGTGAACATCCCATGATATAAGCCACTGAGTCAGAACACTGTATCAATTCTTAATCTCTCATTAGTGGTCATAAAAGATAGCATAGCATAGTATGTCAAACTTAGGATATGACCTAAAATAATTGTCAGGGTAAACACCACAAATAATGTAATTCTTATGATAAAGTTGATATTTTATACTTATCCTGACTCATGCTTATTTGGGTTCTCTTTTCTCTCTCACAGTTAAATGGAAACTCAAATCCCTTCAATTCCCTAGAAGCAAATGAACAATCACTCACTCTGGGCTACCTCCCTTTTCCTGCCAAAAGCACCCTCGTGACCTGTGCACACACAATCCTCACTCTCTCCTCTAAGCGCTATTTCTCTTTGCGACTTATGACAAATATAACAAAATAGACAGTGCTACTCACAGGTCCTTCAGATCCCTGACATATGTGAATCCCACAAAAGGCAGATCTCGTCCAGAGAAGTCCTTCTGAATCTTGAACTCATCTAGTGAGGGCTGAGGTTTCACCTTCTCCACCTCCTCAAAGTTGGATGTGTCATCCAGGCTGTTGACGGTCGGGATGAATGGTGGTGAAGCTGTCAGCAGATAGAAGCGTGCAACATTAGTCTCTAGTTTCATGCCATGATCAAGTCAAATTTGTTTCAATCTACTGCAATCCTGTGAAAGTCTGTTAAAATTTACAACCTGTCAACTTAAAACACAAATCTACATCTTCTGTCCAGCTGACAACAGACAGAATGAACGGTTTCTTCATAGCCCAGTAACACCCACATGCACTGACGTATTCACAACAGATTAATTCACCTACACTACTTCACATCTTTCTTTTTGCTCTGTTTACTGATGTTACCATTTATTTTTTTGGTTTGTTGTTTTACATCCCATTCAAAATATTCCAGCTAAATAGCGGAGGTCTGAAAATAAATCTGGACCAGACCATAAAATGATCAACAGCATGAGCATCAATCTACACAATTAGGACATGATGACATGACAGCCAAGTCAGGCAGTCTGACCACCTCATCGCCTCTTACAATAAACATTGGTTACTAAGACCAGTTCTAACCTGGATTTTTATGGGTCATCATTTCGTTGATGAACTTACTAGAAACAAAATTAGAATTACTAAATTCACATATATAAATTGTTGATGGCCTTGTATGTAGAAAATGACTGCTGCTTGATGTTTGTACTGACTTTTGCCGATGGTGCTCCAGTTGATGGTGTTGAAGTACTTGTGGCTGTAGATGTCCTGCCAGGTGTAGCGCTGGTCCTGCTCCATCAGCAGATTTTTCATCAGATCTTTGGCTGACTCAGAGACGTTGCTGTCCTCCAGAAACTTTAACTTACTCTGAAACATGAGCTACTTGATGAGAAAGTGAACTGAAAGTCATTCCACTTTAAACAATATTTTGGTTCCGATATGGCGTATCCAGTACAGACAAACATGAGCGAAACCACCAATCCTGTGATTGGTTCCATCAGCAACCATCCACAACTTCACAAAAGACTAACACAAAACAACCCAATGAACCTGCAGTTGATGTCTTGAGCTACCATCCATAACTTCACAACAGACTAACACGAAACAACCCATTGAACCTGCAACTGATGTCTTGAGCATGTCAATGTAACAAGCCTGCTAAATGGTTCATACATATCATCGTATCTCAGTTCCCTACACTGATGCTCATTTTGTCGATCACTTAATTTTCTGGCCCACACTCAATTATTTTTAGACCAGCACCACATAGCTGGAACATTGCTGAGTGAGATGTCAAACAACAAACTTCATTCTGAAACACAATCGATCAAGACCAGTGAAGGTTGGGCTAAAATAGGCCTTCAGCAACCCATGCTTGCCATAAAAAATGTGATCGGCGGTCAGACTCGCTGACTTGGTTGACACGTCATCAGTTCCCAATTGTGCAGATCGATGCCTAAGCCGTTGATCACTGGATTGTCTGGTCCAGACTCGATTATTTACAGACCGCTGCCATATAGCTGGAATATTGCTGAGTGTGGCGTTAAACTGAACTCACTCACTAAAGATCAAACTAATTTTTGTCCCAACTGACCTTAAAGTTCATGATATTGCTGTAGGTTGTGACCATGGAACCATAGTCGTCAGTGAAAGGGGTTTTCCCATACATCATCTCGTAGGCACAAATGCCCAGAGACCACCAGTCCACCTCCACGCTGTAGGTACGAGGTCCACGATTGTTGTTCATAGATGTCAGCAATTCGGGGGCAACATAGTCTGGGGTACCAACAGGCATACGAGATGAGACCTGCAATATACACATATATCATTTGTACAATATCTCAAAAACATCAAGAACTGGCTTGTGACATGAGACCTGTCTTCTTTACCTTACTTTTAAATGTTTTAAAGTGTAGGTACATTTCATTAACTCAGTATACATGTCTCCAAAACATTTGTTATTCCCTTCAATGAACTGATTAGTCCCTCACACTTTGCTAAGTAACCTGTGCCACATAAGTAAGTGAGGGAGTGTGTTTTTATGCCGTGTTTGCAATATTCCATCAACATCACGGTGGGGGACCCCAGAAATTGACTTCACACATTTTACCCATGAGGGCAATCGACCTAAGTTGTTAGTATGATGAGCAAATGCTTTAACCACTTTGGTACCCCAGAGCTACAACAATCACCTGTGATATAATTGATGATTTGACCATGTGAATAACATATATACTGTATCATTTCACCTTTCACAAGCTCATATCACATAATGATGACAATTTAACCAAAACAAAATGTTCATAGTGCATCTACACAAACACAAGCATAGCAACCTGCCAGCTCTCTGTCTAATTCGTACTGTCTTGGGACCAACTAAAAACTTCACACTAGACAGCAGTCCGAGTTACTCAGAAATTTCCTATATCGATTCCTGATCGTCTCCATTTTATGATCATTTCAATAGTTTACAAATTAGTGTTAATCACATCAAAGGTAAATAGGCATTCACCACTAGACAAAATACGCAAACCAATCAACGTGTTGTTTATTCAAGGTTTATTGGCCAAGCAGACTTCCTGCTCAGTCCGAATTATAAAGCAATGTTTTTACATGTAACTACCTTTTCACGCTGATACTTTGGTCTGAAATCCAAAATGAGGGTCGAGATATAGAGCTTTTTCATTATGACAACAAAGAAGGATTACACTGGGACCGTAAGTTCAGTCTGGTTTATACAGCAATCCGAGAAAGACAAGAGTCTCAGCTGGACAGAGTGCACTGTATTCTGTATACACATACCAGCATGTCTGCAGACATCTTGGCAGCAGAACCAAAGTCAGCTAGTTTAATGTGACCTTTCTGGTCCAGTAAAATGTTTTCGGGTTTGATATCTCTGGAAATAAAATAATATTTGAAAAATGCATCCACAAAAGCATATGAATAAAAAAGTGTACTTCTGTACTGACCACTGTCAAACTGAATCTAAAACCCACAAATATAAGCCTTTTCTAATGTATGCTTTACTGAATTTTCAGGTGTAAGCAGTTATGTTATCAAAACTTAGATTTGACCAAAACACTTTCAGTATTTGTTAATTTGTTTAACACAGCACTTAGTGTTATTACACCTTTATCATGTATACATATGACAGTGGACTGTAAATAATCAAGTTTGGGCCAAACAATCCTGTGTGTGACAGCATGAGCATCGCCAAGTGCAACAGGGATATGATGATATGCAATTATACCAAGTCAAGAAGGTTGACCTCTACATCGATTTTTCAATAAGTTGCGACATACAAATAACAGTAAATCACTGTGAACCATGTAGAACGATTCTCCCCAGGTATGGTATTGGATCCAAATGCAGATATGACAGAACACCCTTATATGTTTTATATGAAAATCCTTCCAGTTTACCTGTGCACATAACCCATCTGATGAAGGTCATTGATGGCGACAGACATCTCAGCCAGGTAGAAGCGCGCCATGTCCTCTTCAAATATGTCATCATGTCTGCCAACAAACAAGACTTGTGTTACATTCTTAATGGTGGGCAACAGGCAGGGTACCTACACCTTTTAATGTCTATGAGCATGACTCGAAAGTAATTGCACCTTCAACCTTCCCCTGAGTAGACTCTCTAGCCACCAATACAGGGAGGGGTCAACGAGATTTGGACTATTCCTAATAGTTTCAAAGTCTCTCAGTCATTATGTCCAGCAACATTTTAAATCAATTTCCCAGTTACCACTGTCAGTTTTATTTTTCCTCAAAAAAGATTATGTTTTCACAATGACCCATGGACTCAGGTGTTGTCAAAATAAAAATTGCAGTTTGGGATACTCCAAGCTATAAACAGAAGCATTGCGATACCATCTACATTTCTGATCGGTCGTTAAGGTGCAATGTCTTGCGCACAATGAAAAGCATGATCCCTCGACCAGTAAAACTTAACAATAACTGGTATTTGAAATGATAGCTGATCACAATGTGAAGTAGTAGAAAGTGTCTGTGGAAACAGTTCCTAATGACCTCCATCAACAACTCCAGCAATGGACTGACCTTGAGAGGAGAGAAAGCAAGTCACCACCAGGGTGGAAATCCATGACAAGGTAGAGACAGGAGTTGTCCTGGAAGGCGTAGTGTAGTCGTGTGATCCACTCACTGGTTGCTAGAGCCATGATGTCACGCTCCTCCTTATAGAAGGAAATCTGTGGACATACAGCCACGATGTAGACATGTTACTTGATAGTTGTCATCAATATACTACATGTTAACAACACATTTTACAAACCAATTTCAGAAAACACACCTTGAACAAATTGAATCAATTAACAATGCCTATCATTTCAATTCAATCACACATTAATCTCATAGTTCAAAATTATCATCACCAAAGACACATTTGCCAGCAAATTCAGGTTACATTTTGTTCCAAGTCTTACATGGAAAATATATCTTGTTATCGGTTCATTCCCAGTATGACTACTCCCAGTTTTACTACATAACCAATACATAACCTGTTCCATTTGAGTGGTTTTTAATTACTCCCCTCCACCAAGTAGACTGTTCCACCAACACTTACAAACAATTATAGCGGTACCAAGTTCATACAACATTTATTCAGCTAATCATATAGAACATTCTTGTGGAAGGGTTTTAGCATACACATATATTGAGTTACATGATATATCATATACACTGCATAGTAAGTGAATTAAGAAGTTATTGTTCCGTATCATAACAAGAAACACAGACTTTGTAAACACTGTGATGGGTCCGCTATTCACAGCTCATTGAAACACTGGTACTTTCATATGGTTCGAACATATTTTACTTCATCAAAACAGAAGCCTGGATGGGCAAACAACTTAGTGCCTCATTTAGATGCCACTCCAGCACACTGTTCCAATAGCTGAATCATTATATGATTAATGAATTTGTGCATTTAAAGATTATGGTGTTGATTATGCCTAGCAACGAAATGAGCTGCCGTGGAAAATCAAGTTATATAAAACTTGTCTTACATTGAATATATATGTAGAAGTGATAATCACTGGAAGCAATTACTTTTAGAAATGAACTGATGTAATGAGCTGAGAATGCTGATATTTGCGGAGTTGTTCCAAGTGTTGTTACCGTATGAAATAGTTTTAACAATGTATCCTTGAATATGAAAACACACAGCTGTTTTTAAATTTTGATAGTTCCAACATGTATACAGTTAGAGAATAATATTGTCATTATAATGATCACATGAACACGTAGATGTTTCTGATATATGTTGATTATGTCTGTGCTTTGATCACTACAAACAGCTTTGAGACGAAAATGCATGATTTGTTAAAATCTATTTCCAAAATTTATATCAAAGTAATTGTGTGCTTCTGTTGGGTTTACAGCACTTTTAAATTGATTCAGGAACATAGCGGTAACAGCTCCCCCAAGAAATCAATTCCATAATCATGCTCAGTAAAAATGATATTAATAATTTTGCATTCTACAGTTAATAGTTTGAAAAGAAAGTTGGAGGGATATGTCCAATTTTCAAAACAAACAACATCAACTTTAAGTTTACAAAGTTTATATCACAGCAGAGGAGTTATCTCCAGATATGAAAACAATGAATGTTTACAAGATTCCCAATTCACTTGGCTTCTTCTTGTTATAAGTAGACCCTAGGAGTCTCCCTTATACTTAGGTTCATTTCAGAGAGTAGACAAACTTGGAGTAATCAGCTATACAGGTACAGTACATTAATGTGCAGGGGTGCACCATTATATGCTTATGTTCATGAGAAGTCAAACTGGGAGTCGTTATAATGGAAAGATGACCTGTTATCTAAACTGTTGGTCAACACACTTCTCATTATAAACCAAGTAATAAACATAATAAACTTGGAATCTTTTCACAAACAATATCTGCTTTTGAGAATATTGTAAAATAACAATGTGATCAAATACCTATTGGTATCATCATTTAAAATTCTAATGAGAAACGTACATCTGGTTGTGACAAAATGTCATTTTTCCTGAGAACTTTCATTGCATAAACTGTTTCCAGTTTCTTCTCCTTCACGACCTGCACTATCCCAAAATGGCCACGGCCAATGATGTCTTTCACCTCAAAGTCAGAGGCTTTCAACATCAATTGATGGGCCTCATTCACAGCATCTTCATCTGTAAAAACAAACAGACACTAATAGCAGTGTTTCGTTGATTGTAAAAATCACATTTTCAATTAATTAGAATTTTGTTGCTTTAGTTCACACACTTGAATGAAGTAAACTAACCATTAAATCTGAAGAATATTCACAAGCAAAGATGTGCTCAAAAGTGTTAAATGATATTCACTTTAAAATTTTAAAACTTTTATTGTTTAATTACCATTCCAATGTCTTTCATTCATGTGTGCTTTTCATTTCAAGGCAGCATTAGTTATAAAAAAACGTCAGAAAAACGCAGGGAAGAAAACTTAAAACTGGTGATTACATTAAAAATGTATATATTTCGATTTTAATCTATAATCGAGAAAAAGTATTGGTCATCCACAATATCTCCAGGGCATACATTCCAATAAATCTCTGCTGTACCCTGCATGCATCTACAGCTTGAATTCACCAGGTAAACTTATTACCACCCTTGGTTGGCTTTTTAACTGCAATCAGTTGTCTACATTGGGAAGTTAAGCGTACCAGTTACAACTCACTTTCACTTTAAGAATTATCTAACCAATTAAACTTGACAACACAAATGATACAGAGATACTCTGAAAGGAGTAGAAAGAGTTCTTGCATATTTTGTGTCAATTTGTCCATATGGTTTCCCTCATATCTGACTCGCACTGCAAACAAACTTTCACAGCAGCAACCACTATCTTTGTTGACACTGGCAAGCTCGGTTTTAATGACGGCTTAGCTGACTGGCTTCTCTGTGAATGCAGAGCCATGAGGTAACAAAATTAGTGAGCCCGAGCTGTGGATGCATCCAGGGTATAGTGGAGATTTATTGGAATGTATACCCTGGAGACATCTAAGATGTATCCCAGCAGCTGTGATGGATCTTGAAACATGCCCAGTTTGTCTTAATTTTGTTGTTTTCGTGAAAACGGTATAAGAATCTTTACTGAAACATAACCATTATCAAAATAATGAAGTTGATCATCTATTAACGTCTTGTCACCTCTATACCACTAACTTTTAGAATGCCACTCAAACAAAACACACATGAGTCCTGTCTGAACACAAACAAACCATGATCTGTGTGACCACTATAGCATCAACATAATGAAAGTAAGATCCAGCAATGAGGCTTTTGATAGTGAGACACAATATATCCACATGTATGACATTAACCATCCTAACAGTAACATGAATCAAAGGATCATTACACAACATCATGATTCTCATGTTCAATATGCTATTGAATGACTTACATCTCTTGGTGAAGCCTGATATATGTTTGATACGAGCCAGGTTGTCATGGGTACACTCATCATACAGAGTGAGAAAACCATCCAGTAAACCCTCCTGGCTCAGAGGAAGCATCTCCTGACCTTCCGCATTGTCATGGTGATTAGCACAGATCTCATACAGGCTTTTTAGCCTGTCCCTTAATGGATCCTCATTTGACATTTTGATGATATCTGGAAAGAATAATAATATATATATGTTTTTACTATGATTACATAAACACATGAACGAAAATGCAAATATGGAAAATGAAATCCCTAAAATAATTTTGTAGCAACTTAAAAGGCTATAAATTAGCAGAAAGTGTCTGTAACAAATCCCAAACTGAATTAACAGGTATCCAAATTACTAAGCTCATCAGCAATGTTAGCATGATGGTAAGGTTTTACCAGTGTGACTTCCTTTAAAATAATCATGTTTATAAGAATGCTACAAAAATGTCAAAATGTCCCCATTTGTAAGTAACTGTATCCAATGTTGTTCTTCGATTTGGACATAGCTGTGTTCCTGATCAGGCCAAAGCTGACATACTTAGACCATAATTTGGAAAATTTACTTACTCCAGGCCAGTATTGGAAACAATTCAAATACACTTTAAGTTTAATGAATCATTCATCATTATTCATCTATTCTAAGATCTGGTATTATATCATACGAATGTGTACTGTTAACATGATTAATATTCTAACATATAGGTAGTATGGCAAGTGATGACAATTGTTTTAGCAATTCACATAATTCAGTCAACATATTACAGAATGAGAATGGAAGTTCAAATATCTTTATTATTTTCAAACTGGTCTAAAATTATATTGGGTAGTAACATACGATTAACCATGGACATGTTTTCCCATTCCCTGACTCAGCTGTTCGTGAAATGTTGTTCATGTGGAATATTACAACAAAGGGATGTCTGTGAGTCTTGCCCGATGGATAAAAACGATATAAAACTTGCTATCTTTGTTACCACCTTAGATATGTTATTATCGCAGAGATAAATCAAACGTTGTGTTTAATGCACAATCTGACACGAGGACTGCAGTTCTGTAGCTGTTGGATTCTCAATAAAATGATTAAGGCAGGTTCATCACCAAACTAGAATGGTTCTCCTAGATGATCGCCTGTGTCACTGAAACCTGGTGGTTTAAGAGAATGAAACATTCTAATTAGAATAAAACTCACCAGTCAATCAGGAATAAAAACAACCACTATGATGTATTTACAAACATTGTCTTTGAATGAACCGCGTATGCGTGGTGAAATCGTAATTTTGAAGTAGCAGCCAATCAAATAGCACCTCTTCGCGAGGGCGCCATCTATCTAGAATTTAGCGCGAGTATTATAGTTTTCGTGTATGTAACCTTAAACGAATACAGAAAAAAACAACTACAAGAACTGTATATTTGTGGCTGATAATTTTTGTCTGTATCTCAAATATTTGGCATTAAATCGGAAGATTTGACCTTTAGTCTGTGGTTCTTAGATCCGTGGCAACATAAGCTGAATAAAGTAACATCTATAATTGTGGTGTTGCAAAACGCTACACAGCTTTATGTGTCCTTGGTTTTACAAAATAAAATAAACAAACGGAAAACATGAGAGTGAAATGCAAACAAAACAAATATGACAATTTCAAAAGAGAAAATCAATATATGCATTAGGTTTCAACATAAGAAAGTAAATTGTTCGTAGGTTTTATTGGTGGGCTCCTTGCTCGATGTGTCAGATTCGATATTTTGACATTTAAAGGTTGAGTAATTCATGAAAGTGATGATTTTATATTTCGTTTTACTTGTTTATGAATGGGGTTCCTGTTAGATTTAAGACAAATCGCACAGTATGTCACTTTGTTCATCATGGTTAGTTTAGAAAACAGGAGCAGTTCGTCGCCTGAAAGTCCACGTTTGACAAAATGAGAGAAAGTTCAGGAAGGTTTTAGAGGTTAGTTTACCACTCTAGTATTTTTTTTCACACTGCTTTCTTACTTTGAATTTTTTTTTCAGACGCAAACTCTGTTCTCTCCTCATGAAAAATAATGTTGTTAGTTTTCAAGTGTTCTTAGCTGTCAGCTGACCAATGAGATTTATCCGTTTTGAAGTGATTTTCATCATGGAAATGTAACATTTAACTGTGTTCTGATTTCATCAAACACTCCTTCTGAACGTAAAAAGGTTTTAAAGACCAAAATACAACCTTGTAAAAAGAAATAACAATCAATATCCATAAATTACTGATGGACACTTTGGTTTTGAGAAAAGAAATCACGATTTCTTTGGTCAAGTGTTCAATCTCCAATCATTTTTCTAGAATTTCTTAATACATTGGGCATATAAGTTGCTATTTTCAGACACTGTTTGCCATGTCACATGTATGTGCAAAATGCTAAAAAATTGATTGAATAGTTTAGAAGATATGGTTCTCCTAAACCTCAAGATCAATTTTACTGAAATAGGTTTTACTGACTTAGCACACTCGCGTTTTCAGGCGATGAGATATGCCACATCGTGTTCGTTTAAAGACGCCCAAAGGATTCAACAATGTTCAGAACAGAGTACTTTTTGTGTGACACATGCGCAATTTCACTCGCTTGCCCATGCTTCCTGTTTGACTTGCGATCCTAAAGACAGCATGGTATGTTTTAAGCAGCTGTAAATTGTGCATTATTTCTTTATTTGGGTGAAGACAAAATGCCATTCTTGTGTGTGGCATGTCTTTCCGTCTAGGGTACGTTTATCAACTGATCGGTCCCCAAATGTTTACGTTTTGAATTTATTTGCTTGGTATGGCGCCGGCAAGAATCAGCCATATGTCATACCAATGGTGCATGTTTCCATTCGCTGCGATCATTTGTTTGCCTCACGTATTATACACTTATATTAGACACTTATGAAATTCATTCTTATGCCTTTTCACTTGTAGTTACCCAAAAGTGCCAGGTGATTCGATTGAAGTATCATGACCAGCTGTTGTAAATTATAAACTTCAGGCGTTAAATTTGGTAGATTATCAGAACACACTCTGATGAAGCCTAATGGTTAACCAGCTTCAGTTAATTTGCATGATACAATGTCTAGAGCTGTATGTTATATGATTAGGTTCACATTTATGATTATGTTGTGCTTGAGCGAACGTCTTGAGTGACAAATAGTTAAGAAGATGTTTTAAGATGATGTTATTTATAGACGTGACAGAATGTCTGTTGCAACATACTTGACTGATTTGTGTAATCTCGATTGATTTGATATTGGAGATTTGGCATTTATCTATTTCATGTAAATCAGCCTACCTGTTCTTAATTACTGTAGCAGGACAGCGATTATTTGAACTTAGAGTTTGAGTGCCTTGTTAATCACATGAATGACAACACTTCTATGATAATCAGAAATGCCATGTTTAGAATGCAGGAATAAATAATTCTTAATATATAGATAAGATCATACAGTCTGTTGTAAAGTTGTGATATGCATTAAAAGTACATGTAAGAAGGAGTTAAAGAATGCCTGATTATTTTATGTTGCTATCTAGAATGTTATGTGCCATGGCTGATTATGTGAAGTATATATTTTATAAGTGCACAGGGGTTTGTATCACTATATTATAAACTGCCATGAAGGTATGTACTGTCACTAACTATATACCGGTTAGTGACAGTACACAGTGTTAGTAGTGCACACCTTGATGGCAGTTTCTATCATTACAAACACTTGTGCAATAGTTGGGTTAAATTAATCAGGTAATGTACACAGTGGCTGGAAATTGTAGACATTGTACACAATGACTGAGTGAATCAGGCAGTGAAACATGGTCTGGTTATGTCAGTCATTGTACACATTGCCTGATTGTAGACATTGACTTTTAACCTATAAAAGTGAATAGTTTGCAATGTGATGTATTTGCTGTTACAGAGGCCTATACTGCTTCAAGGACACGAGAGGTCCATAACACAACTCAAATACAACCGAGAAGGAGACTTAATATTTTCAGCAGCCAAGGATCAAGAACCAAATGTTTGGTACTCATTGAATGGCGAAAGACTTGGAACCTTCCAGGGTCACAATGGTGCCGTTTGGTGCATTGATGTCAACTGTATCCTTGGAACTGCTGAACTGATCATGTAGAGGCCCTTGTGAACAGTTATATATCTCTGTTCAACCTGTTATCACATGCTTCATAAAGGCAGTCAGCAATTCAATTCACTAGTCAGAGAGCCAGAGTCTATTAAAAATAATAAATGGTCTTTTTCTAGGCTTACATAGTAATAATCTAATGACAGATATACTGGAAGTCATGGTCATTGCCAACTGCAGGCAAAAAGAATCTAAATGTTTTGGCATGCTTTGGAGGTATTGATAGACAAAAGTTTTATTATTACTTTTGACGAGTAAATTAATGGATTGGAATTTGGTGTTTTTTGTTGATGGCCCTGTTTGCAAAAGTTGGTGTTCATGATGTCTGTCACTGGATCATCTGGTCCAGACATAATAACTCATATGCCACCTTTCTATCCTGGAATAGTGACATGTTTGATGTTAAGTTTAGAAATTACTGTGACAAAGTCTTGTGAGTCCTCTTTAAATCAGCAAAATAGAACACTGGCAAGTCTGTAGTGTTAATTATATGTTTAATGGAAACACGGTTATAATGAATGACAGTACAGGTCCCTAATGCAGTTGGGGTACAAATCTATAAACTCACAGGAGTCATGATATTTCTGGTAAACAAATTTACAGATTGAAGATAGTTGACAGCTGCTGAGAGATTAATGTAGACATGGGCTCAAGCAGTCTTGATATGTCAATGTCAGCAGACAGAGGAGCGTAATTCCAGTGTAGTAGTCCCTCATCACTCTCACGAACAATCTTTGATATGGATTTCTCTTTGGATAACTTTTTGAGATTTTGATGTAGAGTTTGAATGTCCTTGACCTCTGACCAGGGGATACCACCAAGGTGTTGACAGGTGCTGCTGACAACACCTGCAGATTATGGGATTGTGAGACAGGTGAGTCATTTTCTGGAGAATAGTACAAAAACATAGCCGTGGCTGTAAAAGTACTGCAACTGGATGAATTAATCTGTGCAATTTCCAATGGATTTTTATCCAGCATGTAGACTGGTGCCCAGCCTGTGCTGCACATGCTTCATTGTACTACACAACAACTAGGTAGCTGAGGCTATGCATTAAGACTGGGAGCCAGACTAGTATCGCAAAAAATTGGGTAGTTACAAATTGTTATTGAAACATGCTGCATCATCAGAGTTTGAAAGTTTATGCCAGTAATTTTCATGATCAATACCCAAGAAAACCTGGGTTAGAATTTGTCATTGGTACCTCATGCTTGTAGTAAGAGGTGACTAACAGGATCAGGTGGTCAGACATACTGACTTGGTTGACATATGTCATCATAACCCAGTTGAGTAGAGTGATACTCATGCTGTTGATCACTGGTTTGTCGGGTCCAGACTGGATTATTTGCAGAAGACCACCATATAGCTGGAATATTGGTGAATGCAATCTTTAACCCCCCCCAAAATAAATTTCATATTCACACTTACTCAGTATGCATTTTCATAGTCCCAGCATACTTACTAAACACACATTTACGAACAATGCATTCAGATTATGTTAACCTGTTTCAAATGTAAATTTTTTGCTAGAACAGTTGTGTTGTTGGTGTGTTGCAGGCAAGACATTGAACATTCTGGATTCACGCACAGCTGTGCGATCTTGTGGTTTCTCGTACAGTGGGAACCTCCTCATGTACACCACAGACAAGACAATGGGATTACCCTGTGAGATAGATATCTTCGACATCAATGATTGTAAGTCTGACAGTCTTGTCACTTCCATGTAACAATACTTCAGATAGTATCAATGACTAAGTGTTCTGAGATTGATGGTATTACTATACTATTGTATGTCTATGCTATTTTAACATACATATTATTGTAGCATCTCATGGTAAGGGAAATACTACAAATACTCTCAGTCTGAATGGAAGTTATTGGTTTAACATGGATTATTTCAACCTTCATTAGTGCCATACAAGAACAAGAGAGTTGAGGTAGCCTGGCAGGGTAAACTGTTTGCTTGTCTTGCCTAGGATCTGGGTTTGATTCCCCATGTGGTTCCTCTATGTAAAGACCATTTCTTGTGTTCCATACTATGAAATTGCTGGACGATTGCAGAAAGTTACAATGCACTATTTGATTCATTCAATCAACTACTTGATAAAAAGGCTTCATATATATGTTGTACATAATTAAACTCTCTGTTGGATAGATATCAGACAACATCACTGTTGTACATGCACCATCTGGATTGTAAAACAAACAACTACTCATAGACTTGACCTCAGTTATTAGTCCTGTGTAACCATCGTAACCCAGGTTTCACAAACATTTCAGCTTCTAATGAACCAGTGATGGTGATACCAATCGATGGGTCAAAGATCACATCGGCCATCTGGGGTCCGTATGAAGAATGCATCATCACTGGCCATGAGAACGGAGAAATCTGTCAGTACGACCTGAAGGTAAGACAGCCCTGTTCCAGGAGTAGTCTTGTTATGAAGACATAATCCCATTAAATGATGAGAAGTATATCATAGTAATTGGTCACGTACACAGTGCTAACTCCATGCTTGGGGATATACCCTAAGCTCATGCATCATGATGGACATTAATACTCCTGATAACCCGTCAGATGCTGGAAGGTTAATAGTAATATGACTTTCTGCTGGGTGAACAGACGCAGTTTCATACATACACATTTCCCTATGGTGTGACCACACAAGTCCAAGAAACTCTCAGGAGTTCAGCTGTCAAATATGGTTACGACCAAGGACTTTCCGTGACCAACTTTGCTTAAAGTTAACTTTAACTGATTTGGGACCTCTGCGCTATGCACAAGACCTCACTCCACCACATTACATGGTATGTTTAGACTGTTTGAAAGTCTCCTTGCCCTTGGGAAACTATGAACTGCAACAAAACTGGTCAAGGCTTGATCTTAGGCATTGGATGGGCACAAAAATAGTAATGAATGAAGACTTTGTTTCCCATGTGTAAGAGACATTCCATGACTTTTCACAGACTGGCCAGAAGGTGAACTCTGTCAAGGAACACACAAAGAACATCAATGATATTCAGTTATCAAAAGATGGGTCCATGTTCATCACAGCTTCAAAAGACACATCGTCCAAGGTGAGACGGCCATTTTCTCACATCTTTTAAAGGCATGTACACCAAGGAAAATGTGAAACGCATTTGACTGTCATAATAAGGATGATCCAAACTTTGTTGTTAATACAGTACATGATCTAGGGTACATGATCTAGGGTACATGATCTAGGGTACATGATCTAGGGTACATGATCTAGGGTAGAAATAGTCTTCAGCAACCCATGCTGGTCATAAGAGGCAACTATTGGGAAAGGGTGGTCAGACTCGCTGACTTGGTTGGCTCGTCATCGTATCGCAACTTCTTTGCTCTTCACTCACGGTGTTGATCACTTGATTGTCTGGTCCAGGCTCAATTATTTAGAGACCACCCCATAAAGCTGGAATATTGCTGTGGCATTATAGAGCATAAGGACTAAGGGACCTGTCATTTATTGTAGGGCTTTGAGGAAGGATGGCCCCAGGACTTTCATGTTTTGTTTTCATATTAACATTGAGCAAATCATTCACTACTTTATAACAGATGTGATTTTTATCCAATCCTGCACTTATTGCAGAGGTCTCTAAATGTGAAGTTTGTTCACCACTGCTCGATCTCGACAACTTATGTAACTTATACATGGTTCTGATTGTAAACCTTTGTAATTTCATAAGGCACTTGTTACTTGAGTATGATAATGATAACGCCATTACCACTTGCCTGAACTGTAGGGTATGCATCAGTTTGATTCCCTAAATAGGTACAATATCTGGCTTCATTCTTAGGAGTCCTGGGAGTTTTTGTCTGTCATCGTTATCTCTATGCCAGCCGTGATTTCTTTTCAAACAATCACTGTTTAATCTACTGCAGCTGTTTGACACAAAGACATTCGACTTCTTGAAGTGCTACAAGACTGAGCGACCTGTGAACTCTGCATCCCTCTCACCCATCTATGAACATGTAAGTGTTGTTGCCAACATGTGTCCACGTAAGGATTGTTCACCCAATTCATGTAAAGGGGTAAATTAAAAGAATACAAAATCTGGTTGGTCGATACAATATTATATCCCATTTGTATAGATCAATGCTCATGCTGTTTATTCCTGGATTGTCTGGTCCAGCCTTGATTATATATAGACCGGAGTCACGCATGTTAGTTTGGCATTTGCTATTTGATCAACACTGATATTCTTTTTCAGAAGAAGTCCTCCTTGGGGTACATATAAGCATTTTTATGTCCATTAAAAATCCCTACGACAGTTGTAACTATTTTGATAATAAAATATTTACAAAACAAAAAACTCGTTTTTGTCTTGTGGGACCACCTTTACAGGGCCCCCCAGGCCCCCCACAGCCAAGAGCAGGTAACTCTGGCCGTCTACCTTGCACCTCACTTTTCATGCTGTCGTTCGACTAGAAAGACGTGTGTAGTCCATTTAGATAGTTTTTGTGCTATCTGCCTACGGAATTATGAGTGAGAAAGAGTCAGCTACTGTATGTATGGTTCCTTTTCTTTCGCACGGGCGTTAGTTGGAATTTCTTGGCTGAAATTTTCATTCATATATTGTTGTAACTTTGCCGGTCGGGTCCTATCTTCCTGTCATGTGGCAGGCAAGATGGCGGTCTTTATGGCTTCTTTTTAGTGCGGGAAGTGTTTCGCTTGCGTCTCACTTATTCCTACGTGTTTCTTATTAGTATGTTTTACATGCTAAGATGTCTTAACCCATTTGTTCTTGTTTCAGTCAAAATGGGGATGTTGGTTTTTAAGACTTTTCGTCTTTTTCATTGCATTACGCACTTGTGTGTGCACACTTGTTATTGCATTTATCCGCTTATACTTTCTTGTTTAGCTGGGTTAATGTATTTTGGCAATTTATTATCGCCCGTGCGTTTATATTTTGCATATTGTGTGTTCAATTGCGTATGTTTTCTGTACATCAGTTACCATTAGTTGGTTCTGATTGTTACAGTTTCGGGGTGCACCCAAGTCTTGGGTCTAGGCTCAGGCACGGGTGCTGTCCCTGTGGGAATCTCAGATCCAAGCTACGGCTCTGGTGTCGTTTTCCCAGCTGGCTCTAGGGGTTTTGCACCGAGCACCGGCTCGGGTGCAATTCCGCTTGCCGGCGCCGGTCCATCGGGTCTCGTACCGTTGGTCACCGGCAACCTAACTGGTGGTTCTCGAGCACCGGCTTTGCCGCCTGCCTCGGTTCCGCTCAGTGCATCGGGTGTCCCTGCTTCGGCAGCCGACCCCACAGGGTCTCGACACCCTGGTTCTTCAATGAGCCAGGGGTAGGCCGACTCGGACATCTCGGCTCTTCTGGGTCTGTTGTCCTTGTTGACGGGTCCCTTGTGCGTCGGGGTTACCGGCAACCTAACTGGTGGTTCTCGAGCACCGGCTTTGCCGCCTGCCTCGGTTCCGCTCAGTGCATCGGGTGTTCCTGCTTCGGCAGTCGACACCACGGGGTCTCGGCACCCTGGTTTTTCAGTGAACCAGAGGTAGGCCGACTCCGACATCTCGGCTCTTCTGGGTCTGTTGTCCTTGTTGACGGGTCCCTTGTGCGTCGGGGTTACTGGCAACCAAACTGGCGGTTCGAGCACCGGCTTTGCTGCCTGCATCGGTTCCGCTCAGTGCATCGGGGTCCCTACTTCGGCGGTCGATCTCACGAGGTCTCGACGCCTTCTTTTTTCGACGAACAGACGGAGGCCGATTCGGAGCTTTTCGCTCCGTTCGTCCCCGGGGCAGGTACGCGAATGGATCGCGGTAGCACTGACCCGATTCCACAGAGTTTCGTCTTCCTGGGAAGTGTTTACTCCGTGCAGGGTAGCCGAGATCAAGGGGCTGTGCCGCAGGTGGTCGTCCCTCTGGACGCCCCCGATCCCGCGGAGTTTCGTCTTCTTGGGGAAGCGTTTGCTCCGTGTAGGGTGGCTGAGGCTCAAAAGGAGAGATTGCCTATTTTACCTTCACTCCTCAGTGAGGTAATTAATCTGCTCCTGTAGGGTAGCCGTTCGCGGTTCGATCTCCCGGAGCTTGACTGGCTACTTGATGGGGGACGATGCGCTATTTGACCCTCCCGCTGTCGACGAGTGCGTGTACGCCTCGATCGCGCTTGGGGGGTCGTCTGGCCACTGCCAGGCGTCGGCTTGTCAGGGTCGCCGCTTGCCGCTTTGTACCTCATCGAACCAGGTGTTGCGCTCGGTTTCCGCTCCTTTGAGGAGCAATATCGGAACGCCGTGCAGCAACTTAAGGTTGCAGTGCACGCAGCCTACCTCTCTGTCTTGCAGAGGCAGGTGGTGTCGCAGGAGGACGGGGACGAGGATTTTTCCTCGTCCACGTTAGAGCGGCAACTTACAGAGGTGCATTCACATTTGATGCGCGACTCAATGCGTTCACGAGTCAGATGATGTATGCTGTGATTGGCCTTCGTAGGTTATGGCTGTCGCCAGGTATTCACCGGCTACACAGCAGGCACTGCTGTCTCTGCCTTTCCGACTGGGCTTGACCCTGTTCCCGGTGGCTTTGACGGGAGTTAGTGAGGCTGCGGAGGCCGTTAGTCAATTCAAGGACTCTTAAGTCTTTTCTTGAACAACCCTCCACCTCTCGCTCGCGGCCTTCGGTCCTCAGCTCAAGCTATCCTGCGACTCAGTCTAAGGATGCGCCGAAGTGGACTGCTCCACTACAGGCACGGAAGAGCAAGGGCAGGGGTAAAGGGAGTACCTCCGGAGCCCTCAGTTGTCCCGTTGCAAGCGGCAATCTCTGCCGTCGGCCGGGACACTTTGCCTTCTACCCGAAATTCCTGTGGGTGGTCGCCTCCCGTTATTACTCAGGGATGGCCACACGCCACAGTGGAAGCGAGAGCTTACTCCTTTTGCCGGGATTCGCTGCACTCCGGTGCCGAAGTCGCCAGAAAAGGTGGCAATCCTCCGTGCCGAAATTCAGTTTTTACTGGACAAGGCAACTATAGAGATGGTTCCATCAGGACAGGAGACTATGGGGTTTTACTCCACATTTTTCCTGGTAACCAAAAAGAACGGAGGGTTCAGACCCATTCTAAATCTCAAGGGTTTGAACAACTTGATAGAGATGCCGTCTTTCAAGATGGAGACACTGAGGTTAGTGATCTCGTCTGTAGAGGCAGGGGATTGGCTTACGTCAATCGACCTCAGAGACGCATACCTCCATGTACCGATGCATCCCGAGTTCAGGAAATACCTTCGGTTTTCCTTCGACGGGGTTTGTTATCAGTTTCGTGTGCTCCCCTTCGGCATCTCCACGGCGCCAAGGGTGTTCACCAAACTCATGCTAGTACCAGTTCAGGTCGCCAGGGCGCAGGGCAACTTTTGTTTCCCGTACCTGGACGACTGGATCCTCAGAGCGCTCTCCCAACACCTAGGTCTAGAGCGCTCTCCCAACACCTAGGTCGAGAATCCACACAGCAGGTGATGGATATTCTCACCAGACTAGGTTGGGTTATCTATCTTAAAAATCAATTGGTGCCGAGGCAGGATCTGGTTTTCTTAGGGGCGAGGTTCAAGACAACCCGAGGGGTGGTTTCTCTGTCCCAAGAGCGCATTTTCAAGGTACAGGGCATAGTGTTAAGGTTCCTTCAGTCCCATATTGCCTCAGCACGGACGTGGCTTCAGTTGCTAGGCAACATGGCGGCGACGGTGGACATAGTCTGGCGTGCACGTCGTTCCATTCAGCAGGCGTTAGCACAACAGTGGTCCCACTCGGAGAGCTACGAGAAGAATCTGGCTATTCCCCAGTGGTTGATACGTCACTTGCGGTGGTGGACAGATACCGGGAATCTATTCAAAGGTTTACGGTACCGTCGCTCACAGTTCAGACGGATGCCTTCCTCACAGGGTTGGGGGGGATGCGTCCTGGGCGACCTCGCGATGTCGGGACTATTGTCCGACCAAGAGGCGACCTTGCACATCAATGTGTTAGAGTTGAGAGCTGTGACGTTGGTGTTCGAACGCTTCGTGGATCAGGTTCGAAGCCGAGTGGTTTGTCTAGAGATGGACAACCAGACGGCGATGTCCTACATTCTGAAGCAGGGCGGCACTGTGTCTCCGTCGCTCCTTCAGGAGGCGTGGCAGTTTTCTACTATGGTGCGATCAGTTCAGCATACGGGTTATGCCTGTGTATCTCCCAGGGGTCGACAACGTGCGTGCAGATGCGCTCTCACGACGTGTTCTGGCTCCCCACGAGTGGTTGCTCGATCGGGAGATATCCGGGATTATCTCCCTGGGTCGTTCTAGGTGGATCTGTTTGCCTCTGGAGTGACGAACTAGATTCCGGGGTTTTTGTTCGCGGATTCCTGATCCGAGAGCGATTGCCGCCGACGCCTTCCAGCGGGACTGGACGGACAGGGTGGTGTCGGCGTTTACGCCAATTCCCCTGATTTCCAAAGTTCTGTCTCAGCTTGCCACCCAACCAGCGCGGCTACTAGTGCTTCTCGCACCTCTGTGGCCGTCTCAACGTTGGTTTCCGGTAATACTCAGGTCGCTAGTGTAGCCGCCGGTACTATTACCGCGGCGACCGAACCTACTATCCCAGGACGGCCAGCCTCACCCCAATCCCCAGGATTCAGTGGGTGGCCTGGCCACTGTCCGGAATCGTCTCCAAAAGAGCGGAATTCCTGCATCAGTTGCAGACACAATTCTGGCTTCGTGGACGGATTCCACGAATGTACAGTGTGAGGATAGATGAGCCTGTTATGCGCGCTGGTGTGGAAATAGAGGGATTCTCGATCCCTTTTCTTCGACTGAAGTTGAAGTATTGGAGTTCTTACCGTCTCGTTTAGAATCTGGCTTAGCCGCTTCTACGATTCGAGGCTACTCCCTGGCTATTTCAGCCTTCCACATACCCGTTGAGGGTGCCTTGTTGGGACAATACCCCCGGGTACAGCGTTTTCTTGCAGGCGTGGACAGACTGCGTCCGGTCGTGAAATTTGTCTCGAGTATTGGAATGGTTACCCACTCCTCTCGTTTATGACTTGGCCAACCCGTCGTTACAACTGTTAAGTTGGAAAACGACTTTTTAGTGGCGGTTACGTCTGGTAGATGTGTTAGCGACTTACACGTCATGTTTTCAGACCCGGATCTTACTATGTTCCATAAGGATCGGGTTAGCATTCGCTTACCGGATTCATACCGCCCAAAAAAATTCGATCATTCGCTTCGAATGACCGCGCCTATCGATCTAACTGGGTGCATGCTGCCTGCGTCGTCTGATAATACATACCGTAAGGTTCGTGTATTAGACGTTATGAAACCTCTTAAAGTTATTTTAAGAGAATAGCCTTGCTCCGTACGGAGAAACAGCTATTTTGCTGTTGTGGTGGCGGAATGGCTGGCAATCCAACTGATACACAGACGGCATCCCGATGGATTGTATCGGCAGGCTGCAAGGTCTATATACATAAAGGCTTATCTCCCCAAAAAGGGGTTGTCAGCTCACTCAGTGAGAGCAGGGGCCACGTCAGAACCGTCATTACCAACTGAACAGACACTCACGAGAGTGTGCTCGGTTCGGTCAGTCAGTTCCCTGCAGTAGACAGAATAGTTCTGCTCAAGCTGATTAAGCTTTGTTTGATAACTATATCTGTTTGCACTCGGTGTTGGGTAACTATCCATTCCCATTTTATCGGCGGTGATATTTGGTGATGGTTTCTTAGTCCCGCCCTCTTTGGCTGGGTGCCTTACTTTCCTTTCCATTTCCCTGCTTAGCTTGCTAGTGCGGTATGGACAAGGTTCAGTTTGGCGAGTGTCCCGTACGTCCAGGTCTCCAAACTTTGATTTGGGTGGGCGGGGTTTCTCATTTGGGATTTCCCAAATTCTAGCCAATGGGCATGTAAGCTTTGACAAGCGGGTCCTCAGCTTTGTCACGCCCCCGCCTTGATTGACATCAGCGGTCAGGTGACCAGGTCGGTGCCTTTTCTATTTCCGTGTGATTGTAGATTTGCACTTCGATCGAATGGACTGTTGCTGTCAGACAGAATACCACTCCCAATTGCTTCTCTTCGGGAGTCTGTTTAATGCTTATATGTACCCCAAGGAGGACTTCTTCTGAAAAAGAATTATACAAACCTGTAGAGGTTATGAATTCTTTGAAGAATGTCCTCCTTGGGGTACGGCCACCCACCTCCCCTCATTCTGTCTGATACGTTCAGCATGAAAAGTGAGGTGCGAGGTAGACGGCCAGAGTTACCTGCTCTTGGCTGTGGGGGGCCTGGGGGCCCTGTAAAGGTGGTCCCACAAGACAAAAACGAGTTTTTTGTTTTGTAAATATTTTATTATCAAAATAGTTACAACTGTCGTAGGGATTTTTAATGGACATAAAAATGCTTATATGTACCCCAAGGAGGACATTCTTCAAAGATTTCATAACCTCTACAGGTTTGTATAAATTTTCTGGGTTTCATCTTCTTTAGAACAAAAGATGATAAATCCCAGAAGATCCTCTATGTTCAGTGCCATATAGCTGGAATACTGCTGAGTGTGGTGTTAAACAACAAACCAACCAACCTTATGAGGGCATGACTGTAAACACATACACACATGTACATGGATATATAAGTGCAACATCTTGAAGACAATGCTGTTTCCCCTCACCTACATGTGCTAGCAATTCAAGGGAATATGGTTAAAGTTGTTTATGGAAAGAGTGTATCTTCAGTCACATGCAAACTGTAGCGCAACTAGGGTTGCGAAGCATAGAGAATATGACGAGTCTACTATATATGTGAGCAAAACGAGCAAAGGTTGGCAACTTACTTTCCTTGCTTTGGATCGAAAAATATTTTTCATGTCAAAACCAAATATTGCCATATTGAGGTGAAGAACGATCTGAATACCATGAGTGGCGCTTAAATGTTGATGAAATCATATTTCACATGAGTAATTATTACATGGGTTGGAAACGTGAGGGCACAACCCAGTGAAGAAATAGGTGTATACTCTTGATGGTGGTGATATTTTATTTTGACATGAAATTTTTTTTCAATCCAAAGCGAGAAAAGTATGTTGCCAACCTTTGCTCGCTGCGCAACCCCATTTGCACTGAATGTTTGCCTGTGCTTCAGTTAAGTTCATGTTACAAGTGAAATGAACACCTTGACCTCAGGAATTCTGTACTAACAGTTTGTATTCTGTCTTTTTCAGGTGGTGCTGGGTGGTGGTCAGGAGGCGATGGATGTCACAACCACTTCAACAAGGGTTGGAAAGTTTGATGCTAGGTTCTTTCACATGATATTTGAGGAGGAGTTTGGCAGGGTCAAGGGTCACTTCGGTCCCATCAACAGTGTTTCATTTCATCCTGACGGCAAAAGGTGAGTTGTGCTTTGTTCTTTGCCCCAATCAGGAGTTTGGTTCAGATTAGGTTCCTAGTAAGGTCCAGTGAAGGTCTGGACTAGAATAGGTCTTCAGCAACCCATGTTTGCCTTATAAGGTGACTATACTTGTCGTAAGAAGCAACTAACAGGATCGGGTTGTCAGTCTGACTGACTTGGTTGACAGGATATCATCGATTCCCAATTGCACTGATCGATGCTCATGCTGTCGATCCTTGATTTGTCCGGTCCAGACTCGATTATTTACAGACATATTAATGTTACCTGCACTGTCCTCTACGGGTTTGTGTTTTTCTTTTGCTGGATAACTTTCAGGATGTCTGATGTAGCTGAAATTTGCAACATTGACAGAAATGGCACGATAGTGCTGATAATCTGTTAATACTACAACAGTGCTGCAATCTTTATGCCTTCAACATGTTCTCTGAGTGACATAATAGTGCTTAGATAATGGGATTCCACAATTGTGCTTAGATCATGTGATGGCACAAGGTCATGCAATGATGCAGTTGTGCTTAGATCATGCAATGATGCTATTGTGCTCAGATCATGTGATGATGCAATTGTGCTTGGATCATGGGATGACGTGATTGTGCTAAGATCATGTAATGACACAATTGTGCTTTGAGGAACCAAACACAGTTACACTGGCATTTGCTTCGAACTTTATCAGCTGTATTAAATACATATCAGTCCAAATAAGTCTCGAGTACACAGTGTTTGGTGTGTTTTTAGCATGGGTGAAAGGGTTAACATTATGAATTTAACTGCCCCCAGTTGTTTTGTGGTAATTATTTGTAGTGTGTTGTCAACCAACCTGATCTCGTGGTCTTGTTTGTGTTTCAGCTACACGAGCGGAGGAGAAGATGGTTATCTCAGAGTACACTTTTTTGATCAATCTTACTTTGACTTTAAATTTGAATATTAAGTTATGTCTGTATATTTTCGTTTCCTATGTAAAAAGCCATCAGTCAGGTTAAAAAAAAATATCAATCTGAGTGGAGTTTTGTTGTTTTTAAGAACTTGGTATGTTCTTATATGGTACGGTAAACTTAACTTGACTCCAAAAGAATTGGTTTGAGCAACATTACGAGAGACTGTAGATCCTGTGATCAACATCATGAACATTGATCTACGCAATTTGGATACGATGGCATGTGTCAGTCATGTCATGTCAGCAAGCCTGACCACCTGATGCCGTTAGCAGCCTCTTACAACTAGCGTTGGTCACTATAGACCAATTCTGACCAGGATCTTCACTGGTATTTGTCAATATTACATTCGTAGGTAACAGAAAATAGGTTGAAAGCCTCAGACACTGTCAGTCAAGCTAAAAGCTAAGAAGGACTCATGAAGATACTGTATGAGGATATAATGTAATGATGGAATGGAGAGGCAAGTGCTTTTCTCTTTCTACTCATGTCCAATGGGTCCAAAGCAATGGAGTCAGTGTAATTCTTGATGTACATGCTATGTAATGTTCATGAGTAAGATTGGAATACACTACAGTTGTGCCCCATTTATCCGAACACTTGTGTTTTTATTGAAATTGTCCGGATAAGCGAATTTTCATATATCTGAATCACGGGCCATATGTACAAAGAAACGAACATAGTAGGCATCAGACAAAATCTTTATTGATTACGGTACACATAAACAAATATCAGTGCATACAATGTCTCATACCTGTTCATGCAGTTATGCTTGCTTGAAGAAATCAATCATAGCCTTTTGCACTGGCTGTATAGAAAAGCGAGAGGACTTTCGCCGGTCAGTTTGTCACTGTCGACATTCACAAGATCATCGGCGGTAACAGTCACAGTTGCAACTTGTGCACATGATCGTAGTTCATCGTGAAGTTCCGACAAGGCCATGTCTTCTTGTGGGTCCTCAAGTTTGGATAATGTCCACATGACGAAAGCCGTTAGCAATTGTCTTTTGGCTCACAGCTGTCCAGACTTGCTTGATCATCCGGATTAATTAATTATAGTGACCCACAAATTGACACACGTCAAAATTAACTCAGTGTCACCTTGCTACTCAGAGGTAGTTAATCGCTTGTGTAAACATACAGGTGCTCAACCATCCGGATATACGAGACAAAAATGCACATAATTTAGTGTTTTGTATGTGAAAATGATCGTACGGATACGGAAACCGGATTTCCAGATAGGTAATTTTACAACGTTGTGAATTCGTTTTAAGGAATTTTCGTTCGGAAGGCGTGTTTTCTGGATATCTGAGGTTCGGATAAACGGGGCAAAAATGTATCAGGTTTATCTGATTTGACTTCATGTGACTCAAATGGATTAGGTCTGAGTCTGTTGGGACTTATAGACTGACCACTGATAGTAGATCTGGGTTGATTTGTAACCAGTGAAATTAGCAATCAACTGGTACATCTAGCTTGGACTATTACATTTTGTTAGGACTAAACTCACAGTTGATAAATGGTTTAATAATCTAATACATATTCTACACTGTCAGGTCCAGTTCTTTTGTTAGAACCACTGGCTGCAACAACAGTATGTAAATGTTATGAAACAGCATCATTAATGTACAATGTTTATATCACAGTTGGGTAATATCAGACTGTCAAAACATCAGGAAACGTGAAACAATCATAAAAAATCATTCAATCTACTGTTATGAAACAGTTTTTGGTACATTTTTGTCAAATCAAATGAAGCCATGGTGTGACATTCACTTTATCACACTCAACAGTCATTCCCCAACCTGCACGCCCAGAATAAATATACATTGTACCGATTAAATGTTGTGTGGGATTACAGTTCACAGAAATAACATTTCACACTGGCAACTCATTTCTAGTTTGTGTCAAAGAACTTCATACATGTATTTTGACAGCAAGATGCATCTTGATGAAGAGGTTTCAGAAAATGCCAGCGAAAATGTTCTCATTTATGTCCCCCATTTCATCAGTCATGTTGGGCCTGAAACACAAACATCACACATGAACAAATATGCATCAATACCTGACCGCTTGGGACAGGTTGTTCTCCACACAGACTGACAGATTCTCAAATTCACCGACCTGACAGTCCTATGAAATTTAGGCATGTATATGGAGATATTCATCATACTTTGGGATGATAAATCATTTATTCTATTCGTAAGAATGAATGATGAATTCCAGTTGGATGACTGGAACTATGTTGCTTGTCAAATTATTTGTGGGAAGGTTAGTTTTGGTCAGGGCTGGCAAGTTTTACATCTAATTAGCTCTGTGGACTGGTTGGAATTTTTTTCTTTCATACCCTGAGATATATACAACACACCAGCAAAGGTGTCATAATCCACGATGGCAATGATTAAATCCTTTTCTATTCTTGGAAATTGTATTGGTAGACATGGCAAAAGTTGAGACTTGGTAAATACAGCCAGACTCAGATGCACATGTATGTGTCACTGTATACTGATATCATGAAAATAAAAGATTGAAAAAAATCAACTGTTTTAATTTTATTTCATTTCAATTGCAACTACCGACTGGAGGTTTGTCAGGAATATCTGTTAAATTGGTAAAAAGAATGTTGTAAATGTAATATTCTTGAATGCAACGTTGAGACCCATTTCACATCACAACACTGAATATACCTGAATAGATGGAAGAAGCTGGATGTGCTCGTTTCTGGGTAAGCGAGGTCACCTTTCTTCCCAGACAGCTGCTGAAACATGGGAACAGAATCTCTGTATGAGTGAGTAGAAATGTTACAATCACCACATTCCATCTACATCACCAATATCCCAGGTTCAGTGACACTGCTGCAAACAAAAGTGTGACAAGAACACCAACATTCCAGCTATATCACCAACTGACTTTGGAAATATCTCTTTGAACATACAACTTCTTTATTTTCATATACATGGCATCGGTAGATGCAAACACTGTTATGAAGCAAATGAGTATTACCTGCAATACTGTACATCATTTGCTTGTTGACAGTAACTATTCTTTCCAGTCGGGCCAACAATATTTTCCATGTAATATAAGACAACTGATTTATATGTTAGACTAGGGTGCAGTACTAACTTACCACAGATTTCTCTTCATTTTCACTGGTCCTTGAGCCATTTGTGGGTGTTCTGTTAAATATTGTGATTGAGTTTAGTTTTATAAACACTCCTCAAAATTCCAGCTATATGGTGAATAATTGAGTTTGGACCAGACAATTCTGTGATCAACAGAGTAAGCATCAATCTGTGCAATTAGGAATCGATGACATGCATCAACCAAGACAGCGAGTCTGACCACCTGATCCAAGCATGGGTTACTGAAAAACAATTGTAACCTGGACCTTCAAAGGTTGTCAAATAAAGTAGTCAAACAGGAATCTACTGCCTCAAAACAGTGGCAAAGACAAGTTTTGGAAATACTCTGGATATACATGAGAAACATTACATTTGAAGTAGTACGTTGAACATTACATCTAAGAGTTATTTTGAAACTGGTACACAAAACTGAACAGGTGGGACACAATAGGGTAAAAAATATTGAATATCCAAAGAGAGATGGCAGTATGCAATTTCAATATTTCGACCTAAGTAAATACTCAGATGGTCTTAACCATTATCGAGCATCCAGCATTACCTTTTCTGAAAGTCAACCATTAAATTGCTCTTTTTCACCAGTGGTGTCCTTGACCTTGGAATGGACTTCTGGCTGCAGGGAGAGGAGTCTGAGTCTGCAACCCAGGCCACAACTTGCCCAAAACTATGTTTTCTGGATTTAGAAGGCTGTTCATAGGGACTGTATGGAGGAGTTTTCTGTCCTAGAGGCAGCTTGTCAGCACATGGTGCATGGTCGGGACCTGTTGGGACTGGGCTGTTACCTGTTCTCAATTTTCCATATACATGTAATGTTTTTGGTGTGTAGTTTGTTGGTTGCTGTATATCACAGTCCTGTCTCGGAAGTATTTCTCCTATATGGAACAGTTCATCATCACTGAAACAATGATTATTAGTCACATAATATAAGATATGTTTGATACGTAACAAGTGATTGCAAGTGTATGTCCAGGTATGACAACAATAACAGGCATTGAACTTGGACAATACATTATTTTAATGATGCACGCCCCAAGGCATTGATTCCACAGACTATTTTCCTGGTTGCTGTCAGTTGGAGAAAAAATATTTCCTGAATTCCACTATATTTTCCTTCTGTGTCAGCATACACCGAGGACAGTGATCATAATGTCATTATACTTTCACTATATTATGTAATAGAATAGAATTCTAAGTGCCAAAATATAAGTGGCGAGGAGGAGTATGAGAAACCTATTATCATCTGTTTGATTCCCAAATTTGAATAATTAAGCTATTAGGTCTGTCAAGGCTATATTATGCTTGTATCTTACATAAATTTTCATAAACATCTAAGACCTGCTGACACGCCCTGATAAAAATTGAAATACTGTTTGAAGCCTTTTATATCAAACTCATCATGCAAGGCCCATCATTACTGTGGAACATGAACAGCTCTATACAATGTACCAACATCGAAAAGAGCATTCAGGTCTCCTGGATCATGAACCATTCCATAAGAGTAAATATCAGATGCTGGACCAGGATCATGGCAAACAGATTATATATGTCCATATGAAATTCTGGCATGATCAAGCATTACCTTGACTGACTTGTTGGAAAGTCTCCAGTGTAGTTCTTGACCTCATCTACACCATGATGGGACAGATGCTCTTGTCCATCCTTTTTCACACTGCCACCATTCCTATACTGGGTCTGCTGAAGTACTGGCCTGCCATATGTTTGAAGTTGTAAGCAGCTGTTCCTTGTTGGACAAGACTCTGTCAGTCTGGTGTCTTCAGTCTGAAGGTTGCTGTGTCTGTCCAGCTCCTGGAGATCATCACTTGTAAATGATTCTGGGGAAAAGCCATCAGGATCTATGTCATACATCTCTGGAAAAGCAAAAACAATGACTATTTATACCAGCTCCTACACCACTTGAAAACACTTGGGTGAAAAGCCACCACTGTTTTTGTCAAACTTGCCTGGAATAATACAACCAAATTTTGTACCTGCTCCTACAGATCACCACTTGAAAACACTTGGGTGAAAAGCCATCACTGTTTTTGTCAAACATCCCTGGAATAATACAACCAAATCTTGTACCCACTCCTGGAGGTCTTCACTTGTAAATAGCTGGGTGAGAAGCCATTATGCTCTATATCAAACATCTCTAACAAATAATTTTGTATAACTAGACTCTTAAACAATTTGTTTCTTCAATACATTATATATGTTGTGTGCACATACAAATTTTATGAAAATATCATTGATACCTATTCTGACACTGATTATCATTCAGTTCTCCTGACTGAACACACTTGTTTATCAACTTTTAATTTCGATATTTGAATTTGAATTACAAATTGTTTTATCTCAATCTGTCAAGCAATTTTCATCTTAAAGCGGAACAATTCTCCACACTGGTGCCCATTTATAATCTACTCCCAGACAAAGTAACAAGCATTCTGTGCCAAACTGGAACATTTCCTTATTGTAACTACGTAAATATAGTAGATATCACAAATACAAAGTTGTGTTTAAAGTACTTGAAACAAGCTTTCGGGCCATAAATTCACTGAAAGGGAGTATTTTGTTCAGACATATTCTGAGATAACACTGCTGCAGGTAGTAGGGTTAATCAATAATCATGTAATAACAGAGGGAAAGATCAGGGTTTCAATGTTGAGTTTTTGGAATGCTACACAACCTTGTCCAAGTGTTTCTCTTTCCTTCTGATACATATGGAGCTCAGCCCAGTCGTCATGACAAGAGATGTGTGTTGGTGACTGGTTCCGTGACTGCTGTGCAGAGGGCACCTGCTGTATGCTCACACTGTCCCAGTTATCATCAAGCTCTCCAGTACTGTCAGGATTGCAAGATGATCCCAACATCCAAGCAGTAGCACATCCTCTCTGCTGATTTGGTGCTGGGCCTCTCAGAAAGGCTGGAGATTCACTGTCATTCCATGCATCCATGCAACCGTTGTTTGGACACGAGTATTGCATGGATATGCTGCCATCGTCATTATCAAATTGAGCTAAACCATACTGAACTGTGTTGACATCAGAGTTATTCTGCCACTCTTCTGCATTTAGATCCTGATACAAAGAATTATTGTCGATGTTGGTATCTTGTCTGAGCCCTGGATCTATCCTCCGCCCACCTACACCGTATTTGAGAACAGGGATGTTTCCAAGAATGGTTCCAGAGTTGAATGGCTGGTGCCTCTGTTGTGGCTCTGGTATGGAGTGAGCAGGTGCTTGCTGTGGTTTGTTATGTTGGTCATATATTCTCATGGAAGGAGGCTTCTGGTAGGCATACTGCTGCAAACCCAGACCCATGTCATACTTCTGTAGAAAATACAAATGAACTTTTCTTCACCTTTCCTTCAATATATTTACTCGACAAACCTGCAAACTCACACACCTTTGCCCATAGACATTCTATTACAATATCATTTTAGAGAAGAATTATTCAGCACATGAGTGAGTTGGGTTTTAGGTCAAGTTTAGCACTATTGCAGCAATATAAGCAGGGAATGACACGACAGAATTATTACGATACCTGTACAGTGTAATAGGAAAGACAAATGAACTCTCTATGTTACTTGAAATATTTAATAATATGCAAGTTGATGAATATAAAGATACCTTCCAGTACACATTAAAATGGGGTTTTTTTTAGGTTTCCTCACTGAGGTTAAACAACCTATTTTCATTAGGGTCAGTGGTGTAGCCTGAGGTCTATGCCTTCATTCATCATGCAGTAGATCTGATTCAGTTGCAATGTGCATCGTGTGAAGCTCATTTCTGGTGTCCCCCTGGAGTGACATTGCTAGAATATTGGTAAAAGCACCATAAAACAACACTCACTCACTTATTTTCAAACTTACCTTTTTCCTCTTGGATTCTCCTGACATTAGATCAAGTGAACTTGCTTTACTCTTCAGCATTCTGATCTGTGCATCGACACCCTTCTGATTATGACACCGTGCTGGTGTTGCGACAGACTGGTTCCTTGATGGTACCTGACTGGCCAGGGTTTGAAAGTCCTCCTTGCAGCACTTGTGGCCACACTGGGCTTTATTGTGACACTTGTGATTACACTGTCCTGTTTGGGCAGATAATCTGAGCTGTGGCTGTTGTCCTTGGGGGCACTTGATGACTGCACCACCCTGAAAGCATTATCATAATTTTATTAGTAGCATTCTATGTCGCCATCATCATCATAAATGGCTGCACTGACAGAATTCATATTATTATCGTGGTTCCTTATTCATTGTTGTGGTCATTGTGGAACTGTTGCTTGCTACTAATATCAAAATGATAAGCAGAAGTAATAGCATACTCACCAAATATGACTAATGAAAACCTGTTAAATTAAAAATTCCATAGATATATGCAATATGCTACAATTCATTGTTACAACTTGTCCCAGGAACACATGCATGACTAGGCCATGGCTAGGCCAGTGATGACTTACACTAAGATGACTTGTCATCTGTGTGTGCTCATGACACCACTGGTACACTGGTGAGTAGGTTGTATGGATGTCCAAACCAACTGCAATACAAAGAATTCCATGTTGTAAAAATTATTTCATAGGAATTACATGAGTATTCCCATATCTGCTTCCTAACAATTGCAAGTGACAGTGAGCTAGCTTACTCTGCTGAAAATTCTCCACCTGACTCATACATCAAGAGGCATATGTTTGCATATATGTGTATATACACTTGAGTCAAACAAACAGACAAACAAGTAATTGACATGAGTGCTGGTTCAGCCAGTTGTCAATCACTTGACCACCTGGCAAGCATGGGTTGAGAAGACCAGTTATGACCTGTTCACAGAGTCACATAATGTAAGATCTGTGAAGTCAGCAAGAACCCTCCTTTTATCTGTAATTAGGTAATAATGGAAAACTTCGGCACTTACGCAGCACTGTTTTAAAAAACAAAGCTTTCCCATGTCAATTTTTGGGCGGGTAATACTTTGAAGTTACTAGCCCTGTTTCAATTTCCTTTCACTCAAGTGTAAAGTATCACCCACCGAACATATGATTGTCAACAGATCAGCTCAGACCATATCACATTCCTTATACCTGAAATGTCAACTGTGAAGCATTCAAACTGACCGTACTGCACACTAATAAGGTGCACATAGAGTTCTGGGCCAGCACTGCTTCGGGTAACATCAATCCTCCGCTTCCAGACTTCATCTCTCAAGATCTGGCTGTCACTGGAGAAGATCACAACCAGTTTGTACAGGAACTAACCAGTACAGACATGCACACATGGATACAACACATCTCAGACTTTAGGAATAGGTAATGGAGGGTGGGTAACCTGTCATATAAACCTCAGATGTCATATTTCCGTCGTTTTGGAGGTTATTTTTTCTCAGGTAAACCTCCTTTCAGGGTCATATACAATATCCCTGGACATTCTATAGTGAGTGGTTAAGTGAGTTTAATTTTAAGGAATTTAATTTTAAGCTGCATTCAGCATTATTACAGTTATATGGCAACAGTCTGTAAATAAACAAGTCTGGACCAGACAATCCAGTGATCAACAACATGAGCATCAATCTGGGCATTTGGGAACTGATGACGTGTCAACCAAGTCAGCGAGCCTGACCGCCCAATCCCATTAGTCGCCTCTTACAACAAGCATAGTCGCCTTTTAGGGCAACCAAGGGTTGCTGAAGGCCTTTCTACCCCAGACCTTCATGGGTCAGGACATTCTATACTATACTCTAAAATGGGCTCGGAAAGTAGATTTCCACGAATTCTTTTAAAATCAACATTCAAGTGTTTGAAATCAAGTGAAAAATGTCATCAAAGATCAAATTAAAAGTGCAAAAGTTTTCCATCTCTGGATTAGAACCGTATCTATCAGATCATGAATCAGATGCCATGTCTCACGGCTACTCAACCAACAAACAGTTTGGTGTTATCTTTCTCTAGCTAAGCCTACTGTCATTAGATTTTACTACCGCTTTCAGTTACTGTTATATAGCTATATTACTTGATCATCTAATGATCCATCACTGACAGTTTATATGACCGATTTTGGTAAATTTGTTGTTTGTTCCTTCGATTTATATAACAGATATAACACTCTCCCTGGGTTTGGGTTGAAAAAACATTTCTAACCCAAACCTCGGGATCACATTATATCCTTTACATCCATATGTGCACGTGAAATACAGTCACACTCACATAATTCTCGCTTTGAAGACAGATTGGTGTTAAAATGGGGAATGGAAAAATTTCTCTGCATCCATATGTATTGTCAACATAGGGAACTGCATGATTCTCAGCTTAAAAACAATGTCATACATGATGACATGTCATAAGGACCTACATGATTCTCCACTTGAAGACGATGTGGTTGTCCTGATCTCCAATGAGCAGCACAGACTGGTGATCTGTGGAACCTTTCTTGGTCTGGATGGTCTCCTTGTTGGCAAGATTGATGCTGATTACAAGAACACATGTGTTGGTCTTGTATGGGGTTATCTGAAATAATACACTAACAAATGGACATGTTTGTAGAATTTCAATCTTTACACATGTGTATGTGAATAAACAAATACTTGTCACACAGATCCTGAATGTATCATTGGTGGTATGTACTGAACATTTTAACTGTGACAAAAACCAACCAATAATTTGTGATGGAAAAACATCACAATATAACAATAAAACCTTCATTGCAATAAAGAAGTTGACTATCAATAGAACTCGCTTTTCCTTCACCTATACAACTTGCCTCTCAAGAAGCAACAATTTGTGAAAAAGGTAAATCATATTTTTTCAGCTATAGTAATGCCTAATGTCTGTTACATATATCCACACAAGCGCATGTTTTCAGCATACTGACTGAATGTCAAGTGCACAATTGTCACCTGTCTGTGCATTGTTAATATTCATCTCCTTAAAGCCGAATATGACTGAAATTTTGAAAGAAACATCCTAGCTATATTGTTACTAAGAATATTTCACAGAATTTCAATCCAATTCAAAACATGGGTTAACATTATTACTTCAGATAAGCTTCAGGGCCTTGAGGCTCTATTGTGCTTTCAATTTTCATACATAAATTAAAGTATGCTTAACGAAGAAGTTCAACAACCAAGGTTTACGCACTATGTACGCATTGTGGAACCTTCCTTCTGACACTGGCAGTAATATTCAACATGTGCATGAATAGATGATCATCAACTCACTCACTGTTCACTTGCTCACATGAGATCACTGCTGAAAGGATGTTCAATGATCAGCACTCTGATTACAGGGGGAGCAACTAATTGAAATAATTGAAGAATGGTCACAGAGACTACATGACCAACCAATCGATAGTGTATTCTCATAATCAAACACAAACAATTTTGGAACATTTGTTAACCTTAATAATGTTTTTCACATGGTTGGGTTTGTCTATGTCATTAAATTATTCTTTCATAAACGCTACAAGCTTGTACCAAGTCATGATTGAATTGAATTGAATCATGACTCCAGGGAATTTATGTACCTATCATTGTAGTAATCCTTCAAAGATGTGAAATTTGCAAATGCATTTTGTGCAGTTTACAAAAAAGAATCTAAAACACTTTTGGTCTATAATGAACAAGAATATTTGACAAATGACCCTAACCAATATTTTTGATGATGGATTGGTTGTAATGTATCATATTTTAACTAACTGCCAGCACTAACTCTGATACAATGAAATTCTCCTTAAACTTAATGCATCCCAGGCAATGAGAGAAGGTTAAAGAGGGAAGAGAGTAAAAATTCAAACTGTAACTCTAGGCTTATGAACACCTCTGTCACTACATGGATGGAGCTGAGAGTTTCTTTAGGGAAACAATGACATAAATGAACCAATTTGGCAAGGTCTACTGAAGATGTTCATGGGTTGGAACATGCTGGAAATGATAGAGTAATCTCCACATCTTGGTAGATCCCCTGTACGGTTTACCTGTTCAATTGACATCTCATACTTGGGTAGGACAGCGACAGCATCTCGGACTTGGTTGCCAAACGGTGGGTGTCTGTTTACTATCTGAAAGAGAAACTTGTTCAAGTTAAAGACACAGGAAATCAGATACAAGAAGACAGGTTGTCCATATCACACAATATCTATGAAAGGTTGCAATTGTTCAAATGAATTCTCTGTGAAAATGATGGGTGCTAGTCCTTAACTGATTACGCACTGCCACAAAAGGTTATCCCCAAAAGCAAACACTTCTGCTCTCAATTACCATTGTCACCTTGGAAAGCAAAACATAATACTTTTGAACTTCAGCAATATCACACTCAACACCACTTGCCTGAAATGTCAAAAGAAGAAATCTCATGAAGAAATATAAAACAATTTCACATTAATGATTTTGAAAGGAAACCTAACTTCACTGGAGCGAAGACACAAGAAAATTAATCAGCAACTCTGTAACACATTTATTCTAGATAGCGGCTGTCAAACTTAATAACATCATCACCAAGTCATGCATGCATAATGCCATCCTTGTAACTTTAATGATTTTCAAGAAAACTAACCCCAATTAGGTGTTCTGTGCACTCATAACTCTTTCACACACGACATATGACTGTATATTAGTTGATCTCAGATAAGCCAAGGTTCTTACTTGAACCTAAAATCTGTATGAAATGATATGTCCAGTACATACATCAAACCAAGAACCTTCAAACACCTTCTGGTTGTATTGATTTAAACAAGTTGACAGTGTTCTTACAATATTTTGTAAAACAAGGTCTTTGCATAGCTACACTTATGCTTGTATGTTGTGTATGCCTTTTCGATGGTTTTCAAAATCCATCAACATATCTGAGTATGTTTGTAATGATTTATGCAACATAATATCTATCCATAGTACGAGTAGTTTCTGACAATATCAATTTATTTCTCTGTCAAAATCAAGATACCCATAAGTATTCTATGAAGGAATTGGACGCAGACGACCTATGGTTCGACTTAATGGAACAGGTCATCACTCACTGACTGTGAGGCATACAAGGAAGGCAGAGATCTTTACTCACAATACTCATCACTTGACTGTCTGGTGCAGATGCCAGTATTCACAGGCTCTCTCCATATGGTTGGAATCAGAGTGCTGATTGACAACAAACAAAGCTGTTTGATGAGTTCTGTAAGTTTTACAATACATTTTTATTCACACACCAGTTCTATTTCCCTGGGGTTCGTCTGTTCCAGTTTCTGAAAGGTCGTCAGGCCAGCATTCACCAGTGACAGGGACATGGTTGGGCCTATAAGCATAAATTATCATTAATTATAAAAAAAACAGCAAATATTTCTTAACAAAGAAAGGTTCAGATTTCTCCCTGCTCAATACTGTGTACTGCATTGTACCTTCTGACATCATGTGTACATCACCTATTCAAAATCACACAGTCTGCCTACCCCTCTGATAGTTTTGGTCAAGACGTTGACTGCCTCTCACGAGTACACCATCATATTCTGGTCAAATTTGCCACTATGAGTTATCTTGTAGTTGCTTTAGTGGTATTTTAAAAAAATGTTTCACCTGTTGGCATACAGGCACAAGAAACAAACGTCTCCTTGCATCCTTTGTTGCCAACAGGAGATCATTGGAGCTTGTGCTGGTTTGCCAGCATGTGAAACTTGTTTTAGTTTAACACTGACGTAGCAGCAAGGTACCTCGTAGTGACAAACTGGTCCAGACACTGACACTATGAGTTTACTCATTGTGGCTGTCAACATGTTAAAATCCCGAATAAAATGACAAGAAATACAAGAATCTGTACTTTTCAGACAAAGTGTAATCCCAAATATAACATGTTACATTTTGTCTGTCTGATCTGAGTAGGGAGATGTAAAATTAATAAACATTTTCTAGTATTTTGCCAACATCACCTACCAATGCCTTCCAGTTGCTTGGCAACATACTTGGTGTCCACCCACAGTTTGGTCTTGGTACTCTTGAACAGCTCAATGGCCGTCAGCAGAGCTCTGTAGTCCTTCCTTTGCCACAGGAACTCCATCAGGCCTAGGTACACAAACCAACCATAGTATTTGAAACTGAAGGAGTACATATCCCAAAAGGAAGGCATATCATGTGACTGACCCAGATCAGGCAGAGTTGTATTCATGAAACTTCAACAACTTGCCCAAAATTACCTCAGGACTGAAAGGATTCAGCACATGGTGTTATTTCCAGAGTGTATGATTGCTGATAAAAGCCACATTAAGCAATGTTCCTGCTGTAAGAAAGCGAACAACAGTGAACAACATACTCTTGATACATCATAAAATTACACAAGCTGGGCACCAGGTATCATACCAGACTTATCTATGGTAGCTTCAATATGATAACATACATACATTTTGACACACGCTGTGCTACTCTAAATATCTTGAGGACATCCTGTGACAAGGAGAAGTCCTGTATGGGAAGACATCCAAACTGGGCTTGCATTAAACTGAAAGTGACAAAGGAGCAGGAGTTGGTTTGACTTTAGTTTTGTGTCACTTTCATCTATTTTCCAGCAATATCACGGTAGGGGACACCAGTAATGGGCATCACATATACAGGGTTTTAAATAGATCTTTGAAAATGGGGCTCCTGGGTACTCTAGATATATTTTTGGGGAGTCCATTTCCAGAATTAACAGTCCATTAATTTGAAGGAAATCAGTGATCATGGATGCTACCCATTTGATAATAGCTATGTTATAATATGTGTTACTTTAAATGTCATTAGAATAATGATTGTAAACAGAATATTTATATTTCAATATGGGCGATCATTATAAACTCAGAACATTCTTTCCCAGAAAAAAAGTTATAATGCATCCACCAGGATATACAGGATTTTAGTTTGGGGCATCTCATCAAATTTTCCAATACACAGGAATCATGCATCCTGTAAAACCCTGCACACTGTGCCCATGAAAGAAATCAAACTTAGCTCTTCGGGTTGATGAGAAAACACTTTGACCACAAGGCTATCCCCATCGAAGGCTATTTGAAGTGTTTTAACACAACACTTATCACGTAAAACCACCTTACTCAGGAAAAATTGCATGGATGAGATCAATAGATATCTCCTGGGAGATATCGCTAAGCTTTCTGCCACTATAAAGAGGATAGCCATATTTTCTACACTCAACACTCAGTCTCTGTATGGGACATCAGGGTCAGCATGAATTGTTTCAAGGGAAAGAAAAACACTAAATTTATGAAAGAAAATTGTACAAACCAGTTTGTTTTCATCTGTTTTGTTTTGATTCTTCCTGTCAAAGGATATCTGGGGAAAAAAGGATGTCTTTGTCTCCAAAAATATTCTTAACAACCATTAGTGGTATAATATAATCAATATTCCAGATGTATGGCTAAAGTCTGTAAATACTCAAATGGAGAAGAGACATGTCTTGTTTTGTAAACAGCTGTCGGTTATGACAACACATGTACAGTATCCATGAAGCCACTGAGCCTGACCACCTTGGAGACACTTATTACAACCTATGTTAACAAAGGTGAGAGAGAGAGTGAATTCAGTTTTAGACAGCACTCAGCAATATTAAAGTTATATGGCCTGTAAATAATCTGGACCAGACAATCCAGTGATCAACAACATGAGCATCAATCTGCACAATTGGGAACCGATGACATATGTCAACCAAGTCAGCGAGCTTGACCACCCGATCCTGTTAGTCGTCTCTTACGACATGCACAGTCGCCTTTGATGGCAAGCATTGTTTGCTGAAGGCCTGTTCCACCTCAGGGACCTTCACAGGTTGTTAACAAAGGTTGTTGAGGAGCAGTCCTAACATGGAATCCCCATGGGTCATAAAGAAATCTTCTATCCAAGATGTAATATGACAAAAACTGCTATAACTACTGTTAACATGATTAATAGGTGTTTAATCAAATGCTGATCATATACTGAGGGTAACAAATAAGGGAACACAACTTCATGGTCTATCTTCTATATATTCTCAGATTTCCTCCTACAGCATTATTCAAAGCTTGTGATGAACACTGGAAAATGTTAAAGGAACACTTGAACTTTCTGTGCTGCTTTATTTGTTTCTCTCAGTATGTTTACTCCTCGAAAAAATGTTTTACAAAATTCAAAGACATTTTTCACAGACATCAGATTATTGACAATAATCTCAAGCCAGTGTCACCTGATAGTGGGCTTGTTCTTGTTCTTGTTTAGTGCATTCAGAGTTGCCTTCTCATTGTTTCGCAGCTGCACAAACTCATCAAACTCAGAGCAACTGACCATCAGATCTAGCTGAAACATTGACAGAGGAAACGTTTTGCTTCAGGGACCATCATTGTAACACCAAAGAGAACCCTTGCACATATGAAGACCACAAAATATGTTTACTGGGAAACAAAGAATGCATTCAGATCTGTTCCTTGACTGACATTATCCAAAATACCAAAAGGTTCTCTTTCAAATTTGATAATAAATCTTATAATAGAAGCATGTACTATCAACAATGACAAAATCATTAAAATACAAGAATGACATTATTCTCTAGCAAAACCGCTGCTGAAAAACAATTCTAACCCTATCTTCACAGGTGGACAGATGGTGAGGAAAACATTTAACAAATTAAGCAAACTGAGTGCAGTTCTATTTACCATATCTTTGATGGTTTCCTCTCCCCTGACAGAATCAAATGTCTTCATTGTTTCAAAGGCAATGCAGTATCTTGCCATCAGCTTCCCTGTCTCTGCATAAAACATGTCAGCATTTAGAGGGTCATGTATTGTTAAGTACAACTACACAACAATATGCAAAGTTGACTGATCCACAAATGCAAACTAACTATAAACAGGACATATGGACAGTTAATTTTCAAAGGGGTTAGTTTGGATGGAGGGGGTAGGGGGGTGAGTTTGATCACCAAACAATACCAATTTGTTTGCTGTTCCTTTTTGTTTTGAACGTCATTTTTTCATGTCCCTACCATACAGCTCATACATTCAGATTACATTTATCGATCACATTTGTTCATACTCCTTCTTAATCTTAGTCTAACTTAATCCCTTACCCCATAATAAAATAGCAGTCCCTAAAGTAACACAAACAAATGTTCAGGTGTTTTTAAGATGTAAAATATAATCTTATTGTTATTGTTTATATTTCTTATTGGTGCATATTTCCTTTGAATTTTAACATGTATTGCACTTGTATTGTTGGGTGGAGGTATACCTTTCTTCTCTACCAGTGGACAAAATGCAGATGATCTAAACAGCTAAATTTCTGGACATGCCTTGTTACTGGATCATTCCAGTAGTCCAGCTATATGAATATATAGAGAGCTCTCGAATATAACATAATTATTATCATTATGAGCAGAAATCTAAAGTGTGTGTTAGAATAACATGCATTCAACCAAGTGCCTGACCATCCAATCCATTAGCTCATTTGCACAGGTTGGGGGACCAGTTCAAATCCACAGTGTTAGCAGGAATACTGTCATGAAGCACGATGCTTTGGTTCAATTTCATACCAGGGGACACTATGCAACATGCTACCATGTTACAACAACTGACAATGTAACATAATATTAATTATCCTATTATAAGTACCTGTTGGTAGAATGGCAAATGTTTCCTCATCCATGGTCACAAGTTTCAAGTCTGTCAGTTTATTCAGGTTTTGCAGACAAAGATCTGAAAATATCAGCAATAAAAACCACAGTTTCAACACAGCATTGAATCCAATTATACAAGATGCACTAGATGCACCTGTCTAATCTTACGTTCGTTTCATGGAAATAACATACACATGTACTTAGTATGTAATGGAGGTGTTATCAGTGCAATAAAGCAATCTGATCAATATGGTATCCAAATCTGATAAACATGTAAATTAGGTCAATACAGAAACTACTTTGATGAAACCCCACACATCAACCATGCAAATCTTCAAATGATAACATTTCATTGATGACAATGTCATGAGTTTGCAGGAGTTTTTGCACTGTGTGAGCGAGTTTGTAAACAGACACTGGTCTCATTAACAAGATATGTGATTCTGTAAGAATTAAGAGTTTCTGGAGTCATTACTGCAGTAACTAACTTTGGAAAACATGAAATGGAGTACTTCCTTCAAATTGAAGATACAGATAATGAACCACGAGTGAAAGGACATCGCTAAAGAAAGGTACCAACAAAGGATTTCGATCTATCGATCACAACAAGGCATATTCTGACGAATTTAATCTTTGTTTCTGTTGAAAACTGCCTTATTTGGTGTCTTTTCAGACAGAATGACCCTATTTTACATAAGATTGCTGTTTGCCCTATATCAACAATTAGTCACAACTATATGCTGCCATCATAAATGACCCTCACCTTGGTGTACCACTACATAATTTTATGTGATGCTTGATTCTCTTCATATAAATTCATGTATGACTTAGTTCCTTTCTAAGAGTAATTTTAAGAAGCATTATATGATAAATAACCTTGTGTGTTTCCCTATAATTATTATATATTAGGAATAAAAATTGTATTATGCAAGCGTTTGGATCTATATTTCTTTGCCTTACCCTGCATGAAGATAACTGTTTCTGATTGTCTAATGAAGCTGTTTAATGACATATTTCATGAATCCTGCTGTAAAACTTCTTATCAGAGTGTTAATACACCATATTAACCCTAGGGATATGATAACATCGAAATTAAAAAAAACACACATAAAATTATTTAAACTAATGCATGTACATTATCATACCTTCAAGTCGTTTTTCAACTTGCTTTCTGTCCAAACCAGTTGGATATCCTGGACAAAGAGGGCAATGTTCTGATGAACAATATCATGCAGGTACAAGTTTGGAAGAAACCCATACACATATTTCTGCACAAATTATTTATAATGTTCTCATGAAACTACTTTTATTCAATATCTTTATCCCCATATTTGGTGGATCAATGCGCGTCATGTCAATCACTAGTTTGTTCAATCCAGTTTAAAGGGTAGCATTTGAAGCTGGAGTATTGCTGAATGTATATATAACATCAAACATCCTTACCATAGTGTGTTGGGTTCTGCATGATGCAGACATACAGGAAGGTGTGTCTGATCCACTCCACAGCCAGGGCCATGTCAGTGATAGTGTGCAGGACGACTTCCGCGTTCAGGTGCTCGATCAGGTGCTTGTGGAGGCTACAGGTACAGAAGGAGGGTCAGGTTCATCTAATTATATTATGAATTTGCATTATTGATAAATGTTCAAATGTGTTTAGACAGAACTAATTATCATAGAAATCACAGTATTTGGGGGCACTTGTTTTTTCATCTCACTGCATAATATACAACCATCCAAGTTTATAGCTGCTATGAAAAGGTTATATCAGCATTCAAAATTAATGCCAAGCAGAAGGCCCAGCGCTTGGGTTTTTGTGATTAATATACGTTGTTTGTACTCCCAGATTTGTAATTAATTGAGTGAATGTGTTTTTTTTTCGCTTAAAATGCTCAAATATCCACCTTATCTGGAGCTCTGGCTACATCCAAGTGTGTCATCTTACATGGGAAGAAAGCCTAAAGTGATGCATGTATAAGGCTATTTGTCCTGAAGCCCACAAGTATGGATAAGGTGCTGACAATCCTTGAAACATGATTGGGGCAAACACTGTTCAGAATCTCTGCACACCAAATTGTGGTCCCGTAGACTGGGCCGTCTGTGACCTCAATACATATTGAAAAAAGGACGGAATAAAATATAAACTTACCAGTTATCTGATTATATATTTTGATTTCTACACTTTCATAAATTAGTATTACCAAGTTTCCTACCTGCTTTCAATCCTTTGTGTGCCATTCATAAGGTTTTCATACTTTGACTGAAAGGTAAACAGAATATGTTCTTTTATCTACCATGTGATATTGAAACTACTGAAATTTGAGAAAAACATGTCAAATTTTCCATACTTTAGTGTTCCTACTACTATTCTTCAACAATATGAATTTAACAGGAATGTAGTTTTTCTCAGAAGTAATACCTTTGTATCTGACTTTGTCATGATGACAGCTGTAGCCGAGGTGTCGTACTGCAAGAGATGCAAGGAGATATTAGGATAGGCTATCATTAAGGCCTACAGATGGCTGAATTAACATTTATTAATGTGTCAGACAGAAAATAATGCTTCAGTTTCAACATAATACTGTAAAATTATACAGTTCACAAAGAGATTCCATAATCTTTGCAACATTGAATTGTAGTGTAGTTAGTGCCAGAATTTTGACTAACATGGAATATCTGGTTCATCCACAAATACACAATTTTCACAAGAACGTAAAACATTCTATCTTTCTTGCATGTGCTTGCATATAATACACAGGTGCTTACACAGGTGCTTGCATGTATTACACAGGTGTTTGCATGTGTTACACAGGTGCTTACACAGGTGCTTGCATGTAATACACATGTGCATTTGTTTAATCCTGATTCTACATGCACATGTTTGAAGCATGAAGAAATATTTCCTGCTTCAAATAACACTAAATTCTCATATTCAACCCGTGGTCTCCATGCATGGCCTATCACCTGCACCTACTCTACCTGTGGTCTCCCCGCACGGCCAATCATCTGCAGAACCTGAGAGTCGGAATACTCGGTTGGGGACCCCATGCTGTAGAACACTGTAGACTTGATCACCACCAAGTGGGCGGGCAGGTTTACACCCATTGCCAATGTGCTGGTTGATACTGCAAATAGTGACCAAAATCAATTAGGATAAGAACTGAAAACAAATATCTTGACATTATGTACATATATAGAATGTAGTAATGACAACAAATGTTTTTCACTATGGATGCCATGGTGGCCATATTGAAAATAGGATTCAAAGCTCTAAGAAAACACAGTGTATTATCATAAGTGGTACCATGTCAGTAATATTACAGCTGACTGACAATAAATGATGGACAAACATGACAAAAGTTAAACTGACTCTCAGCCCAGTAAGTTAACAATTAACAAGAAGCTTGAACTATCTGCTTCTTTACCATCTGTCTGTTGACCACTTAACAAAGTGCTCAGTTTTATGGGTTGAGAGGCCAAATGGGTCATCCATACCAAGGACAGGCAGCATGGCATTCCTGAACAGCTCTTCCACATGTCTCCTGTCAGCAGTACTCAGGCCAGCATGATGCACCCCAATACCCACACGCACCATATCTGTACAAACACATGTTCACCACCCTGAGAAATGTATTTCCTTCCAGACAAGTCCAGAGTACTGGCAGAAATCATATCTCACTTTTCTTTGGAGCTTGCAACTAGTACAGTTAGAATTATAAGTTTTAATCACTGGAACTGGAGATTCTCTAACTCTTGTTGGCCAAAGTTCAGTTGGACTTAGATCTGTTAGTAATTATTTTTCAACAAGGTGTGTAATAAATACTTTTTACAACTATTACAAGTGCTTTTCTTAATGGGTACAATCCCACATACCTGCAATTTTAGTTTCTCTGATGAGCTGGCATGTCTTGTGGACCATCTCTCGGAACTTTGGCTTCACTAGGGACCTTCCACAGAGCTCCTTCCTCAGGATGTCAGCACTCTGTTCAACACTCTTCCGGGACGAGCAGAACTACAGCAGACACGGGCAACATAACACCCTTCTGGGAGGAGCAGAACTACAGCAAACAGGGAAATCATAACGCCCTTCTGGGAAGAGCAGAACTACAGCAGACAAGGGCAACATAACACCCTTCTGGGAAGAGCAGAACTACAGCAGAAAAGGGCAACATAACACCCTTCCTGGAGGAGCAGAACTACAGCAGACAAGGGCAACATGACACCCTTCTGGGAGGAGCAGAACTACAGCAAACAGGCACAACAAAACAGTCTTCCGAGAGGAGCAGAACTACAGAAGACAGGTGTCCAAGTAACACTGGTGGAATATTGCTAGAAGTACCACAAAATGCAAGTCACCTACTCTTTAGAGAACAGATGGCATAAACAAAAAATTTTCTACAGTTCACCACCCAAACACCCAGATGTGTAAGTATAGTAGCCAACAAATAGTTTGATGTTAAGAACTTTATCTTTTTAAACAATAAAATACACTGCAAATAAAACTGATGTCAATCAACATCTAAACACTAAAATGCCTTTGAATTTGAAGAGTTTGGTGCCAAGTATTTTATTAGCATATTATTATGATGATTATCATTATGTTTGCCATAATCATAATGGTTGGCATGTCTACTTACCCTAGAATGTAGAATCTGCAGCATATACTTTTTCATGGTTTAAGTTTCAATGACTAAGGGCGGACTCACACAGGTCAGTCCGTTGAATAGATATGCTAAATTCAAGTGAATCATGTCATCTGAGTGATTAATGGAATTCAAATCGACTGTGTTGTGAGTATGTAGAAACTGTTCTAGTTATTTGGCAAGTTGGATGTGGTGCAACCAATCAGACTGCATTATGGCGTCACATGGTAAATGTTTACATACAAGCATGAAACATGGCTTGGTTGCTACAAAGACACCATGCCTTGATTTTTCACAGGGGAAATGGAGCGTTTTGTGGCTCATTATCTGAGCCATGAAACATTATGGAATATTGCGATAGAGAATCCAATCTTTCATCCAACAGCTTCTTTTTCTTTGCTTTGGCACTGCCGTCATCTTCACATAGCATAGCACATAACATTATGAATTATGTGAAAGGTAGCAAATTGATCAGTCAATATTTGTTATGTAACATGGTGTGGAATCACAAATGACATCCTTATCATGCTAGCATGCTGACAGGGTTAACCTTTTTGGTCATGTGGACAACGGCATCCAACCTCGGATCAGAAGTTCAGTGGTTCAGAAATTTTATGGCCACTACAGTTACAACTACCAAATATGTACAATGTATGTAAATCGTCAGGTTGTTACGACATGCCGAACCGCACATAGAGCATATTGAAAGTAAACATGCTAACTTACTTCTCAATGCTCAAATGTTATACACATATACGTGAGGGATTACCACTAGGGAGGGCTTGTTGTTGGAGTATGTTTCTATGATACTTTTAAGTCGGTAGGCTAGAGTCATATCAAATCTGAAGTCAGACGAGCCTGGCTTGAAAGGGTAGCCAACCACAATCTTCTGTAGCCTCACAGGTCGGTACTTTTCCCCAAATCTGAAAATGCAAAATGTATTTGAATCCATTATTATATACTTACAGTTTAAAATTATAATGTGGGTTTGTTTATAGTTGTAGATTGAAAAATACGTAAAATTAAACTAATTTCTTGACACTATATTCAGTACATCTATAAAAACTTGACAGAAACCACAGCTTGCAGTTATGAAAGTATGGAAGAGTTTATGTGTTAAGAATTGAAACTTTACAGATCATTCTGTCTTAACTGGATCATTTAAAAATCATGTAGAGATATGTGTTGCTTTCATATGTTGTACACAACTGCAACATGTAAGAAAGTAATGTGTACAACACAACTGACAAATCATCGTTGAAATTATCAAATACCTTCAAGTATTCAGTCAAAGATATTAAGAGTGTAACAAATGAAGGCAAAATGATAACTCATGCTAAAAACCAAATATACTTGAAGCTTGTTGCAGGATTTTCTGGATTCCCAAGCCATGTAGCAATCTGGAAAGACATAGTATTGAGAACAAGCATTCTTCAGGTTAATGTCTTTTAGCAGCATTTAGAAGTTGTTGGCCAAGATCTTTTATGGATAAATGTTCTTTTAATTCTTTGACACACAATGTTTCGGGGTCATTTCAGACCCTTTGGAGGTCAGGAAGTGCCATTCATTCTGGCATGTTTGCCAGTGTATGTGTCTCTTTAGGATTACACTGATAATATCAAGGGTACAGTATGAGGAAACCAACAAACAGTTACAGACAGTTTGTAAAAGTGGCATGAGCTTAAAAAATTCAATAAGTTTTAATCTGTTATAGCAGGACTTGCAACTGTTGTATTAATAGTAGCAATATCAGTAGTAGTTGTTGCAACAGTGGTGGTATTGGTCTTGGTCGTAGTCATAGTAACAACTATAACAATGAACATCATGCATCATGTCCAGCATCCCTGTTACATATTGGTCAACGGTGTTAATTTTAACAATTTCAATTCAACATAATTTTTCATCAAAACCTTAGACAGTTCTTACCAAAGGACAGTTATAAAGAGGAAAAGATTGTTACAACCTACGTCTTCAATGTTGGGGATAGTCGCTGAGACCCCCACAAATCTCATGAGGGGCCGGTCAGTGGCTCTTTCAGTGAGTCTTAGAATCTTCATCCTACTGACTACAGCCTCTACTGTTGACCCCCTTGTGCTGTCATTCAAGATGTGGATCTGTGAACAGTAAGTTAAAGAATATATTACATAACAGGGCTGGGACTCGGGTGGGTAATCAGAGTGATCTGTATTACTTTGTTGTTTAATGCCGCATTCAGTAATATTCAAGCTATATAGTGGCAGTTGGTATATAATCGACTCTGGACCTAACAATCCATCTATCAACAGCATGAGCATAATTCTATGCAGTTGGGAAATGATGGTAAACGTCAACCAAGTCAGAATGCCTGAAGATGTGATCCTGTTAGTTGCCCTTGTAAGCATGGGTTGCTACAAACATGGGATTCAAAACCCAGAGTCTTGTGAAGTAACAGTCTAGAGAAGTGTATGTTTTGATAATTTCTTTTGAGTCTGGAATGAATCATCGATCATGTTGACTAATGGATGAAATGATGCATGTAACTGCCCTCAAAGAAAGAACCAAACACACAGATGTGTAGTAGGTACAACATTTAATACCATGCCTCCATTCTCTACATTTCTGTGTACTGGACACACATTTGCACATCGCATGAAAATCCTGTTTCATATTCAACATAAGCACTCAGTCTAAGTTACTAAGTTAAAAGATAGGACCATTATATTTTCCTATCTAAACATTTGTGACATACCTCATCAATAAGAAACAGAGATATTGTCTGGAACAACGACCTGTTATCTTTCCACTTCCTTGACATACTGTCCCACTTTTCCTGAAAAGAGAGAATACTGAGAAGCTGTCTGCCAGAACAGTTCAGTGTTATGCATAACTATACAGATACAATCTTGATACATAACTGAGTGAGTTGGGATCATTTAATGCCACTTTCAGCAGCGGTTAAGTATTATGGTGTCAGCAGTAAGTGATGCAGGTATGAGATGTTTTATGCTATACAACAACCTAGAAACCAATCAGGTAGTCTGTCGTAGTCAGACCCTGAAGCAAATATAGCCAACAAAGTCTATGCAAATCTAGAAAATGTGTCCAGTCTACATTCCCCTAACGTCAGGAAATGAAGGAAGTCTCAGGGCTCCATTTTATTATACTATGTTTTTTTACTATGACCTTTTTTCCAGTAAAATATGTTCATTTCAGTGTCTAGTTGTTAGTCTAACAGTCAGGGACAACAAGGATTTCAAGTCATTAGCTTCTAGCATGTCATGGGATGCAATTCTCCATTGTATGCTCCAGTGCTTTAGATATCTGAACAATCTGTGCCCACTTTTAACTTCTATTGCATTATTTCATACAAACAGAGACGAATTTGAATAGTCACATATGTATTTTAGCTTCAATCATTTACGCTAATAAATGTATGGTAATAATTATGACTACTGCCAAATAAGTTGTTTCAAAGGCATTTAGAAGTAGGAGGAATCAAACTAAAAGTGCTTTATGGTTCAAATTCTTTATTATACAAGGTCACAACGTTTCGAGACAAGATTCTAGTCTCTTCTTCAGTTGAAGAGACTAGAATCTGTCTCGAAACCTTGTGACCTTGTATAATAAAGAAGTTGAGCCATAAAGCACTTTTACTGCCAAATATACATCATGGCAGCACAACCACAACAGCCAATGTATGATTTAATTAATAACATAAGTTTACAGGAAAAGCATCAAAGGATAGAATTCTACAGCTCATAAAACAAATCAGTACTCTCATCAAGGAAATAATTCAAAAACAAATCCAACATTCACACAGTAAAAGTGCAGCAAGGGATGTAACTCTACTACACAAATGTTTGACTGAAACAGATTTCTCAACATGGATGGTGTGAGTATGTTACTGGTGTGGTGAGAATGAGATTGGCAGTGTGTAGGCCTGACAGTTCATCCATCTCTGTGTCCCCGGTCAGCTCAAAACAGCTCAGCCCATATGGCTGAAACTTTTTCCTCCAGTCCAGGTATCTCTCACTGCACAGTGCCTTGACAGGAGCCACTGGTGAAACATGGATAGATATCACACATTTGTCTGAACTAAGTTTTTAAGTGAGAAAATTGCACCAAGTTGTATTCAAGCTTCATGATCGTGGTTTGTAAAATATCAGATCTGGGTCAGACAATCTAGTGATTGACATCAATAGCATCAATCTAAGCATGATTTCATGGATTGAACATTATCAAACAAGCCTGAACATCTTAAAGGTCACATGCAAAGTAAAACACAACTTTGCAGATTCTGATACCTTTAGGTATGCACTTTCCGAAACAAATCATGAAAAGTCCCAGTTCAGTCTATAAAGTTGAAAAAAAAACGTGATGAAAAAAAAGCCAGCGAAATCTGAGTGAAACGATTCACTAAATTCCCCCCAGCGCTGGGGGGAAAACTGGTTTCAACAGCTGTGCTGCGCCCATAACGCATGCTCAGTGAATAGTTTCGTGGAGCTTGAAACAGTATGCATGCTCGGAGTATGAGGTCATGAGCAGTAGTCTAATCTTGGTTGTGTACACAAACAATTAAATAATCTACTCGTTACATAAACAAGCTTGTTGATTGTAGTAAGCAGCCTCTGTCACAGAGAAAGCTCAATGTCTGGATTATTGACACCTGTATGTCTGCCTGCCTGTCTGCTAAAGACAATATACAATAGACAGCTTCAATCATTGACCACATGCAATTTGAACTAACAGGCTATATGCCATAAACAAAATAAATTGATTGATGACTTGTGTACCCGAGTCCAGTCTCTGCCACATTATGTAATTAGGCAGGTGTGATACTTGTACACATGACAAGTTTTTTTTATGCCTGTGGGTTGCAAACAAACATTTTTTCAGATGACTGGATTTGACGGAAACTGGTGCAAACTCTTTCAAGTCCTGCTTTGTACTTGGACAAATGACACTTTCCAGTCACGCAGTATTTCACCATCTCTTCTGAGATGATTTTTGATTTGATCGAACTCAAATTCAGAGAATGTGTATTTAAAAACCCAACATGTCTATATAAATTTCTCTAGGGATAACAACTTATTCTAGTGCAAATGATTTTGTTCGACAACGGTATATGAATCCATACTGAAACAATGCATCAAGTACAATAAAAGAAGTTGTTATCCATAAAGAATCTTACTTTCTTGTGACTAGCCATACTTATAAAAGGCCCATCAAACAGATCATCTCTCTGTACACACAATCAGCCCTCAGCAAATGAACCAGCCAATCGTAAGTCGTCATTACCCTTGAGTGCACAGCCACCCACTATGACTGGGTTTGGTCTCCCGAGGACTTGGTTTCGAGGGAAGTAAGCCCAAGTACAAAATATAGCACTTTTGAATCGCGATTGTACGCTTATAATTTTGTTTATTTGTTTTTAACAAGCACCAGTGTATATTAGATGTCATGAATAAGTAATAATTGTGTTTTAATTATGTTTGCTTTTTTGGTTGCATGTGACCTTTAATCAATTAGTGGTCTCTTACAACAAGCATAGGTTGCTTATGACCAGTGCTCATCCAGAATCATCAAATGAGAATGTCTTTTAATGCCATAACTGCAATATTAAAGCTATATTGCAATGGCATTATGACAGACAGACAATGGCATAATGACAGGCAGACAATATCCAAATTATGTAGAGAAACCTATAAAAGCAAAGGGATTCAAGAACTATTTCACCTACATACTTGTATAAGAAATGATGTGTGTGAGATCTGACCATGATCTAGCTCAATGCTGATGTCCTGCATGGGATACAATAGCCTTCATGTGTCAGAACAAATTTTTCAACATACCATAAACGATTTTCCAATTTTTCTTGATTTGCCCAAACTTATTGAGCAGTCTGATGATGGCAAGTTCAAATATGACGGTCTTCCCAGCCCCAGTCGGAGCAGACACCACCAGCGGCACATCTCTGTAGAGGACCTTACCAATACAAGGATCAGAGTATCACTTATAGTCATACTTTTGTTTTCAAATTGGGTCAAATTTCATATTCAGGTATTATGTATGCTAGAGACATGCACAACATGCATTGCAGGTAGTCTGCTTGAACAGTCATCTCCCTCACATCTGCAATAATGATTTCTTTCATATTCTCTCAGGTCACAACATCCATTGTATGTGACCACCAATACATGGACCTTCATCATGCATTACTCATTTTGAACTTTGCATAATTAGTTTAGTACTTACATCGTCTAAAACCACTGACTGCACCATGTTGAAGTATGGAAAATCAAACACCTCCCTAAAACTGGCAGGTACAACATGTTCAGGAAATGGAACATAGAGTTGTTTACAACTACATGTACTGAAAACTGTGTTATGACTTAACTACGGTGAAACCCCAAAATGAGTTTGGCACTATTCCTGGTGAATTGTCTGACCTGTCCCTTTAATTTCAAAGAGTCATTTCAGTTTTCATAATCAAAATCTGAAATCTCTTTCTTTGCTTTACAAACTTTGTGATGTCAGTGGTTTCAATGGTCATTAATCTCTCTGCCACTGAAGCTGATTAGCTATATATAGTGTTAACACTCAAGACACTACTTATGACCAAAAATTGTGGAGTATGGTATTAGAGTCACAAACTCTTTTGACATCAAATATTTCAACATATGTTGATAAAAGGTTAACATGCCTCAACAAGCCAGGGTATGTTTAACCTGTGAAGGTCCCAGGGTAGAATAGGCCTCCAGCAACCCATGCTTGCCCTAAAAGGCGACCATGCTTGTCGTAAGAGGCGACTAATGGGATTGGGTGGTCAAGCTCGCTGACTTGGTTGACACGTCATCGGTTCCCAATTGCGCAGATCAATGCTCAGGTTGTTGATCAATGGATTGTCTGGTCCAGACTCGAATATTTACGGACCGCCGCCATATAGCTGAAATATTGCTGAGTGCAGCATGAAACTAAACTCACTCACTCACTGACCATGGTATGTTTAAATTTCATTTCCTAGTGTTGCAATATTTGATATGAAAAATAACAGTGATATTCTCCATTTATCAGTAACTCTCAAAGTATTTTTCCAAGGATATGAATTTCATCAACTGAACGCAGTCTTGTTTGGCCATTGTCTGCATCTGGAAAAAATACCACAATGTCAGTCAATTTACAAGTGACAATGGGACAACATAGAACATGCTTCAATGTTACTATAGTTCGATCCAGCTCAAAAGCAGATCGATGAATTGCAATCTAACTTGAAAACTAATAAACATATAATACTAAATGAAACGCTGATTATAATTACAAAGAGTGCAAAGAGAAGAACAGCCAAGCATGCAAGAAAGGAAGGAGACGACAAAGCACAGGTAAATGAATCAATAACTTTGTCAGCTCTTGTACACATGCTCCTCAGACACATGGCTGTCTCTTTCTCTGCACTCCTCCCTCATAACAAATAGTAAAGTGCATCAAAATTTAATGATAGTTTCTTAAACAACCTCTGTATTTTTAGGTCACAAATTTTACACAAAAAAAACACCATAAAGTTTGTATGATGTTTTGATTATGATCAGCGTTTCATTGAGCATTATATGTTGTTTCAATTTTAGAATTAGACTGCAATTCATCAGTCCCCTTTTGAGACATGTATTTGTATTTTCACTATACCAAGATATTATCACTTTTGATGTTTCTCTGTTCTCTATTACAATCTGTCTGTAGCCCTGCTACATGCTTATGTATCATGCTTCCATGCCTTGAAGTGGCCATTGGTGGCCACTGATTCGTCTTTACAGACCACAATGTGCTGAGCAGAGTTGCTACAGTTCAGCACATCAAAACCAGGTATTGTAGAGTGGAAACACAGCTTAGCCTGATAATGTCACCAGGTTTATACACCTGGACTGACCCAAGACAGCTGTAATAATTATTTGGCACATACAAAATAAAGTAGCTAGTGTTGAATACATACTTGGAACAATAAGACAAGCAGGAGTCTTGAGAGAATCAACTGGACTAGGCTCACAGAACCCACTACCTGAAGCATCAAGCTTTCTCCTTGATGTGATGTGTGGTGTGGAAAAACTGGACCCTATGTCCTTTTGTGGACGTGTCCCTGAAAAGTCTGAGACCATTTTTCTGCTTCCTGTTTCTGATGGACAACTAAAAGATGAAATCCCTGACTTTTTTGGCTGAATATCTGAATTATGTGCTAGTGAAAACTGGAAACATCTTCTTTTTGGTGGAGTCAGCCCTCTCTGCATTTCATCATCTTCTGGATCTTCTTCTGGGGTATCTGAGGGGTTGACATAAGTTTGTAGATTTCTGTCTATAAGTTTCAACCTCCTGAGAGTCGCTGATGAATGAGATCGTTTGTCTACACCTGAGAATCCTTGTGCAGGTGTGATGCTGAGCGATAGTCTCTGTGGGGTGGCATAGTTGAAGCTACTGAGGTCATCAACATCAGATTCTCGCTGGTAGACTGGGTTAAAATTCTGTTTCTGGGAAGGCTTAAAGCTGTGCTGCCTTGGAAGTTGACTTCTGAATAAAAATTTCAGGAAATACAATACCTGCAGTATAACTCACAGACAAAACTAAATATAAAAGAAATATTACTGACATCTCTTCAATCTTGATAACAAGAAAACCAATTGGCTTGTAAACATAACTGATGATAGGCCTTTTATGCAAATGTTCAGTCTGGTAGAAAATTTTACAGACAATAGACAAGCAATAGTGTAAATTACAAATACACCAGTGACAAAAAATAAGGGAACTCAATGTTATTTGAATGTAGATCTTGCTGAGGTGTTCCTTACAAACATTAGAGCAGGCTGTGGAACATCTGAGATGGGATGTATTCTTAGGGACCATTCAAAATTTATGGCTATGTGAATATGAATGTGAATGTGAATGTGAATGTGAATGTGAATGTGAATGTGAATGTGAATGTGAATGTGAATGTGAATGTGAATACGAATGAATCCCACCTCCAAAGGTGCCCACACACACCAAACTGACTTGATAGTTACGAATGGATGTGGATTTGACGGGTCAGCGATATGTTGTTACATTTACCTAGAATGTTTAGATGCAAGATCTCAATAACCGACCATAATGTGCGCATAAGAATGAAGATTTTTATGGATATCAACTTCTTTATGAGAGAACACAACGTTTCGGAGTTAATGCTTACTCCTTCATCAGGTGATTGAGAAAGGGATACAGAGGTGTATTTATATGTACAGGTAAAACAATAACAAAGTAACAAGTGGAATGAGTTAACGAAAGCTAGTATAAACAAGCACTGATAGGAAGCCGATAGTTAAGATAACAATGATGGAAGCCAATGGTAATGCATTACAGTTGATTGGATATGTTTACATAACATGATTGGGGATAAGGGTGGAAGCCAGTGGTGATACATTTCGCATGATA